>NC_026503.1:3343082-3716823 GCF_000182925.2 Neurospora crassa OR74A | reverse complement strand
TTCTGCTTGTACTTGTCTAGAGGGACGTGCTGGTTATTGACAGGCTGGGGAAGGGCGGCGTCGTTTGCACCCAAAAGGACGAACTTGTGCCCTTGGTTAGACAAAGTTGGGTTTCTGTAAAACGAAAGAGTTTAGACTTACAAGGTAGGCAAGCTTGGGCACGCCTGGACCCGGCGGAGAGAAGATCTGGGGCAAGAGCTTCAGGGCATTGGAGGTGTTGTAACCGGAGAGACCACGGTTAACAATGTCAAATCGGCGAAGAACCTCTGGAGGTGAGTCAGTAAGCTCACTATACGAGACTTGTGAGCAGCCGACAGAACACGTACGCTGTTGAACGGCGGCTTGGAAACAGAAACCATCCTCAAGACTTGCGGCACCCTGAAACAGGGAATCGCCAAAGAGCACGATTTGGGGGTATGAGACCTTTTACATCGTCTGTTAAAATCGTAATGACTCAATCTCTTTCTCGGTTTATACACGGGCAATCTCACCGCCATGATATACAAAGTTGACTTGTAGATCTTTGAGAGTGGTGTGCAAAAAGTCAAAAATGCGAAGGACCGCGGTATTCAAACGGAGTGACCAAGCTTCAGCTGACTTTGACAAAAACTCGAGACGAGTGCTCTTAACATAAATATCTATCCAGACCCCAAACTCCGCCCGTTACATAACCGGGAACACAGCCCTGGGCCGGGTTCTTACAATCATCAGCCAGGGGAGCAAGTGGAATCGAGACCCATCTATCCCGTAGACTCGGAACCCAACCCCACTTCTACCGCAGCGTCTTCTAGAGTAGGTACGCAGTACATAGGGTATCTTCATGTTGCGTCCCATTGACACTATACCCATGTATGTACGGTCGCGTGCCATACCTTGCTTGGTACCCCACAACGAGTCACAGTGATTTCCAGGATCTGGAGAACTTTTGCTCCAAGTGAACGACTGATCAGGCGTGGAGAATGGGCCCAGCCTTGATACTTGGTTCAGCTCTTATTTTCTGTTTGCTCCTCTTTGCTGCCTCCTCTCCCAGTCTCCTTAGAGTAACATGAAAAGCAAGGGCAATGGGTGAACCAGACACTCCTTTGGAATCAACAGCGGTCTCGCCGATGCTACTTCGCTTTGTTATCCTCTAAATCTACTTAGTATAGGGCTCGACACATTATGTACATTAGCTTACCGCCCGTCCGGTCCTGTTTTCCTCTCGGTATCATTGAAGAGTTGTTCTTTTCGTGGCCCTAGAAGCGACGCTAAATTGGAATCACCCCACGGTCATGGCCCTTCTGGAACCGAAGGGCTTACATCCCGTCATATAGTTCAGAGTGCGGTTCATGGGGCTTTGTAATTAGCTTGACATCTCTGCTGCGCAAAGGTCAGTCATATCGGTCGCATTGGCGACGTGTTGTTCCAGCGGTATCACGCCATAGAGTCTCCATTCAGGGCGCAGAAGCGAAAACAATGTTGATGGTGATCCGGGCTAGTTGTGCTGTGCCGTCTGGCTGGTTAGAAGACAGGTCATGATTCACATTGCGTCAGAGAGGAAAATGGAAAACTGAGGGTAGTTGATGACAGCTAACTAAGGCAAAGCTGCCCTTCAGGAGAATAAAACGACATCTGCATCGTCAAAAGATGATAGGATCTGGCAGGTGGTTGATTAAGCTTTGGTCAACCAAGATTCGTCAGCTTCAAAATCCGTGGCTTCATAGATTTTGCCTCAGACAGGGCGCTTGATGTCGAAGAAATCGGCGAGTTTTGCCCAATTACTCCTGTTTTCCGCTTATTCAAGAGGTGATGATGCTCGGAAGCGGAGAATGTTGCACGATGCCCCTCAAGAACAACTTGGGTACGAATAAACCGAACAGAGACGGTCCGATACCGCTCATCGTGGTTGGAGCTAGGAAAGGCCGCTACAAATCTCTATTGAATGGGAATTATGATATACGAAGGTACAATAGCTCGAGTTCTGTTCCAGGGGGTGACTCAAACTCAGGTTCAAAGGTATACCAAGAGGTAGTAAAGATGCTTAGATGTATACCTAATTGGTTTACCTACCCAAGGTCTGATGTACTGGCTGTGACGTATTTCGGCTTATTCTTACCATTCCATTAGGTTTGGCAAGTCAACCGGGTTCCCTCAACAATTTCCTTTGTCAAAAACGAGACCAGGTCCCTGACAGCGCTGTGGAGAGCCGCTGACAGCTCCTCCGTCGGGTCTGCCCCCACGAACACTTGCGGGGCTGCGGGGTTACCCTCCGGCTACCTATCGATAAGTCACTTTGCCCCCACATTACCGACGTCAATCATCTCTGTTCCCGTATTGAAGATTTGTCAACCCTTCAAGTCGAACATGACCAGATCTTTGAATCTGGACATTCTCCTTTTCCAGTTTCTCACCTTGCCCCCAAAAAAAGACAAGATAGAGGTTCGTTCCGCAGACAACTGACTTTCAACCATGGCCTGCTGTACCTGCGCAAAGCTTTTACACTTGGTGCCCCGCTTCGTCCATGAGACCGAGAAGCCTCTCCCGGACGATCGGCGATTGAGCTGTTGCGGCCGAGTAATCTGCGGTAACTGTATATATGTAAGTATCACCAAGCCGTCAGTCAGGCTGAAACTTGACCGCTACATCACGCCGCCATACCTACTCTGCGAAGCGACGCAAAAAAAAGGCACCTTGATGGCCAACCTTTCATTTCTATGTTTTGTTCATAGGCGCGATAGACAGTCTACTAACACTAGAGCAGAACAACCCCCGTTTTAGCAGTTACTGTCCTTACTGCCAAACCCCATCATCATCATCATCATCTTCCTCTTCATACCTTACTCCCATAAACCCCCGCGGTCCCAAATATCGCCCTCCTTCTCACCATTACCGAGCTGAAAATACACAAGCCGCCAACGACGACAAAGATACACCACCACCACCACCATACCCCGGCCCTATCTCCTACAACAATCATCTTCCTCCCCCATCCTCCTCACCGCCCCCTTATTCTTCAACCATCTCTCTCACAGCCACAGCATCAACCCAGCAAGAGCCCAAACCTCCACAAGACAACCCAAACACCACCATCCCAGACACAATTCACCACCTCACACCCCACGACACCCTCCCCTCCCTCTCCCTCCGCTACTCGATTCCCCTTCCTGTCCTCCTCGCGCATAACCGTCTCCCGCTCTTCTCTCTCTCCACCTCTTCCTCCCCTTTCCACTCCAGTTCTTCCGCACTTCTATTCGCCCGCGGTAGACGCACCATCAGTATCCCGGGAGAATACAACCCATCCGGCGTATCGCTTTCTCCCTACCCTGTAGAAAGCGACGAGGAGGTGGAACGGAAGAAGAAGATAAGGAAGTGGATGATGAAAGCCAAAGTGGCAGACTATGATGTTGCGGTATTGTATCTGGAGGGAAATGATTGGAATGTGGAAAGCGCAGTAAAGGCGTTGGAGGACGATGAGATGTGGGAGGCCCTAAACCAACCACCGCCTACGAAGGGGAAAGGGAGGGTTATGGGAAGGACGTGGATTAGTGGGGTGAAGAGGTTGGTTCCCACTGCTTCTAGTACTGCGTCGAAGTTTGGCAAATAGGTAGTCAAGCCGGGGATCGGGACTTGAAAGCCAGGAAGACTGGATCGTAAGCAGTTATGATGCCATGCTTTGTGTACCCAAAATTTTGTATATTGCCAAGCAATATGGCTCTTCTTTTCTTTTTGTTTAGCCACGTACCAATCTGTCTCTTCTTTCCATCGTTAAATCTAAGCACAACGGCGTACATACAATTGACGCCTAAACCACTTACCACCACCGGAGCGCCTAGCTGAATCAACAGCAGTAATCCAAGTTAACATTACAACAAGGCTTTGATCCATCCCAGATGTCTGTGAAAACGACGCGCTTCTTTGCAAGGAGTTTCATATACATTAAACCATAAGCTCGCAGCCATTACTTCTCACCCAGAAACGATGTACTCAAGTTTAGAAGGCAGACCGGGTGCGGATATCCTAGACAAAGCAAGCAGGTTAGTAAGTGAATTGTTTCTCGAAATTCAAGGGGGTTTGAGGGAACACATACCGAAATCTTGCGCTCGATTTCCCTCACCGAGCGATCAAGTTCTCCCGCAATCATCTGCTTCTTATCATTCGGCAGCAAGCTAAACCTCTCGCACAAGTCACCATCGATCACACCCTTGACGGGGGTATAGTAACCCCGGTAGATCAAATGATCACGGCCGGCAAGCGGCGGGTCTTCAGCGCGCATATGATTCTCCAGATTCTGGAAGAAGTCGACATCCTCACGGCTGACAAAGGGAATGAAAACACCGACAGTGCCCTGCAAGCCGCTCCAGAGCAGCACGTCCTGACCACCGACAACTAGGCTGGTCTTGCATATGCTGGTCGGCAAGTCCTGAGTGTAGAAGTGGACCTGGAGGCTCAAGCGGTTGGGTGTGCCATGAAGGTAGTTGCGGGCGTGCATCAGGTGGATCTCTGATCCAGGCTCGTCAGTTTCCTGGCTGACGCGCTCTGGGCAACGGACGATGTATATGTTGCCGAACTTGTCGCCGCCGGCAACGGATTCGTAGTCGACCATGGTGGTGCAGGTTGTCCAGCGGTTCAAGGTGTCGTCAGCAAAGGGAATGAGTCTATTGCCCTCGGCCTTGTAGACAACGTACGTGATGCCTTGCTGGAGATCGCCGACAATGATGCGGTTACCCTGGCTTTGTAGGGAGACGATGAGAGTGGGCGTCACATCTGCTTGAGCTTTTCGGAGCAGTTGCTTCAAACCGAGGTCGTAGATACGGAGTGTCTTGCCGACGCCAGCAAGCAGACGTCCTTGGAACGGAATGAGTGCCAAAGGCGGCTCTTCTACTCGGGTCTTATGAATGAACTCCAGGTCCCGGCCGTCTTCATGGAATCTGTAAACATGGATGTAGCCCTCGGTAAATTGACGTGGGTCGAGGACCATATCTTTGCCCGTGCCGACAACCAGGAAACTTTCGCCCTCTTGACTGGCAAAAGGTACAATGGCCGCGCTGACTGCCGCCTCATTGTTGTCAAGATCAATCCTTTGGAGGACTCTCGGTTCCTCACTGATAGGGTCGATAATGCTGATGCACGATGCCCATCTACCTTTGGCTCTGGGATATCCAAAGTCCTCTGGCGGCAGTACCGTTGCGTCGCCATTGCTTTGTTGCTCCAGAAGCTTTGCCCGCAGCTCCGGGGGGAGGGTGTTATTGTCGGATTCGATAGTGTAAAAGTATGGCTGTTCGGGATGCTTGACCAAGTGCTTAGGTGTGTAAGTCAAAGGAATGGATTTCTGAATCATGTTGTCGCCCAGTTTTTCGATTGAAAAGATTCTGCACTCAATGTCAGTGTCTGTGAAGATAAGGACGTGCAAAATGGATGGGTGTATCGGGTTGTATTTGTAAGGAACAATTGGTACAATCACATATGATTGCTCCAATCGCCTCATTACCCAAGGGCATAGAGTTCACTTTCCTCATCACATAACTGGACGCCAAACAATTTGGAATAAACTGACCTTAGGTAGTTGGCATGAATACCAACCATGCCTTCCAAGCACTGTTCGCTACTGAAGTTCCAACCATACTCAAGCTCGGTGTAACTTAGGGGCGTCATCATGAAGCCCTTAGTAAGTGGGTCGGTGTAGCCTAACCATGGCCTCGAGCTCAGCGCAAGAACACATGGCTGATCCTGAACTGATACTTGGAAAAGTCTGGTAGGCTTGGGACCCAAGAATTTTTGACGAGTGTCTGTCAGTTCGCCCGTCACTTCATCCAGCACAGTCCGGAGGTAAACGCCCGAATGCAATCCGATGTGGAGATAGAGCGTGGATCCACCAAACGAGTCCTCCATCGACATGATTGATAAAGCCGAGGGCGCGGCTGTTAAAGCTTGGATGGACTTCATCTCGAGTGTTGAATCAGGGTCCAAGCTAAGAATGCGAACTGTGCAATCATCGCATCCTACAGCTAGGAAAGAGCTTCGCTTCAGGCCCTCCGGTACTTGACCGACGCTCAGCGATGTGACGGTACCCGACATCTCCTTCTTTTCGTCATACTCGGCGAGCGAACCATCCGAGTCCATTTCGAAGTAGACGATTTCGCCAGAGCTCAAGGCGATGACAACCTGATTCTCATTTGCCGTGGCAGCAACAATCGAGCGATGCTGAGGTGCAGGCCATTCATTGACACGACCTTGGACGATGTGGCGAATGCCCTTGGGGTGAACTTGTATCAAGCCATCCTCACCCATTTGCTGCACAGCTAGGGTGGGCGCCGTAGTCAAGAAACCACTATCGCTGACCTCTTCTACCGTCTCACCAATGCTGAGAACCAATGTTCCATTTGTGAATGACAGCACAATATAAGCATCGTACTGATCGTACTTGGTCAACTTAGTCGTCCATACAGCAGAAGGTGTACCCGGAAGCTCCGAAGCGACAATTTCAGACACTTCGAGTCCGTGCTTCAACATGCGGAAAGTACTCCGCGCCCCATTTCCACAGACAGAGTAGATCTGGGGCGCGTCCTCTCCCGTCAGATTCGCAACCTTGCAGTCGACCTGAGGGTTCATCGAATCAATGCTCTCAACCAGGACCAGATTTTCAAGTGGCCTGGGGTGGAAGTACACCGGGTTATATGAGGCGGTAGGGTCTGTCGGGAAGTCGTCGCTGCTGAACTCGAGCTCCTCGTCATCGTCTCCGAGCTTTTCAAATTGGTAAAAGTGATGGTTTCCAAACTCGCTAGCGGCGAACAGGAAGCCGCTCTTCAGGATGCAAAGACTAGTGGCTACTGGTATCGTGTCGAAGTACTTGATCTTGAGGCGCTTGACCTCTCCGGTGGGGTTGCCGTCACTATCTTCGATCATGTCAATGGTGACTTTGAAGAGATCTCCATCGTCCGTCTGAAGAAGGAAGAAAAAGGCGCCCGCGCTTCCCTTGAGCTTGTGCATAACGCCAGAGACGATAACCCGCTTCCTCTGAGGATCTTCGGTGGCACCGCTGCGTCTAGGGATGGGGACGCGGAAAGCCTCTTGATTCGAGTGCCGATAGGTGACATTTTCCTCGCCGCACACCAAGACACCGCTGGGACCGTCATTGCCGCCGGGTACTTGGAAGAGAAGTGAAGAAGTGCGATCGACAGTATCTGACCACTTGCGTACAACGTGGTTCAGGCCCAGATCAAGCTCGTAATATACCAGCTGTGTCTCGACTTCTTCTCGTGCTTGGCCCGTAGGATCTTGGTCCGCGTCCGTGTAGTCCAGTTCCAACGCAGCGAAAACGGGGTTTGCGTAACCAACGTCAAGGGCAACAAGAGACAGCACCAACACGCCTGGCTTGTGGGCTTCCAGTGGTGACGAGATGGTAAGCTCGGCCTGTGAGTTTCGGTTGAGAACATAGACCAGCTTGTTCTTTTCGAGTGCCGAAATGAGGCATGCTCTTCCCTTTGGATCTGCGGCTAAGTACTGGCCGGGGATGACTCGGCGGACGCCCGATTTGCCGAAAGTCTCGAGGTGGATGCGCTGAAACTTGTTCGTCTTGGGGAGATACTCGATAATCGTAATGCGGCCCGAATCAGTGGCGAGGATAATGTAGTCTGGGTGGCACAGGGTTTTAGCACAATCCCGCTACCGATTTGAATGAGTCTCTCAAGTCCCCAGAAGACTCGTAGGCCTGGGTGCATGGTGCGTGACCATACGTGTGGCCCCTCTACCCAGAAGCACCTGGGGAACGGATCCAGAATCACTATATTGCCCAACACAGGAGGTGGCGGGGAGGTTACTCACCCTTGTGGCTGCCGGCCAGACGGAACGACGCGATGGCGCGTACGATGCCGAAGATGTCATGAGACAACAGGGTGTTGACCTTGCCCTGACGGGGATCAGGCTGAAGGAGGGTTAGACGCGATCCAGACGCCGTAAGAATCTGCTGTTCCTTGGTTCCCGAGAACTGACCAAGCAGAGCCTGCGTGACAGCGGTGGGTGGCTGGATGGTCAAGGAATACAGGAACATGTTCGACGTAGTCGCCATGGCTGCAACTGGGCGCAGACAGCCGGCGCGGCTCTGCTTTCTCGAGGTTGTTTTTGCAAGTGGGTAGGACTCGGTTGTGCTCTGTCAATGCTGCCGTCGTTATGTTGAGAAGACCAATGCGCGAAAGTCAGCCAGATTGTCGAAAATCTAGAGTTGAATATCGAGTAGATGATTGTAACACGGCAAAAAAAAATGAAACACGGTCCAGTGTTCTGGCACTCTGGCGAGGTAGATGGAGTCGGTTGCCGTCGATGGTATTTCTGGCCAATTGGTGCAGTCCAGTCACTCAGGTTGCAGCGGTACGTCGGACTCGGTCCACGGTAGGTCGTAGACGCCGCCCACTCATCTTCCCGCCTCGCGACTGTGGCTTGCTCGTAGCTCTCTGACCCGCATACGTAACGTCAGACGGAGCTTACCTAGGCACAATTGTGGCTGGTGAAGCAAGAACAAAGTGGGTCATTCGATGGACGGGACCCGCCTAGGCACTTAGGCACAGTAGAGGTAGGTAGCGAGTCGGGTCGGTGGGAGAGGACCCCGGATTGCTGGGAGCTGCTGCCAAAAAGTCAATTGGAAAGTCGCATCGAGTCCCGGCGATCCAGATTCCCGATCGAACATCATCCGACCTCTTGAACTCCCAATGGCCCTCCCAGCAGACCGCGCCGTGCGTCCGGCCTTGTCCAAGCTTTGCTCGCAATGCTCGACTTTCACAGCTAGACAGAGCAGGCAAAGTGCTGCGTTTTTGCAGTCAGCCCAGCAACGCTCCGTCAGCTCCATCCGAGGGGCACAGAGCTCTTCCTCGTCTTCGACGCAAGTCGGCGGCATCACCAGAACCATTTCGCGTCCGATCCAGGCTTCGATCACAAGCAAGCTTCCTTCCGTTGCTGCCCAGTCCAGAACCAAGGCCAGCAGCTCGACATCGTTTGCCACCAACGAGGATCTGGCCGGTAGTGGTATCCCCTCGAAGCCGATTCTCGAGCAGGACAACCTCTTCCACTCCTTCACCAACTCGCCCATCCCCAAGATCCGCCAGCGCGCGGCCTTCATAAGACAGCACGCCAGCTGCCCCCACCATAGCCACCGCCCAGGGCAGTTCTCCGAGACCAACCGCCAAGTCGATACCGAGTCTGGCTCCCAGCCGCCGAAGCACGTCGATTTCGAGTGCCCTGACTGTGGCATCCCGGTATATTGCAGCGAGCAGCATTGGATGGACGACTATGAGAAACATCTCGAGATATGCGACACTCTGCGGCAGATCAATGAAGATGACCATGACCTCCATTCAGGCCGCCACTTCTACGAGTTCAACTACGCCGGTCCGCAAATGGATGATGCCATGGTCAACATGACCAACTGGGACACGTTCATGTATACCCGTCAGTTCGAAGCTGTCAACGATGACCGGTGCATGAGACAGGCGACTAGGTTGTTGACCTATCCTCTCACGATCGGCAGCGTTCTTCACGAGTTGAGCCCGTACCACATCCGGAATCGCCTCACGGTCGAGGGCTTAAAGAGTTTGACGGCACTTCGCTATACCCTGCATCCTCCCAAAACTGGAGGCAACGAGTCTATCAAGGGTCTTCGGCCTGAGGCGCCCCCCGTGCGTGTCTTTATTCTCGGTGCTCGCGCTGAGTCGTCGCTGCCTAGAGATGCTTGGGTGCAGTTGGCCCATCTCTTCCCCCTGTCGAGACTCCATCTGATTTTCATCGGACCCGAGAGCATGATGAACCGCGATGACGAATTTCCCCTCCCGCCTCGTACTCCCGAGAATCCTTACGGTGCGGTTGTGGAGGATCGCGTATGGCCTACCATGAAGATCAGCACCATTGTGGATTATTACCATACTATCCACAAGACGGGTTATTTCGCTCCTCACGATCCTTACTTCGACTGCTTCGTCCTCTTCCACCCTGGTTTGGGCCACCCGGCAAGCTCCCACGAATGGGAGGAAACGCTGCCTATGCTTCTCGAGACCAAAGCTCCTATCATTGCTACGGGCTACACGCAGGCTGACATGGAGCGTGATGTCGAGTGGGTCAACAAGAAGGCCAAGGGTGAATTCGACATTCTCATGGAGCCTGGCGAGAACATCTTCCGCAGTCTCCGGTGGGATCTGAATGATCTTGACCCTCAGGACGTCAGTGCCGGTAACTGGGGTGTGTGGGCCTTCCGCGGAAAGAGGTTGGTGCTCTCTTGATTTTTTTCCCCCGCACAACTAGATACGGTTCGAGAGCTAACAGAGTTTGTTTTAGGTACGAGGCTACCGTCAAAGACAACGTCATTGCTGTATAGATGAGCCATGCGTATGCTGGTCGTTGCATCCTGTAAGATGTAGTAGGTGTTGGCAACCGGGCTGTTAGGAGCCCAGACTGTATAATAGGAATATCGAACAAACGCATTGTCACGACCATATCGGCTTTTTACACTTCAAGACTTTGTGGTATCTTTTCCGTTTCTAACGGTACGGGCTGGATGTTACGGATGTCGGATCCAAGGTGTGTGTTCAAAATCTTTTGGACTGCACAGTCTGATAATCTCGTAGTTGTGGGCCTAGGGAGGCACTGATCTGCAACGGTCAGGCTCGGGCCGCATGCAGCAAGTGCCTTGTGTCACGGCAGTCTGCTGTGGCAAGGGTGATGACAGCTTGAGCCTCATCGACGACAGACGGTTTTTTTTTTTCAAGCACTTTTTGTCCGTCTCACGCAACACCTTGCACCGCGCAGTAAATTTCGGTCAACGTTTGTCAAGCGAAGTGCAACGATAACAAACTTCAGGCGTGGAGATTCCTAACCTGCCAGCAGCAGTGTGTATCCTTGGTAAGAAACGAAAACTACCCACATGCTGGAAGATGACTCGCACCGACTTGACTAGAGTTAAAGGAATTTAAAAGCGGTCGAGGATGCGGTGCCGCCTTAGCTGCGTAAGTCAAAGGTGTGTGCTTTGTTGACATTCATTCAGGGGAAGCTCGACGACTTCAAGGGGTGATCGGTTCCATGCTACGGGCAACGACCATGCTTGGTCTTGGCTAACCTCACCGCCTACCCGTTTCGGACAGGTATTGGCTGATAAGCGGCAGGGTGCTTCCTTATCACCTGGGCTACTGCCGCTGTTGGCTGGGGTCGCCGGCCATCCACCACAGGTGCGGGACAGGCGTGGACGGAACACAAGACCGGACCACTCGCTACCTATCAACATGCACCCAGCACCACCTGTTCACCAACCACTGCACCGCGCAACACGCACAATCACACCTCGACGATTTTCTCTTGTCTTCCGCCTCTCGCGCTTCAAAGAGCTGCCAGGCTCTGAATTGTCATAAAGAGTGGACGGCGCTATGATATGAGCGGGTGCGCGCGGGGCACAATGCTTGGACACCGCTAGTTGGCCCGTCATGACAACTGCCTCGACTGCTGCTGCTGCTGCTGCTGCTCCCACTTTCTCTGCGCCCTCTGCGCCCTCTGCGCCCTCTGCGTCCCCTGCGGTCCCTGTCACTGCACAGAGTCAGGGCCCCGCTCCCACTCGTCTCTCAACCCCACGACCAAAGTCGCCCAGGACGAGCTCAGAACCATCTTCGTCGACAAACAACCTGAAGGCCGGCACCAGGTCACGGACCAAACGGGGATCGCCGTCGCCCCAGTCCAACGCGCAGCGGACAGACCCCCTTTCTGACAAGGCCACCGTTTATCTGATCAGGCGCATCTTGTGTCCTCAACACCAGGACAAGGGCAAGACCCCGCCGGTATCGATTGAGGATGTGCTGCCGCCTCTGACCAGTCGGAACGATGTCGACCTGCAGCTGTACGCACTAATTGCCATCATCCTCCGGGAATATGTCCAGAACTGGTACAACAAGATCACCCCCGACGACTCGTTTGTCGCCGAGATTGTCCAGCTTATTGCCCATGTCACTAGAGCGCTTGAGCAGCGCCTTCGCAATGTCGACCTCGAGAGCTTGCTCCTAGACGAGCTGCCCGATCTTCTCGACAGGCATGTCACTGGTCTGTTGTAGCTCCACCAATGAATTCCGGGTTCGCTGCTAACATGTTCCGTCCGATCAGCCTATCGAGCAGCTCACAATCCCATCACGCAGTCTCCCCTTCAGACGAATGCGCGCGAGATCTATCACGCTCTGTGCCCCCTGCCCGCTCTGTCTCCCGTCCCGTGCTCAGGAAGCCCGGAGAGCGTAGCTGAGCAAGCCGAAAATGAGGCGGCGTTTCGTCAGCTGCTGGTTCATGCTGTTCTTGCCGTACTCTTGCCCACTGAGGATCTCCAGAACAACTGTCTTGTGGCCCTGGTTGGCCAGATATTATCGGAGCTGATAATCGGGAATATTCTGGCCAACAAGCTGTCAGAGCCTTGGTTCATCTGGGAATGTTTCTCAATAGCGTCCAGCGTTATCACACGGCGCAGATCTGCCGAAGATGAGCCTCTGCCCCGAAGGAAGAGTAAAGTACCGCTACAGGCCCGCACTTCGTCGTCGGTCCAATCGATCCAGGCACTGTTCTGGACCATCGTTCATTGGATCCTCCTCACGATATCGTTTGTGAGGGTGGCTATCACTATCTTGATCACCTCCCACTCCCTACCACCTCGTTCATCGCGCAGCACGACCGCATACGAGAAAGTGGCGGCTCACCATACGACTCGAGTGGACCTCGAAAAGCATGCCGGTTCGTCCGATGTTGAGTCGGAAAGCTTCAGGACACCCGTTTTGGCATTCAGATGCTGGTCAGCAATATCCAACTTGATCGAGATGGACGGCCGGATGCCGTGGCTCAGCGGCACAGTGGCCATGTTGCAGTGGATCATGATGAGAAGCCCAGGAAGGCTGGGTGGTGTTGACGGGAGCATTGACAGGTAGGTCAGCCTCTTCTTTCCTTGTCCTTTTCCCTCTCTTTCCTACTCCATTCTGCACATTCAACTGTTGCACCGCATGATTGTCAAGTCACTGGATCTGGAGACGTACCCACCCATATCGAAGCTGGTGCAAGTGCACGCAAGAGACTGGCAACCATCACAAGAACTGTAAGGAGCGGCCAACCAAGGCATATTGATTGAGTGCCGGAGCTTGGGCCACAGAGACGAGGTCAGCGGGCGCGATGCATCTGCCAAGGCCAAGCTGCTACAAGGCATTTGGGTAAAGGCGGGTGTTGTGGAACACACCCCTAAAAGGCCCTGCGGCCGAATCGGCGACCACCAGACCCCAAGTGTTCCAATCCCACGATACATGCATTCGGAACGTCCAACTGCAGCCAGCCAATCATGGTGGGATGTGGCCTTGGCCATGTCCCATTGCACCATGGGCTTCGTGGGGCTTACTAGACGGACCATCGACGAGCCTTGTTTACGCGCCGGATGGGATTATTGACAAGGATCCGACACCCCTCCTCGGCCCATTCTCATCATCCAGGTTCAGGAGACAGACTACCAGAAGCATCCGGCATCGAGATCACTTTCCGCCAGAATTCCGCTTCATACCACACCCCACCGTTGGCCGTGTCCGTCGCCAGGCGCAATCATACAGCGACATTCTGCCATACGCTCCGACATTCAGATGGAACTTGCCCTTTTCTGGATGGACTTGTCTTTGTCCCCGGCCTTGAAGTCTTGGATATCTCGGTAATTCGAACAAAACAGCCGTCCCCATGACTGGTCATCTCGTCTCGGCATCTTACTGCCAATCCATCCTTCTTCTGGACTGCTCGATTGGCGCGCAATCTGCGACTCAGAATCCACGATGGAGGATCTGCTGATCAGATATCTGCGATATTCCGCAAGGTGTATCGCGCCTGAGCGCTTTTTACGGCACGCTGGGCACCACGGTGCTTTGGCACGGAGAGCTTGCTTTTCGACCACCCCTCCTCGTGCTCGCAAGCCTACCGTTCACCCCAAACTTGGGCCCTCACTGTCTCTTGCACTGTGCGGCGGTCCAGTTCCCATGGATCTCGGGGAAGGAACGAAATTGGTGAACAGCAGGGTTCTTGTCCAAGTGCCCTCTTCACGACCCATGGCCGATGGACCTTGTCACCAATGTCAGCATCTCCCCACCGAGCCTTGGTCTTCCTGTTCCCCGCAGTCACAATGGAAGTGAGGAGCTCGTCCTCGCGCTTCCATGTGTGGCTAGGACCAGCGGATCATGTTACTACCAGGGGTTGAGCTCACGAACATGGTGTTACGATCGTTTCCCAGCTCGGGCCTTCACGGCGGTGTCATGGTGGTTTGTTGATACGAGCTGCCCTGGTTCGTCAGCATCTACGGCCTTCGACTCGTTCCCCCCCATACCATGAGATACACGGTCCATACATATGATGTGAGACATTATTCTTGGCAGCGGGAATTCTGGTCATGGAGTACTCGCAGTTACTCTCATTCTTAGACATGCCAGAGCCCGTTATCCTTCAATCAAACGCTGCGCGCGCATGGATACACTCAAAAGGGACATAAACACTGGTTTGCGCGCACCATACACACCGCCGTACTGCTCCCACTCAGTTCTTGTTCACGGGTGTTCTGTTCCCCCCATTTAATGAAACACCATACCTCCATCACACACCCCTTTCCCCCTTCAAAGTCCCCCAGAGCATAGAAGCGAGATATCTTCCGAGTGTTACACACACAATGTGCACCAGAAAGAAGCAAAGAATCGCAAAAAATGCACATGTCCCGTTCAGGCAAAGAATACCGGACCGGCCAACAACTAGCAGACAAGCCGTTTTACTTACCATAACGATTAAATCATAGGCTTCTATCTTACGCAGTCCACAAGTACATCCTTGACCCATCAGGTCTACCCCCACTTCTCCGCAGTGTGCGAGGCGCACTCTTCCCCAACAACCTGCCAGGGATCTCGAGTTTGACGGCACCCTCGTCTGAAGACGAGCTGCTTGCGCTAAGGCGCAGGTGTGCTAAGGATCTTTGGGCGCTAATTTCGCCTGGATTTATGGCAAAGCTCCTTGGGTCCGTTTATTTCAGTGGCCGTTGCGGATTTGGCGGCAATTCTGGTCTCAAAACCACGGCCGCGAGCCTTAAGACCAGGCCAACTGCTACTGTTAACACCGGTAGTACTAGCGCGCCCATGATGGTAAGTGAAGAGGATGCCGAAAAGCGAGGCGCACTAGCCGGTGCTTCTCGTTCTACGACCAGTCGGGGAGCAAGCAATGTCGGTTCTGCCACTGTCCAGCCTGCTGCTTCTCAAAACTCATCACAGACGCCGAAGCAGGATCAGACACAAATGGAACAGATGCGGAGCGGGAGCGGACCGAAGAAAAGCGGCCTAGATCAGGGCCAGCAGGCGGTGGTTCCTGGTAATGCTAGCATTACTGGCGGCCCAGTCCCAACTCACCAACAGGGGTCAGGGTCGTCTGGATCGCTTTCCTCGTTATCGTCTGTTGCCCCTGCCCCTGGATTTAGAGCTGGGCCTGGGTCTGGCCTTGGCCTTGGGTTTGGCCGTAGAGGGTCAGCACCTTCGGCAACAGCAGCAACCATTACTACCAGTTCCGATCCCCGGTCAGGTAGCAACAGCAGCAGCTCTAGTACGGGTAATAGTCGGAGCAGTAGCAAGCTGTCTCTTACTGGAGGTGGTAGCACTAACGACGCCGCCATCCGTGCAGCAGCCTCAGCCACCAAGACCAAATTAGCCAAGAGGGTGGAGGACCAACACGCTCATGTTGTTGAAGTCCATTTTCAGCAAGAGCTTGACGCGAATGCAGATGCCGAGGCAGGTGATATACACGCCGCTTCTGCTTTCGCTGCCGCAGGCGGTCAAGCTCACGTTGATGATGCTGACGATGATGTTGACGATGGAAACCCAGATGAAGAGACGATTTTGACAGAAATCGAACAAGGAATTCTGGATGTGTTTAGCGATGCCTATCTAAACAAGCATCTGATTTACTCGATACTGGAGTTGATCCTGGTGCGGTTGATGCCTGAATTGGCGGAGAAGAGGGTTAGCGAGCTTTGGGAAGAGAGGCTTGTTTGAATTGGGGATCGAATAAGAGTACCGAATAGGGTTTGGTCGTTGTTCTTGCGAGACTTGTGTCTGTTGATGTTTTTGGTTTGTGTGTTCGTAACAACAAGCAGTCTAGTTTTTGGGGAGAAAAGAAGAAAGGGGGGGGGGGAGGTGCGAGTTCACGGGTGCTCACAATGTCAACAGCCAGAAAATACGCTAGGAGAAGGAGCGATGCACAGGCAATTTAGATGTGGGAGTGTTACGCATCACCCCTGGAGAGTTCGTTAGCGTGGTACTTGCAGAGCGCTATTTTACCACTTTTAGGTTAGTTAGGTAGCATTCCAGACCTGCACAGCACCCGCCTGGTTCGTTGTTGGCCGCTGTGAATGGAGTCAAGTTTTGGTGCATGTGTGTGGGACACTCGGTCGGACACGATCAATTGTTGTTCTGACCCTGGTTGTAGCGAGGTTTGGGCTAATATGATGGTTCAAGGTCCCTGTTCTCTCCCTTGTTCGAAGACGCTGTGAGTCTCACTAACAAACCTGGAAGGCTTGATCTATATATGTCAACATGCCCTGATATGCTAACGTATACTAACGGTGGCTATGGATGGTTCTTCTTCATCGGAAAAGCCCCCATTTAGCCGTTGCTTCGTTCCAATCCTGCGTCCAGATTGCCGTCCGTTCCTCCATCTGCCTGACCCCTTCGCTCCGACGTTTGGGTTGTCCTTCACGGAACAACTATGCTAGTTCGCTTAAGTATAAGTAGGGGAAATATGAGAGAAGTCCTTGAAAGAAACAAAGAGTGGAATGTGGACAAAAAAGCACATGAACTAAGTAACTGAAGTTCTCCCCACTTAACAGAGCCATGGAGATCCGAAAGATATTCGCACACGACCCGGGACTTAAAGCTTCCCGAATTTCCTCGATTTTTGAAAGCAAAGGGTAGGCGTGGAAAAAAAAAATAGCGAAGAAGTACAGATAACACGCCCTATACCACACTGTACATATCCTGAAAAGGCTTGCCACAAGCAGTGCCTTCATTTTTCTTCCTTTTCGCGTCTGTCCAGTTTCACTGCGTCCATACTGAATCAATACCGTTGCTAGTCGCCAAAGTCGTACGTTTTTTTTCCCCTTCGCCCCAAGGTCCTCACAATCATCCTTATTACCAGGACAGCTGAAGAGGGCTATGTTCTGGTTCCTCTCAAACGACGAGTCTTTCACACTCGAAGGAGGGAAGTGGGTGGGCAAAAAGGATACATGTGACGAATGTGTGACAGCTCGATAAAGGGGTCAGCTAAGGCGATCAAACATGAAATATGGAATGGTGATACCCAAAATAAGAGACCCGTCAAATATACATAGAGAAGTTGCGGACAAAGATTGATATAGTGAACATGATGAAACATGGTTAAGCCAGGGTAAGTATGGGAAAGGTTGCAGGCGACGGCGTGGTTTCTCTGGAAGATGCTTCGAAACAGAGAGACCCGCGGTCAAACGAGACAAGACAGACCAAACAGAGCCAAGGATGGGACTGGAGGCCAGATCTTCAAAGGCGAGCAAGATGGGACGATAACATATGAAAGAAAAAGAAAAAAAAAACGGAGTGAAATCACGGCCGAATAGCTGGGAAGAGGATCTTTGACTCCTTATTCGCGTGAGCGTTGGTTCTTATCGCAGCGTGCGAGGTATATTGGCAACTCCGTCAATCAAAATGATAGCAGCAAAAAAGAAAAGAAAAAGGGGGTATAAGAAGATGTTTCTAGAAGAAGAGAGGCAGGGAATGTGCAGGGGAATATGGAAAGACCAGTTTTGAACCGGTCGTCTCCTTGAAGAAACCAAAAGCCGAGCCAGACAGACTTCTTAGTTTGCGGGTATTCCTTGCGTTTCATGCCGCGGTGATGGATGGCATTGAAAGCGATCTGTCTGTAGCTTATTCAGCAATCCTGATGGGGATACAGAGTTTTGAGGTCCGGGCGGTTTTGAGACGGCAATATGGAATCTCTGAAAGTCCAATCCAACTTTACGTCCCCATGGCCTGTTCCACTTTGGGTATCGAAGCTGCTTCGGCGTTCTGCATCTCACTATCGCCCTCTGGTATCCGAGAAAGCCCACCCATTCCCACTGCTGTGTTCTTGGCGAGTTGTGCCTGGTGAAGCCGCAGTTTCTCGGTGAGTTTAACAACCGTCATGTATTCATCGTGGTCCACAAATCCACCTGAATGCTGCATGAATGAAAGCAGGGTGTCTGCAGCCCTTCTTGCGTCCTCCTGAGTAGGAGAAATGGGAGACGTAGGGTTTGCGCTAAGCGGTGTGGCAATCGACCGTCCAGCGAGACTTCCACTGCTGCTACTGTGACGGAGTCGTGGTGAGGTGATTATGTGATCCATGCCAAAGTGCGAGGCGCCTACTTCATTGGCAGGCGACTCAAGGGCCGAAGAAGGTCCCGTGGACGACACATGATACTTTGGCGTCAACGAGTCCCCTGATTCTTGTTGATTTAGGTATTCGAGGTCCAAGGTTGGGAATGTCTGGCTTCTTGGTCTTTGGAAGTTGGACCCGACACCGCTTCCCGGCGGGAGCTGCCTGGCTTGATCTGCTGTAAGAAATGCTCCGGCATTAGGATCAGGCGAAAAACTGAACGATGCTGTTGGGCTAAGGGTGCTCCCAGAGAACGTTGAAGTTCCCGCATCAGTAAATGCGCTATGTAACGAGGTTGTGCTGTGTGAGCCCGAGTGCTTGTAGCTGCTTTCAGTTGAATAGTCCATGTAGGTCGCCATGTTATCCTTCTCCCCTTCGCTTCTATTTGCCGATAGTGTAGATGGAGACGTGTGTCCCGAAGGGGAGAGGGGGGAAATGGCACTTGACGGTTGTGATGTGCTCAAGGAGGGCGATCCTCGCATGCTGCTACTGATGTTGGCTTCGGAGGCACGACGAAGTAGCCTATTCGGCCCAATATTGTGTTTAAGCATGAACTTGTCCAGCCATGCTGTGCTTCCTGACTTGAGAAAATCATCTTCCGTGACACCCATGGTACTTGCAAACAAGTGCGCCTTCTCTTTGATCAGTTCGGCAGTTACTGGAACGCCTTTGCCCTGAGACTTTCGGAAAAAGTTGGTCAGAGCCTTTTCGACATCCGCGCCCTTGACTTTGTTACGCTTAATCGGAGAACTGCTGCGGTCCTCGAGATTCAGATACTTATCCCTGTGGCGCAGTACCTTGGACACGGTGCTAATAAAAGGCTGTCAGCTTAACTAGGTTCCGCAACCGACACGAACTCCCACAGATCATGACCTACCTTCTCTCCACACCGAACTGAGCTCCGATATCCGTTTGCTTGGCCGTCGGATGATCCATAGCATACTGACACATACGCCGCCGGTCCTCGTCGGTAAGTGTTTTCCTGGGCTGTGATGTTGTCTGGATAGCTGGCAGTTTGGAGTTCTTGAGCGGTGTTGTTACCGGGGGGATAGCGACGGGCGGGACAGGGTGTGAACCGTATGTTGGATTCGTCAACATGCTCGGCCAAGTCGTCGTCGTTTGGGGCATCATCAACATTGGAAGAGGAGGGTGAGAATGTTGATGAGGTTGAGGTACATGATGCTGAGGAGGCGGGGGAGGAGGCATCCTGCCTAGTGACTCGGAGGGCAGCCCATGAGAGATCGGTGGCATATAACCACCGTAGCTGCCGCCGTAGTCCGGCATGGTGGTCTGATGGTGGAATGGGTTCATATCCACCCAATTGTTGTTTCCATACGTGTTGTTGTCATGAGCGATGTGACTGCCTTGGTCCATGCCTATCGTGCCAATGATTTGATCGTGCATGCTGGCGATAGATGTGATGAGCTGAAGCAATATCGTTGGTGGGTGTTGAGATCAGTTTGTTAAAACGAGCCGCTCGGTTGAAGGGACCGAGTATACTCTCTTTCTAGCAGGAGTAGAAAGTGGTCCGTCAATATGGGGGAGCTGGTCGGGATGTCTAGGAGTCGCGGTGCATAATATGACGAGCCAATGGTTTCCAGAACGGGATCGGTAATGGGCTGGCTGGAGAGGGGTCGCAAGCCCCAAGAACGCCTGAGCGGTGCTATTGTGCCGGGGCTGCAGAAGCGTTTTGGGGGTAGGATAGCCGGGTATGGGACCGTCGAGGTGGCCGTTGAGTAGATCAACTGCACCAGGTAGGTCTTGAGAATGGGCTGGCTGGACGAAAAAGGCGGCGGGCAGCAAGCAGTGCCTCTTGTCAGGTTAATGAAGGAGCGTAGCGTAGTCGGCAGAGTCGGCTGGATGGCCCCCAACCTGATAGTGTCTGTCTGGTCTGGTATCCAACGGAGAGCTGGAGGCTAGGAGAAGCAGTCGAGGTATGTACTGTGTAAGCCCTGTCCAGATTCCTGCCGCGAGACGGTGCCGCAGCGGGCAAAGCAGCGTGACCGTCCGGTAGCCGATGAGACAAAAGGCGGATCAGTTGCTTCTTTGGGCGGCGTAAACTGCCCTATGTGTGGAGGTAGGTCGAGTGCTAATGACGCCCGGTGCTTGCTTTGGCTAGAGGACTGGATGACTGGGATGGATGGACGGGTGGATGAATGGGAATCGAGGTCCAAGTTCAGGTCGGCAGAAGGGCTCTCTCTATGGAGAAATCCGTGGTATCCAGAGCGGGCAACAGCAGCAGCAGTTGCATCGACAGCAGCCGTGGGCAGCAAACAAGGGGAGCCGTGCCAGTAGGGAGAGAGGTCGGCTGCAAGACAGACGCCGCTACGTCCGCCTAAGCAATCGGGACTCTGGAAGAGGACTGGGCTGGGTTGAGATAGGGTAAGTCGGAGAGACCAGACGCACATGAGACAGGCATGTGGGTGGTGGAGGGCAACCTGGGGCTACATCTACTAGTTATGTAGGCGAAGAAGGATGTTTGTGTATACTCGAGCAGGGGTGCAGATGAGTGGATGGGGACCTACCACTCTACCAGGCAGCCAGAAAAGAAGCTAAGAAAAATTCGCCCGGGGGGGTGTTGTATCGTACCGTGTGAGCTCGACGACGACAGGTAGGGGGGGGGGGTGGGTTAGATACAGTAGCGTATGGACCTGGACAGATATCCCCAGTGTTGATGGCTCGAGTGAGGATGTTGAGGATATGGAGAAATATAATCTCAGAAATCATGAGCTACAGATAGCGTGGGAGCCAAGCAGCAAGCTACTGGCCAAAAATCCAAGAGGGATAAATTGCGGAAAGGTAGAAGAAACCCGAGAGGAACTAGCAACCTTGATGGGGTCGGTGTTCAGTTGGTTGCTAGAGTTCCAGTGCTAAACCACTTTTACCTGAAGTCCACCCTGTCCTTTTGAAAAAGGGCTGTCGAGTGCTTGAGTGGTGCCGGTGCTTTGCGGCAGAGAACGAGGGCTTCCAGGTTGTCCTGTCCGAGTCTGCTCCCCATGTCCAGATTGGACGGGAGCGAGAGGGACTCATCGGGGACGGGCTCGACATGGGCAGAGAGACAGAGAGAGAAATGACGGATATGGACAGGGGCATGGGGCCATTGTGAAGAACAGAAAAAAAAAACAAAAAAAAAGGTCATCCATACCATTCCGAATCCAGACTATTATCGACAAGGGCGACAAGGGCCGATGGAGAGTGCCAACCGTAACCTCATCAACCGGAAGCTTGTAGAGAGTGGTCCATCGATGGACACCACCTCATACCTCTACCTACCTACCAATACCACCAGCAAGACACGCCGTGGGCCTGGCTTTACCCTATCGTGAGCAGCCCTGGAAGCCCTGGAAGCCCTGGAGATGATCGTTGAAGGCGGGTTTCAGAATAATAACGGCAATGATAACAAGTTGCCTTTTCGAGCACACATGACGAATGGGAGTCGACAACCATGAGCCGTGAAATTCCCGCTAGTCCCTCTGCCGAGCTTAGTGTAGGTAGTGGAGTAGGCAGCGCTTGTGTTGAAACTGACTCTTGTAGACCTGGACGTCCGTGACGCTTCAATGGGGACGGAAGCAACTGAAAGACGAATTTCTGGAGGTATCCAGTACCAGCTGCCGGCTTCGACCACTTGACAGGAGACGAAGTGGGAGACATGGAAGCTAACCTCGACGGGGATGGCGGGAACTGCCCGGATGAGAAGGCGGCCGGGCGCCAGAAGCTGCTGCAGTGAAGCAAAGCAGAAGAAGACTGGAACGAGGCCAAACAACGGGACGATCCAATGTCTTACGGTTGAGCATGAGCTATTCCTCAAAAGACTGAGACACGGCGGTGGCCGAGTGGAAAGGAAAGGGCCGCGTGCTAGGAAAATTGCAAGTGGAAGGCACCACCACCACGGTCCACCAGAGCAATCCTCATGATCATTGTACCAGGTACTTTCAAACGTCTGTCATAGGCAGTCGCATGGCAGCAATGGGCAATTCGCAAGTCAGTAGCATGGGGGTGGCCGGTCAAGGTACTCGGTACCACCACACCCATTGTCACACTGGCTCGTTACGGTAATTGCAGGTAGAGAATGTATGTATGTAGGTATGTTCCTTCCAGACCGGCATGGAAGCAACTGACAACCTCAGGAACGGGCGGAAACATGATGAATTCTGGGCCAAAAGAAATTCAGAGACATTCGATGCGTTCCTTGACAGGCCGACCGTCGACCACAATGGCTCCGTCCAGTGGCTCTCAATGGCTCCAAATGGGTTCCCCGCCAAGGGCGCTGAGACAATCCGTCTTGCAGAAGTCAATGACTTTGACTTAGCGTGGAGCAGAACTTGAGAAGATCATTGTCAATACACGTCGTTGTCGTGCTGTCGCAAATCTCACTCGACGGACAAGCGACCTCGTGTGCAGATAGTACCTCCAGAATCTCGACTACGTAGGTAGGTATGCGGGACAAAGTCGCGCTCCAGAGGTGCGAATCAGAGTCGTGAATGAGCCATCTCGACGATGCTTGGCTGATTTTCGGGATCGCAGAGTATGGCGTGTATGGTGTAATTGTCATCTGGTCGATACCACTCGATACCACCAGAGGTAATCAATCCCATTCCTGGCTGCAGCCCGTGCCTGTTGTGGTAACAAGCGAGTGGTTGTGGAAGCTCGGGTAGGTCCAAAGGTCTGTGTGCCGACTGCGGACTGTACTGCGACCTGCGAGCCGTTCCTGCCTGCATTGGCCTACACTACCTTGCCCTGCTGAGCAAGGATGGACCGTCAGGACAAGAGTGGAGTCTACTGAATGTGGAGCGGGCAGGGTCCGTCGGAGTAGTGTACACTACATCTGCCACTGCAGCACGCAGGCATGAATGCAAGTACCTTTTTCACAGGTACATCATGCCTCCCGGTACAAAGGCGGTCGCTTCAAAGGGCCCGCGTTGGAACCTTGTCAAAGCGAGCAGGAACAGACGGTTGGGGACGACCAAGCTCTCTCATAAGGCGGTTCCTGAACTACACCCAGACGGGACTCCGAGTTCAGGTACAGAAATGTCGACTGCAACATTTCAATCGCATCTCATCTTTCGTTTTCGTCATGGGATCTGCTCCAAGTCTCCCAGACCAAGACCGCCAAAACTCAAATTCTCGACTGATTGACCCGCAACCTCCAGTCTGCAACGTCAAGATCGGAAATGGATTCTTGTCGACTCCACCGTGGCCGGACGGCCGCTAGGCTAGAGACGCCGGGAGATGCTGATCTTGCCCACAAGCATGCTGCTCGTCAGCATCAGCAAGCATTCAGTTTCCAAGTCATTTCGGGATTGAGGCTATCGACAAGGCGAGGGTGCGAACCCGCGGATCTAGGGCCGCCTAGGCCACGCTTGCAAGAAATTGCCTACGTGGGTAGTGGAAATGTTGGTTTGTTCAGCTGATGGACATGGAGCGAGTGGACGGAACTGGGTCGCACGCCGGAGTTTTTCCTTGTCTTGTCTGCTTGTCTCGTCTACGCGGATGAAACAATGGCATTGTTCAATCCCACGGCAGAGAGCACCGCCCACACCCACATGCCCTGCTCTCACCTTTTTTTTTTTTTTTTTTGTTTTTTTTTTTTTTTTTGCTATTGGCTGACTGGGCGGCGGATTGGAGGCTTGTAGGTGGAAAGGGCCTCAATTCCCACCACCAGTACCCGAATGATAATGGAACGGCTGATTGCAGTCCATTTTGACCCTTTTCCCTTGTACCTGGGACTGGCTACCGCCCTACCCTTCAGGCTTGTCGTCATCAACGGCTCCTGGGCAAGGCAGTGATACTTACACCACAGCCGGCGACAGATGGATGGACGGCTAGCCGCATAACCCGCATTCCTTCCCATCAAGCAAGAGGATGTTCTTTCTGGACCTCACTTTGAAGTTGCTATGTATGCTAAACAAAAGCAGACGTCAGGAGATTTCAGCTGCGGCAGGGGGTCGTCCCAGCTATAAGTTTAAAAGCAAAGCGTGCATGAGGTTGCTGGGAATAGAACACCCACGCCTCCAAAAACTGCCAAAACCCAATAGCGGCCCATGAGCAGGCATTTTATTTCCCATTGGACCCAAATGCTACCACCCGACTGCGCCCAAACTCCTCTTGAGTTATGGAGTCCAATGAAATGGACTGTCCCCTGGCTCCTGAAATCATTCGGGCTGTACAGTCAATGGAGAGTTGGAGACTGGAGAAAGCGGGAGCTCCCAGGCCGCAGCTCGCAGCTTCCCAGCTTCTTTCCCAGCTACACTGCCCTGGGCTGCCAGTCCGGCTTGGCCACCCAGAGTTCCTTCCTCATCTGTCTCTGGTTCAAGCCAGCGGCATCGAGCCATCAGTTGGATCGTACCATGTACTTGCCAGGTTAGACTGGCAGTTACCCGTCACGGTCTTCAAGCTCACTACCGTTACCACCGTTCAAAGGAGTTGGCTGGAAGTCTTTCCGAATTCCTATTCGTCAGGTGCCACTGGCTGCTTCCATATCAATCGCTACCTTAAGTATCCTACTACTGTGTAAACAAGATAATTTCCCCGCAAAGATCTCGACGCCCCTTCCCCAAGTTTGTCTCTATCTCCATCATTCTCCTCCTTACAATCTCAATCGGGTCGATCGTTCTCTTTCTGAACGACGCTATGGATGCTACACCAACTCTCCAGGCTTACCACCACCCGATGGCTAGTTTCTTCGGGTTCCAGCAGATTACATAGCGCAAGGAAGAAGATGAAGAGGCCGTTGAAGTTGGAAGAATTGGACCGCCGCCGCTGCGATATTTCGATATTCTGACAGCCGTGAGCCGCCAACTACCAAACTGGGAGGGGAGAGTCGATAATTGATTGTTATTGACAGTTGACAAAGACCCCGAGATCAAGACTTTGGGCTGGTCAACGGCCAGTCATTGTCAGTCACTACCACCACGGGGAGGAGCATTTCAATATCTTGATCGTGGATAATTAAAAGAAGAAAAAAGAGAGGCCCATGTCATGTGGGACAGGGGTTAATATTTAGCATCGAGGTCCAACACGAGCCTACAACCCGCGACTGAACACTCACAAACGATGCCGCGAGATGCGATACCTGATTGCGTCAAGTTCAAGGGCTCAAGCCGCGTCAAGCTCCAAGATACCATGGCCTAATCTCTCCAGCACGACATATGGAAAGGGAGCAATCAAAAGGCGGAAGCCTTCTCCAGCGACGTAACATTCAGCGTTGTTACCGTAGGAAAATCCCGAGGCTTCCGGGGGGTCTCCTCGAGTCCCCCGATCCCTTCACGTCTGTCTATGCCCGTGGTCCATGACTCCATGTGGGTGGGCAGGATGGCAGAATGGCACCGCTCCCACACATCGCTCCGGTTACCAACAAGCGAGGCTGTCGTCGTGGCCGCTCCATGGATTTGCTACGGACCGCCTTGGCAGTCGCAATCGTCCTCTCTTCTGTTGGCTTTGGCTTTTACCGTTTGTTGCCGTTGGCCGTGCAATTCCTTTCATCTTTGTGCGGTCGTGTCGAAGGGCCAACAGATCTCTCGAGACGGTCGTCGAGATGGGAAGTCCTCCAACAATCGCAGAGAACCATATACAGTATGGATTCGTCATTGGGTATACATCCAGCTTCAGCCAGACCCTCCCCTGTCGCCATTGGGCAGAAAAGGTAAGGTCCAAGCGAAGCGTCGACGGCTAACATCCCACTGGTCAGCCGCTCTCAATGCCTGACATCTCCATTCCACCAGGAAAGCTGCCTAGGATATGCTCAAGACGCAGCATCAAGCTTCCTTCCAAAACAGGCCTAGTGCAGAAGATCAGGACGAATGGTGCGCGCCGATTGTCTTCTAAAAAGCCAGAGTCCAGCAGCCCTTCTGGTCAGCGACAGGACCAACGGGTGCGATCATTTGGGATCTGACATTGGTGAGAGACTGAAAATTCATAATGTGGCTCCGTACAACGGATGAACCGCCGAGGCCATACGTACTGCGAAGCAGAAAGCCGTCAAGACAGATCAGCAACATAAACCGGGCGTATAGATATGTTCGACGTGATGGAACAAGAGGTTCTGTTGCGAAGCCGAAAGGCAGTTTTCAGCCCGCACGCAGAAAAAGAGCCACAATGCCACAGCGGAACCTACAGCCGAAGACTTTACTCGCTTCAGCAACAACACGGGCCGGCGCAAATCCCTCCAAATTTCTGACGCTGTATTGGCCAGGCCGTTCACACTGCCGCATCCTTCATGGCGCCCGTGATCCTCTCTCCTCGAGCCCAATTGGACCCCACCCCCGTGTCTGAGCAACAAGAGAACTAATTGTATGGTCTCCTCGTTGAGCCTCTACAGCCGTGTCTTTGGTCTTGAAAGTGGCAGCACGCCTCTCTTACGCTTTCACAGCAAAGAAAAGCATGGGGAGGCGAACCAAGCATTCACTGGACTCCATAGGAGTTCCGTGTGCTGTAAAAACCCACACTTGTGTGTAGCAAAAAGCAAAATGCTGCATGTGAGCCTCCTCAAAACAGCCCGCCTTATTGTCAAAGGTTCGGTTCTCCCCCACGCCGTCAATCTGTCCTCGCTGCTCTTTTCAGGGGAAATTTGGGCCAAGCTTCGCCTGGACCTCTGCTTTCGGTTCCCATAGCTCTCTCTGACTATCTACTTGTGTCTCGCGGGTGCAAATATGACCCTGGACTGCGAATTTGGCTTCGGCTTTCCTGCTTTTAGGACAGCCGCGTCTAGCGCCTCTCGAGACCCTGGAACTGAACGTCGATCAGAGCGAGTCACGAGTCAATGTGGACAAGAAAGAAAAGGACGACTTTCCCAGATTTGAAGCGCCATTATCGCGTGGATAAGGCAGTGTTTTCTGCGGGGTCTCGGCGACCCCTTCAAGAACCATACGTACCTCGGCGGCAAGAGGAGCATTCTGAAAGGTCGGAGAGGGGTGGGCGTGGTCAGCAGCATCGCATTTTTTTTTTTTCACTCCTCCGCATACATTCAGTCGTTGTTCAAATGGCTCTCAAGAGCGTGGAGGTTCCCATTCACAGGTGGGGTCGTATAGTTCTGACCCTACCATTCACTAAAGGACACAGTTGTCTCTCACAAGGTATTCGCTCGCTCTGTATCCCTCATGGTTCTAATAACGCACTAAGGTGTCGAGGCGAGGCCCAATGGTAATTTTTCTTCACAGTCATGCGACCCATTGGCGTCCTCTCTGAGCCGAAGATGTGGTGATGGAGCAAGAAACCCTCACGTCTTGATCATCACGTTACCGGGTAGCGCCATGCATGGCACAAGGTCTATCCGAAAGCTGCTGGACCGGACCGCCATTCGGCATAGCGAAGCATTTGTGGGGTCCTAGCCGATGGACTATATACTATGTACGTATGTACATGGCGCCCACAAGAAAACCCTCAACTTCCTTGCGCTCTACACTACCGGCAAAAGATAGGTTCCCGGGGGTTCTTGCCCTATTCCACAGCTGCCGCCGACCTGCGTCAAGGGACAAAGACTGAGAGAATTTTGTCCTCGGGATCAGATCATCTGCACCTCCTCCGTCATCACGCCTGAAAGACAATGGCGCCCAAACGTCCAGATATCGGCCTCAACCACTATATCTGATAATTGAAGGACTGCAGACATATGTACACCCGTCATACGCGGATGCCTCCTTCAAGCGGCGCGTTGGGTGTTAAGCGCCGGCCGGCCGCGGAAGCGACTTCATCTGCCGGGTTGCCGTTGCAATGCATTTCGACCCTGGGAGACCCTAGGGGTCGATCTGAAGTTCCCGTAAGCGGTAAGGAAAGTAAATTCGGAAAAAAATGTAATGAAAAATGTCAATCTTTTACCAGTTTTCACATCACATGACTTTTTTTGGCCACTTATTTTGCTGACCAAAAGACAACTTAAAAGATGGCGTCAAGAAGGCATCATGACTGAATGTGAACAAAGAGCTGACGACGGCCAGGGTATGAGGTAAGTAGGTCAATGTGTAGAGTTATGGCTGATCAACTGCAGTGGCATATGGTATACATAGTAGAGTCTGGGCAAGTGCACGGACCCGTGCACGAATCATTTCCGGAATTTCGGTAAGGAAAAGTGTAAGGAAATGAAAGAATGCTAACTGGCGGAAAATTTCGACCCCTAGAGGACCCCAACCAGACCAGAGATCGTCTTGCCTTCCCCAGCAGCGAAAACAACAGGCCTCTTCCCTACCTTCCTTTCCCTCTACTGCGTACCGACACCACCGTCCTGGGTTCGCTGCAGAACCTTTTTGCTCTGGAGGTACCAACTACAACTACCAAGCCGTTGCAGCGGTCCTCCATCCCAGGGTGCTGTTGGTCCTTGCTCTTGGGGTTGTTCGGAGTGCATATGGAATGCATGGATAGGGGGTGGAAGTGAAGGGAAAGGTGACCGCAGATCATAAGGCCAGTCTGTTCATAACTCTAAACTGTTTACATTACCCCTATCCCGTCCCCGTCTGCCCTGCCCTGTCCTGCCAACTCACATACTACCTCAATACATGTATGTACGAACGCATGCATGCACTTTAGACTCTGAGCCACTCACTCATTCCCTACCACTTACCATTTCTGCACACCACACTTGACGATATCCCTACCGTATCCGGGCACGATACTGTCCAAGTAGGGAACTTTCGAGACTAAGTGGCAGCATAGACAATACTACCTGGAATACTGCCTCGTTGGAACAAACCACTCTCGACGAAGCAACAGTGACTAGGTCTGGATTTCAGGCCAACGGAGACGAGCTGTAGCGCCAGCGCACTAAGAGCCGCAGTTTGGTTCGCTTGATGACTTTGAATCGTGCGATATCGGTCTTGTGTTTACGTACCTGTCCGCTTGCCCCTTTTACCCCTAAAGCAAATCTATAATGCGGCTGGAACTGGGAAGTGGTGTCACAGTTACTATCATCACCACACACACACACATCCCCCCCTTTATACATGCATGCACAACATACGGTAGGGGGGTGGCACACACACACACACACACACACACACACACACACACATACACATTACACGCCGCCCCTTTTTCGGCAGTCAAGTCTTCTCTCTGTACAACACAGTTTGACCAGCGTTTCTGTTGCTTACAAACTACCAACAAAAAAGGAGTTAGGGAGAGGTCCAAGTTGAGCAAGCTCGTGACAAGCCAACAGTATCCCAGAGCCCAAGTCGGGTACATTCCACTCACATTCCGTGCAGTTAACGACATTGATACTTCTAGCGGGAACGAGAACGCCGATTTCTACGTGAGGAAATGGGAAGATGAGACCTGGACACTGGGGTGATACTCGCTTGCTGAGTGCCCTGGGAGTTTGCGAAGTTGGGGGGTGGAGTTCTGTATGTAGTCTGGATCATGATCAACCAATTTGCTACAATACGAGAGCTGGTTATGAGATGAGATGGGACGTCAGATCTGACCATTGGAAACTGGAGAAGATTGCAGCTTGACAGTCATTTTCTTTAGCTCTGTCTGGCTACTGGTACAAGGATAGATGTAGACAGAGAGGGTTACAGTGTCAGTCAGTGAGTGTCATTGATAATTTGAGGATGACTGATGACTTGTGAAGTTGATGAACCCAAATGGCTGAGTGGTTAATACGCCAATCACGTACAGAGAAGTTTGACTTGATCGACAAACCCGTAATTTACTTCCTTCTTTGCTTTGCGTTGAGGGTCTTTAGTGGTCTAACCTGTAAGCCAGATTTATCATCGTGTAGACAATTTCAACATGACTCTCAAACGGTCATTGAACATCGGAAACAACATCTTGGTATGAGGTTGTGAGATACCCAAGGGGTAGAGGCAAACACCACGACACCTTGTTGAGCGAAGGCTTGGTTGCGTGAATGTCTAGACAAACCCAAAACTTACAAAGAGTAAACAAGTTGGGGCGAATGACATGGTAATGATTGTCTTTATCGTTAGGTGACTATAAGTCCAGTATCTTCATGAACAGGCATAAACGTCTGTAGTGGCGTATAGTCTTTGAATGAATACCTCTGTTCATCATGCTGGAAAGGAGAGCAAAATGATCGTTACATGGTGATGTTGTCGCGCGCAATCTTCGTCATGCAAAATCTAGTGTGCAGTGGGGTGTAATGGAAGAGATGAATCCTCGCCATGGCTTAAGGGAGACACGGTTCAACTTGGGATCAGCGCCATTTATCAATCACTTGGTCTTCATTCAGAGTTGGAAAACCTGTTAGTTCTTCAGTTGGTTTGCTTTACCAGGAGAGAGAACTTCTCAAACATGTGAGTTTACAGCGAGTTGGGCTATATCACAGCAAGGCATGAGAACAAGAAAACACAACAGACAACAACAACATCATCATCATCATCATCATCATCATCATCATCATCACTGGATAATCACAACCAAAGTCCGCTGCAAAATCACTCACGTATACATCAGGGGGCTAGAATGGGTCAGATGCTAATGTTGAACACGGCATCTTGCATGGATGGGAGGCGTAACATGTACTGTGGACACTCCCTCATTGACACTCATACAAACCCAAATGGCATGCCACAAACACACAGCGGGTATCATTCGAAGTAAACAGTGAGTCCTTTTCTTTCTGTGGATCAAACCTTTATTACAACGCCCAAACACAACCTTAAACCATACAATACGTTGCACAATCTAGACACCAAGTCCGGCTCCCTCGCTTCTCTCACAAATACCCCGGTGAAGAATTTGGGGAAGGGACGACGAGGATTTTTCGTCCCCCACCAAGCTAGCACGCACCCTGCACTTTATGACTCACCCCATGCTGATCATATGGAAAGAGCAAGTGAGAGAAGATCAGCATGTAACTTGAGGTAGGATGGAAGCAAAGGTGACACTGCTGTGGCACTCTTTCTTGAAAGAAGCAAATTCACAGACTTGGGAAACACGTGCCCACCAATGCCCTCGAATGGGAGGTACGTTTGACGTTACTGAGAGGCCAGGGAAGGTGCGTGAAGACTGCCTGCAAGGAAAACAGATGTTTGTACCATCATGATGGCGGGAAGCTACAGATCGAGTCGACTCGTAGTGAATTAAGAGGGAAGGAGCGGTGAGAGACAGGACGATTCTGCTTTGAGTTGGGTTGGGGGAGAATGAAACGGGAATGGAACAAATATCAAAGGAACTTGAAAGAGAACATCGACTATAGAGGAAACGGGGGACGAAGGCTCGAGTGTCACGAACTGAGTTTTGTCGATGACATGGAAGGTGAAAGATCGACTTCAACACGTACATAAAACTTGCGACTAGTTTGACTAGGAATAGTTATCAAGAGAATGGCAGCATGACGTTAGACGTTGGAGTATCGGCTTGAGATTCTCTAACTAAATGCACTCAACATCAACCGACATACACACACGGTCGTGTACGATCTCCCGGTAAACTAGCGAGCCAGTTATTGACACATTCTGGTGTTTGAATCGATATTCATGTGAGAATTGGATACAAACATGTATCAAACCGTTCTGTAAACCATCAAGAAGGTAACGAACAATCTGCTTACAACTTGTTCACAAGAGAACTCGCGTTTGACTTGGCAGGCTTTTAGAGATGCTTAGACCTCGGTTCCTCAATGACTTCTTAGAACTCTTCACTTCCCGGTCCCCACCCACCTTCTCATGACGATCAGAGGATGGTGATATGATATATATACATAGAATGGGAAAAAGAGGGGGAAAAAAAACATGAAATAAAGTAAAAAGTTACGCTAATTGTGGGCACAAACACAGCACAAAGAAAAGACTTGAGAAGTTATCCGGCCCATTGGTCATTTGAGCACATCCGGTTACGACTGTTTTGCAGAGGTTGGAAAAATTACCCAGACTCGCTGTTCTGCCTAGTGGTTCGTTTCTGACGAACTTTAGTCACTCGGAAGAACCACGAAGGTAACCTGATAGAGTCAGGAAAAGTGTTGTATTAGCCAAGTACGCACAGTCTTGTTTGTACAATAGCGTCCATCTCATTACTCTTGGAAAACGTATAGAGAACGGGCATGGGAAATGAGTTGAAACAGAAAAGGAAAAGGGTAACGGAAAGCTGTCACTTGTCTTTATAGAGTCAGCCCTTGTCACCATTCCAGGATTTTCTAGGACATCTCGCTCTCCCCCTCCTCTACCCACCCCCCCAATGATCAACATAAGCCTGAAAGTGATCTTTTGGGCCTGGCTGTAGCCAGCACCAGAAACCCAGTCTTATACAGGGTAATCTCAACCTTTAAAAAAAAAGTAGGTATATACGTGATTTCATTACCGTCGTGACCTTGGCTCTCTAGATCTAATCCTAGCCAATATCCTATATAGCAGCCTTTTTGATCCCTTCATTCGTCTCGGACCCTTCCCCTCCTTTTTAACACTTTCACCAGCCTCGGGTCTCTTCACATTGTCCACAACTTGTGTCAATGGACAACCGCGCGTATAGTAGTGGAAGAAGCAATTTGGCTTCCCGTTCGGCACTTAAAGACCGAGTAAGCTCCTTCTATCGACCCCTTGGTTTATACTTACCATACCGTGCGCCATAGCAAGCGATCGAGCCCACATGAAAGTCTGCGTACGGCTCGAAGGTGCGTTGTCGATCAGGTATCGGTCAGTGTACGTGCGTTACCCGGGCCACCGTCCGTATTGTGAGTGTCTCGTCTCGTAAAAACCACAGCACATCTTTAAGAATCCTCTCCACGAAAATTCTTTATCGCTTGACGATGGTGACTGTTTTCATCCATTAGTCACAACCCTTCCAGCAGAAAAACATCCAAAGACATACCGATATCTTCATCAGCCAATTCGTGGCTGAGACCAACACGCTGAGGCTGATGCTTGACGGACTTGCCGTAAACAATAGCAACCTTGAACTGATCCACGATGGTTTTGTGAATAGTGTTACACTGCGGTTCATCAGCTGTTAGCTCACCTCATTCTCACCCCAGATGTTTCTTTTGCTCAATCAGGTGCATCAAAACAAAGGAAAACGAGAAAAAAACAAAAACAAAAGAGAAAAAAAACTTACGAAATCCTCAACCGTGCACCTATTGCTCCTCAACACAACGGGAGCCGAATAATCCGGCATCTTGCCCTTCGGCTTGGTATACACGCGCACGAGCTTAAGCTTCTCCCACATGGCCTCCATCAACTCGTCAATGTTCCAGCCGTGCTCAGAACTGATGGGGACCGAATTGGGAATACGGTACAGCAAGTCGAGCTCCTCGATACTGATGGCGTCGATCTTGTTGAGGACGTAAATAACAGGGATGTAGGAGCGCGACTTGGCCTCGAGCACGTCGATCAAATCATCAATAGTGGCGTCGCAGCGGATGGCGATATCGGCCGACGAGATCTTGTACTCGCTCATGACGGCGCGGATCTCGTCGTTGTCGATGTGTGTGAGCGGTACCGTGCTGGTGATGTTCAGGCCACCCTTGTCCTTCTTCTTGAACGTGATGTTGGGCGGCTCCTTGTTGATGCGGATGCCGAAGCCCTCCAGCTCGGCCTCGATGACGCGCTTGTCCGTCAGCGGCTTGTTAACGTCCAGCACGATGAAGATAAGATGGCACGTCTTGGCGACGGCGATGACCTGACGACCACGACCACGGCCGTCCTTGGCGCCCTCAATAATACCAGGCAAATCGATGATTTGTAGTGGGGCACCTGTATGTATGCAAAATGTCAGTTCAACCTGGACCTTGTTTGTAACGCTCCGGAGGATGAGAAGATGAAGAAAAAGGGCTGCCCACCGTTGTAGGTAACCTGACCCGGCACACTCGTAAGCGTGGTGAACTCGTACGCGGCCGCCTCAGAGTGCTGGCCCGTCAGTCTGCTCATCAGCGTACTCTTTCCGACCGAGGGGAAACCGATGAAACCAATCGAGGCCACACCGGTTCTGGCGACGTCGAAACCAGCACCACCGCCGCCACCGCCGCCGCCCGAGGGCGTGAGCAGCTCACGCTTGAGCTTGGCGAGCTTTGCCTTCAGCTGTCCGATATGGTAGGATGTCGCCTTGTTCTTTTGAGTTCGGGCCATCTATCGAAGGGGGAAAGAAACATATCGTTAGCCGAGGTCCGTCCTTGTTGCGTCGTTTCGTTCATCTTCGAGGGGGGAATCCGTTGGTAGTGTCTCATCGTCCAGGTCGCGCGCCTCCAGCTCCAGTGCCATGGCCTGAACAGCCTCTGTGTCTGCCTGCATCTGTGTCGCGGGGGCCAGCGCATCTTGGTCTCTGACCTGTCCAACTTCCTGTCCTCTCTCGGGGGTGTCGTATCGCATCGGGGCTCGGAGAGATCGAAAATCGGGGGCTGTCGGGGGCAGTTAAAACTCACTTCGGCCTCGATCTCTTTGATCTGTCATGGTGCGGCGGTCGCATTAGTTCCTTGTTCCAACATGTTCTCTAATGGGGAATGCGAGAGGGCGATATACGTACCTTATCCACCGTGGTCGACATGATTGCTAGCTCTCACACGATGGCGTATCTGTATTATGGATTGGCGACTATGATTGCTCGGTCGTGGCAGGACAGAGCGCGGTTCAGTGTTTTCCAACCTGGAAGTTGATGATGATCTTGATTGTTTCTTGGGAATTTTGAAGGTGGGGCAAATTTCATAGTTTCAGCGCCGCGCCGATGCGGTTAAAATCGCCGCAGCGCGGGCGGACCTGCGGACAGTGCACACACACAGGCCCACGGAAGCTCCAAGTTCCTTTCGGTTCCCTTCCTCAAGAGTCAACGCCCCTAGGCGGCCGGGCTTGGCCTTGGCGCCGGCGTTCCATTCCATGTTCCTTAATCCTTCCCCCAAAGCTCCGTACCTGATCATCTACGGTACTGTACACATGCCTACCATCGGGCTGACCCTCCATTACGCCGTCCCTTTCTCGACCGGACGGGAGTTCTTCGCTCGGGGCTGTTTCCACTTCATGCCGTGTAGCAAAGAATTTCCGTATAGTTCACCTTTCGCTCGCATGGTGGTTGGTTCCGGTTACTCTTCTCTTACTCGATACACACACGATACCACAGTCATCGATACTCGCACTTTCACCCGTCTGTTTTCCTTTCATCATTAACTATCGTCAAGTTATACTAATGGAAACCAACAAACAAACACTGACCTAACCAACAGCTATTCGCCACAACTCCATCCCATCCATACCACCGTCCATTCCAAATTCGATGCTTTGTGAATTCGATGCCCCCTTCAGTCCGAACTCGTCATGATGATGATGATGATAATGATGATGCCCGCCTGGTCTACTTCTCGACTGACGTCCGCATTTACGGGTTTCAAAACCTGACAAAGGCTATGTGACTGTTTGTACAAGATAGCACGATAATACCGTATCATGAACGCTAAAGGTATCTGCAAAAGTTGGGTCGACATGACATGACCCCCGACACCCCCATCGCTTCATCCTTTTCCACACAACTAACCCAAGTGATCTGCTTGACATTGACCGCTGGACTCCTCCTCATGACCTGTCCCGTTGGTTAACCTCGTTCAATACACAAACCAACCAAGCTCTCAGATTTGAGCGTAAGGCGTTCCTAGTTGATTTCGTCCCTGACAACCCAGTACATCTTGACATCGTAATAACTTTTGACACACATCGTAACCCATCAATCCTCTTCATCGCCGCTAAGCATTTCATGATGGCCGTTAAGCAGCGGACGAGCTTGCGCGGGTCCAGTCTCCGATGATGGCGATATTGGGTGATGCCCATGCGCGTGCCCGTTGACAGTCCTAGCCCTTGGCGATGTGATTCCATTCACGCGGTTTGAAGACGAGGTCGTGCTTATTGGCGATGCTGACCGGTGACCATTGGGCAAGACGTGCGAGCCTTGGGCCTCGCCCAACAAATGCCCAAGCCCTTGCTTTCTGCAAAGTTCGGCGTACTCTGGGTCATCTGGCCTCACGGGTGCTAGGCCGCGGCGGGGAACCCTCTCTTCCTCGAAAGGCATCTTGCTGACCATACCAACCTTCGGCCTCTCCTCCCAGATGAACTGGCCGTTGACAAAGTATTTGCTGCCGGGTGCAAAGCCATGATTTCGGCCCGCATCCGGGTCCTTCTTCCACTTTTCCAAGGGTCGGAAGTCTCTGAAGTATGTTTCATTCTCCGGAAGCTCGCGATAGGCCATCACAAGCCGAATGTCCCGCAGGTGAGGCATCGTAGGGATGATACGCAAAAAGTCAGAGGCCTCGTGAGAAATGTTAGTTGATACGCCATAACGTATAAGGCGTGGAAATCTGACGGACGCATACCTTGACAAAGAACATTTCCAAAGCAGCAAATTTCTCCCAGGCAGCACTTCGGAGCTTTTGCGTCACACGGTAGACGATGCTATCCGTGTCGTCGGTACCGTAGTATCCAGGGAGCTCTTTGCCGAGGTCGTAAAGATTCGGGGATGTCAGCGCATAGCGATCCGACTCAAGCTGCCAAAGCACGCGCTTGGCAATCTTTGATGCCGGTATCCTGGTCCATGAGTTGTCTACACCCAAAAGTCAGCATTTGGGAGCAATGTTCAATCCAGTACGGTGAAAACTGACATTTTGAGAGCCGCAGGTCCTTCTCTCCCAACAGCAGCGCAATCTGCGTGTTGAGCAACCACTGCTCTCTACCTTCTGGCGTCCCGGTTGCCTCTGGATCGATGCAGTCGTAACGAACTCCCTGCATGATGCTAAACTTTTCAGCAATCTGTGGAATCCTGGGATTCGCTGCGCCTTCCAGCCACCGAAGCGCAGGAGGTAGATTGGCGATGCGAATGACTTCCTGCTCGTGGCGTATTCTTCGCTCTTCTGCCTCCTGAGCAGCAACACGCTTGCGCTCCGCCTCTTCCCGCATCGCCTTCTCCCTACGTTCCTTTTCCTGGCGCTCCTCTTCCTCGCGCTTACGACGTTCCTCCTCGCGCTTACGGCGTGCTTCATCAGCGGCTTCCCGTTCAAGCCTTTCTCTCCGGACCTTCTCTTCATGCTCCAGTCTTTTCCTTTCCTCCTCCTCTTGTTCCCTTCGTTTCCTCTCCGCAGCCTCTTTCTTCTTCTGCTCCTCTTCCTCTTCCCTTCTCTTCCGCTCACGTTCTTTCTCACGTTCTCGTTCGCGTTCACGAGCCTCCTCTTCTTCACGCTGTTTCCGTTCCTCCTCCTCCTCTCTTCGTTTCCGATCTTCTTCTGCTTGTCGCTGTTTTCGCAGTTCTTCCAGGCGTTGCCTCTCCTCTTGAGCAGCACGTCTGGACTCGTCCTCGAAGCGTTTCCGCTCGCGCTCTTCGTCTTTGCGCTTTCTCTCCTCCTCTTTCCTCTTCAATTCGCGAGCTTCTGACTCCATTTCAGCTTGCTTCTTTCTTATTTCTTGGAGTTTCCGCTTTTCAAGCATCTGCCGTGTTGATTCTTCCTGGGCGGCATGATCCGCGTCTCCCATTTCCACCTCCCCGTCTTCGGATTTGACGTGGATGCTGGGTTCGGGGATGGTGGGCTTGCCGGAGTCAAAGCGAACATGCTCTGAGGTGGATTCTGACTTCCGGGGCTTTGAGGTTGATCTCCTATCTTCGTCATCTCTGCTGCGAGATCTGACTCTGCCGTCAGGTGGTGCAGCAAGACTGGATTCCCTGGACACAGAAGGCTTTAGGTGACGATCCTCGGCTGAGTTGGGCTTAAGACGCCTGTCCTTGCCTTCAACGTCCAACCGTCTCTTTTTAGAGGGAATTTCTGAGGGATCCTTCTCTGTAGACCCAGGGTGTGGCGGGGTTGCACTGGCCCGGTGTCGCTTGCCGGAACTTTCACCAGAAACAGATGATCGATCACGGGACTCGTCCCTTCTGATAGCCTTCGTCCGGTCATGATACTTCTCCATCATCTGAGGTTTTTCACACTCATCTCGTGGACTAGACGGCTGATCTCTAAACGAAGAGCCATTTGATGTGACAGAGGCGCGGCGCTGCTTCTCACGCTCGCCCTTGAGCTCCCTGCCAGAAATCAGCTTCCGGCGCGGCTTTGGAGTTTCTCCCTCGGATGATGCAGCGGCGACATCATGATCTGCACGTTTGGCTTTGGTAGTGACTCTTCCTGCGGGTGATGCTTCGCGATCGGAAATGGCAATGGTTGGAATCTTGTCGTCTTTCTTGGGCCGGCCAGGGCCGCGCTTGGGCGATGTCTGATCTTCCTGGTGAGTGGCAACGGAATCCGAACGCCTCTTCTCCCGAGGACTAGCTGGAACTTTCGAGGGTCCCGTTTTCTTTGCTTCTTTAGCAGGGCTTGAAGCTTTTCTCCGATGGGACTTGGACGCATCTTCCTTGATCTCGGTTCGTGTGCGCCTAGGCTCGCGGTCCGTCTCCCGGGAATTTGACAGTCTTTGGCTCTTGGCATTGGAACTGGGTTTCTTTTTATATTCGTCGAATGCTTCCTTCAGCATATGTTCCTCTTGCATCCAGTTGGGACCTCGTCGCTTGCGTGCAATCTCATAGTAGGTCTCCCCCTTGTACTTCTTGGTGGGATCGAAATTGGCTTGGTCCAGGAGCAGCCGGATGACCTTGATGTTTTCTTGACCTATGGCGGCGAGAATGGGTGTCGAATATTCGTTGGTCGAAATGGGTTGTGGATCAGGGTTTGCACCGCCTATAGCCAACAACAACTGCATTACCAGATCGTGACCACCACGAGCTGCAGCCACCATGGACTCAGGATCGTCGAACTGGTCCCTAACCTGAAGAATCCGTAGGACTGTCTCCTCGTCTCCCTTAGCAGCGGCTGCACGAAGCGTCTTGTCATCCATGGGCATGTAAAGTAGATGATTGCTGGTCTTGGTAGCGCGAACGGTACCGGCACGTCGTCCACTAGACGGGTTGATGGAGGCGGAGGCAGGTGACTGCCGAGGACTATCCGGACCATGGGATGAGCGTGTATCCGTGGCGTGATCGAGATGGTGGTCTTCAGAGGTCGGCCGACGCTCACCCATCCTCTGCTTTGCTTCGTTGATGGCGCGTTTGATATCGTCGGCATTGTCGTGGTCTTCATTAACCCGGTCAATAGGCTCCTCGCCATATGCGTTGGCCTTGCGCGGGTTCACTCCGGCATCAAGCAGGATCTTGACGACCTCATAGTGGCCATTCTCCACTGCATCTATCAGCGGCGTGTCCTTTTCGTTGTTGAGGCAATCGAGGTTACAGCCAGCTTCGACAAGGAGTTTCACAATATCGTCAAAACCGTTAATTGCAGCGATCTGGAGGGGAGTGTTGCCCGCATAGTCGGCAACGTCAATGTCCTCAGGGCGTTCCTGCAGCCTTTGCTTAGCGACGTTGTATTCGCCCTTGGCACAGGCTCGGGCAAGGAAGGTCTGGCCGTGGGCGTCTAGGTGCTTCTTGTGCGGCGCCATTCTGCCAGCGGGCGAGTGTGTGAATTCGGCGGCGGCCGGGGTAGCGAGACTGCGCAGTTTGGAGCTGCGCGGATGAGGGCTCCCGCGTTCCGAGGACTCATCAGAGAAATAGTCGGCCGAATGGAGGGGGACAGGGACGCGGCGCTTTTTCAGGCTCAATCCGTGGGCAGTATGACCAGGAAGCTGAGTTGAGATGCTTCGACGGTGAGCTCGGGCGTGGGGGGAAACCGATCTGGTTCGTGTGGAGGCGTGCGGTTCATGATGGGATGAAGACTTGTTCGGTGGAGGAGGATGGGGTCTGCGGGAAGCGTCGAGGCCAGAACCTGAAGTGCGCTGGCGGCGGACCTTGGGAGGCTCTGCCTCGTCGTCAGATTCGGCCTTGGGGTGCTTCCGCTTATTAGGCACGACTTTGTTGTTATCGAGCGATTTGGGCGGCACCGGCTTGTCCTGTTGTGTAGACTGTGCTGGCAGCTTGGAGAGGGAATCCACCGGGGCGGGCTCGGAGTCGGATTTTGAGTGGCCGTTGGACGAGCGGCGACGACGCTGGGGTGGGGACTCTGGCGCAGAGCTCAATCCACTCGATCCATCCTTGGCCTTTGCCTTGTCGGGAAGCTTTCTCTTCTTGGCCCCCAGCGCCCCCAGCGAGGAGGAGCCCACTGAGCCCTCATTGGAGCCATTAGGGCCATTACCTGCGACCGCGACGCTCCTGTCAGGTTTTTCGCTACGATCGCCTCTGTCGCTCTCACGGTCCTGCTGCTGCTGCTGCTGCTGCTGCTGTTGTCTGCTGCTGTTGTGGTTAGCGTGCTTGCGGTGCGACGACACCACATCGTCGTCATCGCTGCGATTGTCGTTTTGTTTGATGATGGGCTTGCGGACTTTGACAGGCGAGTGATGGCCGTCCTTGCCCGGCAGCACAATGGTTTCGGCGTCGCTGTTTCCCTCGGCCGTCAAGGAGTCGTCGTGGTCCTCAATGTTGCTGGCGGCTTTGCTGGCGTTGTTGTTGATACGATGCTTGTTATCTCTATCATTCTTGTCGTTCCTGAAGATGGGGTCGAATCTCGCAGTGGTCGACTGCACAGTCGAAGTCGACGATGTTCGGATCACGGTGGAGGACCTGGGTTGATCGGAATCGCTGCCCTGGCGCTTGGGCGAAGCAGCTCTGATAGCAGGCTTCGTGGAGGCGGGCTCGACAGCATTCTGCGCATCCATGTCATTTACTGAGTGAACAAAACACCGTTTTGCACCATCCTGGTCGCTGTTCGGCCGGGGCTTTAGGGAGTTGGGGGGATCCGGAGACCGGGGCGGATTTGGCGACGGGGAGCAGGTCGAGCTTGAAGACGAGGACGATGCGCAGTCGGTGGTGTGATTTGGACGGGTAGGTAGGTAGCGTTGGGAGGGTGTGAGGGTGTAGTGGTGAGGGTGTCAGAGATGGGTAGACTGGCTCTGGGTGTTTCGCGCGGAGACGACGACAAGGCGGGAATGAACTGGAGAGGAACTGGAATAGAAACTGTGAACTGGAACGGGCGAGTCGAGATGGTAATCCTAGTAGTCTAGATGACGGGGAATCCGCTACCGCACAGCCGCCCCAGAAGACAGCGGTAGGCAAGGTCAAGCAGGCAGGTAGATAGGTAGGTACAGCTGCGCAGGTATCTTTTCTTGACTTTTTTTGGGGGGGTTAAGTGTGCCAATGCCAATGCCAATCCAATGCCAATTGCCAACAGTCAAGGATGGATCCGTATCTCTCAACTCCTGAGAAATGAGGGACCCGACAAATGGAACTTGTAAGACGTGACCGCAGCACCCCCTGGATGACGAGGACGGCAAAAATACGGATAGGGTTAGGGGCGGCAATGGTAAATGCTGCTAAATCCGATCTCGAATGCCCGAGTCCAGCTTCAACGACGAGAGATCAGAAAGCAATGAAGCCGTTCGTTGAAAGTGGAAAACCAGGAGATTACAAATCCGAGTGGATGGAACTGAGGCAAGCCGCAGCTTGAATCGAGTTGGACACGAACCGAGCGGACAATGGCAATGGATGGGAAAGAAAAGATGACGGTAGAACACTTTGTGTGAGCACACTAGCAAAGTAGAGTAGCAAAACCGATATGGGTACAGTACAAAGTGGAAGCGATGGAAGTCTGCAGTGCGTCTGGAAACGTAGAGCGATGCAGTGAAATTCGACGGTCGGTGAGTGTGTGAGCGGAATTGACGGATGGATGGATGGCCGGTTCAATTTCAACACAGAAGCTGTTGTAGAACGTGACCTGGAAAGCAGGAGTAACAGTCACCTCGCCATTATTCAATCCCCCTCAATTTCTGTTTCGGAAAAGAGGCGTTGTTCCTGCTGGCTGGCTGGCTGGCTGCCCGGTACCGTACTCAACTGGCTACTTCCCGGTCTGTATTTAGGGGGCGGTGTTTGGAGTGTAGGTGTGACCGCCACTGCGGGCATTTGAGGTGCGACCAACGGGACCAACCTAAGTGGAAGTGGAATCTCTATGAGACTGAAAATAAAGCTAAAAGTTGGGCCACGACAGCGGGTTGACAAGTCTAAATCCATTTCTAGGTAGGGGTGTCCACGATACTATCGCTTGGAGGAGAATGGGAGGAGCTAGTGTACATCCGACACTCACCACTCGGCAGCAGCCACGGACTCGGGTCTCTCACCAAGACACCATGCCCGACAAACCTGGGCTGGCCTGAGGATTCCTTTTCTCTTTCCGCGGATTGCTTGGTGCAGGTGCTGCGGGCCTGGCTGCTGCTGCTGCTGCTGCTGCTGCTGCTCCTCACCTCTCGTCTGCTTGTCGGCCGGGGGAAGGAGAGAAAAGCTTCCCCAAGTCTATTCGCCACCTTCGACACTGATTGGCTGTTTAGTGCAGGTCCTTCCTTGGCCTCTTGATTTTCCACAGGGCACCTCACGATCAGCCTCAGTGATACCTCTAGGGTCACAGTGCCGAGTGTAGTGGACGGGCAGAGGGTGAGCAAGCTTGTGCACTTACTTCTGCCTGCCTCGAGATAATCAATGATTACATTGCTGCGCTGCTGCACTGCATCAGCTTTCAATTTCCTTGACCGTCAGTCATGGTGACAGTCTCAGCTTTGGGTTGCCGTCCGCACGCCGTGTCCCGTTTGGGGTGAGATGGGACGTTGGGACTCATTGCTATCCGGTGGTTGGTAATGGTCGGCATCAGAATACGGAAGGGATTTCAAAATGAACTCCGAGTTCATGTTGCGACCCTGACCCTATCCGATGGATGCTTCATCCTCGTTGAGGGGTGACGAGTCTTTCCTTTTTCCGCCGCTATTCCCAGGCAGACATGATAGACCAGACCATGGATATTGCGTCGACTGCGTAATGACTTTTCTTGTCACTTGAATGGCCAAACTTGCTAGACTCTGCCTGAGCCTGCCTGACACGGAAAAGGTGTGTTGCAGCGGTAACCCCGGGCCTTGAATCCTTTTCACCGTCAGACGGGCGGTGGCGGCATTGCATTTGTTTGGATCAGCATCCCGTCCAATGCTTGGATGCTTGACCTCTCGCTTTTTCTGCGTGTTGCCAGTGATGAAGGTTTCCCGACGTTTCACAGCCTGACTTAGTCCTTGGGCGCGCCCTGCTGCTTCACCCGTTGATGGCTGGAAGAGCGAGGGGGAGCCTGTCTTGGGAGTGCTGAGATATCGCCGCCTAGTCTGCCTTGATGCCTTTCTCAACACTCGGAATTCACTTCTTCAAACATTGGCGTGGTTGGTTGGGGGTTCTGGTCTGCTTGTCAACGGAGAGCCAAGGCTTTTTGATTGCTCGGGCCCCGCCTTTTTTCTTCGCGGCCCGCGGACATCTCCTAGAGGACCCACCCATAACGGGCGGAGGCCCTCGCAAGACACACCACAACAGACACGCACCCCCCTGCTCTCTCAAATAGTGCTGATGACGCAGACACTTGCAAGCCAGCATCCATGCCATCTCGAGCCCATGATTCGTTGCCATGAAACTGATGTCAACGATTTGACTGACTCCATCCACGACTACACTACTGCCATTCGACCATCTTATCCACCTTCTATCGATCGTCTCTCCCATCGATCGCTGTTTAGAGCCTCAACATCACCATCAACGAGCGACCAAATAGCATCAAATAGTGGGCGACGAACGATACAATGGCGTCCTCCCAGTTCAGCCTGCCGCCTTCCCTCGAGGCGAGCCGTATAGCAGGCCTGCCGCCCTCGGCTTATTACATTGCGGATTTCATCAGTGAAGAGGAGGAACAGAAGATTCTTGAAAAGGTATCATCATGACTAGCTTGTTGTTCCCTGGCTCCCTTTTTCATTCTCTAATCACCATGACGGGCCAAAAAAAGGTTGAGAGGGCTCCTAAAGCAAGATGGCGTCAACTGACCCATCGCCGACTTCAAACATGGCCTTCGGATCTGGTTAAAAATACCCTCTTAGATGGCCAACCATTACCAGCTTGGCTAGAAGAACCGATCATCTCGCGTTTGCTCTCCGTCCCAGTTTTGCCGTCCTCATCCGATAGCAGTGGCGATGAGAAAGAGAAGCAGCAGCAGCAGCACATCTTCGCGGATAGCCCCCACGGCCGGCCTAACCACGTCCTTATTAACGAATACCCTCCTAACACGGGCATTATGCCGCACAAGGACGGAGCGGCATACCACCCCGTGGTTTGCACAGTGAGCCTTGGATCGAGTCTGTGCCTCAACCTCTACAAGGCCAAAGAAGACGGGGCCCTTGATTCGGAGCCCGTGTGGAGAATTCTCCAAGAGCCGCGCAGCTTGTTAATTACCACCGCGGACCTGTACACTGAATACCTTCATGGCATTGACCCTCTTTCGGCCGACGTGAACATGTCGGAGCGGACCATTGCAAACTGGAGTCTTCTCCGCGAGCCGTCGCTGTACCAAAACGGGGAAAACCAGAGGGGAGTCCGGGTCAGCCTCACGTATCGCGATGTTCTGAAAGTCTCCAAGCTGGGGAGCAAGCTGGGTCCTATGTTTAACCGTCGTCCGTGAGTTCGAACAGACAAACGAAGAAGCAGAGGAGAAGAATCACAAAATGAAGGGTATCATGTCCCATTTTGTTTCTACCGCCTTGCTCCCAAACTTCTCGGCGTACCACTTCCGCGTACCCGCTGCCGTCACCCCGAGGTTGACCACGACAAACACCAAAGCGCACAAGAGCGTCTTGTTAAGCAGCTCTCCCTGGGGAGCGGCAACGATCGCGAGTGAAAGGTAGACCAGACATTCGCAGAAGTAGTGAGGACAGATCAGGTAGCGGAACAGGCCCAGATCAGGAAGGGAGTACTTCTTCAACCCGGCGAGGTGCCTGTGACATCTGTACTGGTTGACTGAAGCGTAGAGGAACATGAAGGTTCCAACCAACGACTTGAAAGATGGCATGGTATAATCGATTGCTCCTGTGGATTGGTACTCCAGTATGGCCCCTAGACACATTTAATGTTAACACACCAAAAAACAACAGCACAACAACTCTACTCCAGGAACACCTTACCAGATCCCTCAACCCAAACAGCCACGCTGGTAAACAGATAATAACTGAGCCCCAAAACCCAATGCACGATCCACATGGTAGATTTGGACTTTCCGTGCACCAACGAGTCTTCATACAGCCGTCTGCTTCCCTGGAGGAACATCATCGTCCAGGCCAGGCCGACTTGACCGAGAGTAACTGAAGACGCCGACACTCCTCCTCTTTCATCTCCCCCCTTCGCCGTAGGCGAGGCTTGACTGCAAGTAACCACCCTCAACACCCTCCCATCAACAGCAAACTGCCAAAACCATAACAGCGAGCATGCCATAGATGCCACGTAAAACGTGATGAACCAGGAGTGCGGAACTTGGCCGTAGGAGGTGAGGGTGTCGGTTAAGGAGAGCAACCAGTTCTTGTCGCCGCCACGCTCCACACGGTTGGCTTTGGCTTTGACTTCGGCTTCACTTCCCGTGCCCCTGCCGGTGTCGTTCTCCTCTTTCCCCTCAGAAGATCTAGACCCAGACCGAGACACCTTTACGGACTGAACTTTCCTCGCCCCATAATCAACCAGCCTCCTGCTCACTTCATTGGGCATGGCTGCTACGGCCACCACCGCGCCCGCGGCAAAGAGGTAGTAGGCTTGGCACCATTGTGAGGGGGTGATATCGTTCAGCCTCTGTAGAAGCGCTGCTAGTGTAGTGTTGTCGAGTAATGGCTTCCACAGGTCTTCCATCTTTTCTTGCTAGTGATTTGTTGGTTGGGTGAGCATGAGTGGTTGAATGGCTCCGATTTTGTCTCGAGGCCTCGGATGTCCGGTGTTTAGTCCCGGTAAACTAAAGTGCCTAGGAAGTGGTCGTCGTTGGTCGGTATCTTGCTACTAGCGAGTTGAGGTGGTTTTCGACGGAACGGTCTATCAATCGACTTTCCACGTGTTGACTCTTCTTTTGTTCGTTGAGGTCGGACGACCGTCGTTGGTCCCTTGTCAGTTGGACTCGCCGCTATCTCTTTCCGGGTTTCGGGCAGCATGTGAAGTGTCAGTCAGGGTTCAGTGTTCGTTGGCAAGCGCGAGCGCTTCTGCAACTAGAGGTAAGCAGCGCATCGTCCGGTTGGTCCGTGCTTGGCTAGCGCCAACACCACTGCAGTTATTTAGCTTCCACTTCCTTTGGCGACGACAAGTGACCTCGATGAAACTACCTAGGTTAGCCGGGGTAGATGGAGCTCACAGCAGGTGGAAGGACCATTCTTTGTTGATGGCGCATTTGGATATCCTACAGCATTACTGGAAACAGAGAGAGAGATTCGGCTTGTGGACAGATACAATGTGGTGGTATTTCTATCGCAAACTCGGAGGACAAGAAAGAAAAAAAGGCTTTTGAAGTAGACATCGGTGATGGGTTTCACTACTCACTAAACCTAATACCAAGTATGACAATCTCGATCCTATCACTGCCTTCTTCTCCCGAGCCCCAAACCACTTGATCTCCTACCCATCCATCACCCTAAAAGGTGAAGCTACCCTGTGGCCAGAATTTGGAGACTGCGGTGACAGAGGAATAATAGGAGAGAGACTCATAGTCACACTAGTGGCGCCATCCGCGCCCGAAGCCTCGCGAGTCAGATCCGTGCTGATGACCAGGTCTTCCTGTCCCTTGAGGTGCAACACAATCGTTAATCCATGGATACCTGTACTTGGATCATGGTGGCAACCAGTTTCTTCTTCAGATGACCCTTCTGCTTGTCTTTTAATCTCTTGTGGTGTTGACGATGATGTGTATCCGTAATCAACTTCATTCGGCGGGCGGATTTCGTCAGAGCTCGTCTTCTCTTGAATAGCCCGACGAACATCACTAAGGTGATCATGGATACCAGCAGACGACGCAATCGGGGCTTTTTTCGGTGATGGCCTGTTGTCTAGCGTCTTAGCGGTGGGCGTAGAGACAACATTGGAGGTAAGCAAAGGTGTTGTCTCACTTTCTCTTCTGGTTGTTACTCTGTGGTTGCTGTGTTTTGTCCTGTCTACGATGGCATCACGAAACTGATAGGATGTCACCGGGGAGCGCGAAGGAAGGGATGATAGGCTTGTAAAGTAACTGTAAGTCTGATGGTGTATGTCCCCCACAGCTGGAGGAGAATGAGGGCCCTTGACGCGTTGTCCAGTGGGCTGCCGAGCCGAATGTAGTAATGAGGGTTGCTGTTGCTGTTGCTGTAGCCACTCTTGGCTATGGCTGCCGGGGAAACGAGAAGTGGTTGGTGTCGGCGTTCGATTCTGGCTGTGACGTCCATCGCCGCCAGCGCATTTTGCACTATTTTCTGAACTTGGAGTAAGCGTTCGGCCCGGCCGTGTTTTCGGAGTTGTGACCACGCTGCGAATGGTTGAGGGGGTAGAACAGCCTGAGTAGGTAGAACGATCGGACTGCATTTCTGATATCCGGCTAATGACTGTGGCCAGTCCGGCCTTGTTGCCGCTTCTGCTGTCTGCTTGAAGCGGATGCGAATTCCCCTTGCTTGACTTGGAGGCCTGCTCAGATACTGGTAGGCCGAGAATTCGCGCCTTCAGATCCTCGCTAACTTTGCGGCCGACCTTTCGGGCGTGCCCATGTAGTGTTGTCTGTTCGTGAAAATCGCCGCTATGTTGATGATCCCCGTGCTCTCCTTGTCGCTCCTGTACCCCGTGACGCGACTCCTCGCCTTTCTCGACAGTCTGTCTCTCTTGTTGATCAAGCTGAGGAAAATATGGGTTAGTGACAGTCTCGCGCGCTGATGTCCCCTGAATGGCATGACTACCGACAGAAGCACCAGTTCGTTTACTGTCACCAGTGTTGGAAGTCATAGGTGTAGCCGTACTGATCACGCTTCCAGTCCGAACGCTATTTCCGGGAGGTACAGCTCTCTTCGTCTGATTGGAATTGCCTCCTGTTCTCGTCGATGGGAATTTTAACCATAGCGGCGGACTGGATACCTTCACCTTGGGCATATAATACCGATTAGTAGCATTAACACTACTACCACTGCTACCTTTCACGGTCCCGGCGTCCGCTCCTGGAGATTCCTCCGATGCCCGTGAGCTTGGCCCATTCGCGAGTTTTCTAGCCTGTCGTTTCACTGCCGAGAACTGTCTTGCCACAGCAGGTTGAGCGGGCCTCATCTTATGAACATGGGGGGCGGGCAGAGGAGGAGAGGGCGATACAGCAGCTACCGGTTTTGGTGGTGAGATCCACCTGCTCGTATCAGGTGTCTTTTTGAGATCGCTGGCCATTGTACGAGGAGGAAGAAAAGGGAGTGGAGGTAAAGGCGGGTGCACGGGAGACGGTGACAACGTTTCAAGGGTACCCCGAGTCTCTTCCGATGCAACAATATGGGTGATTTGTGCATTGCTGACGGATGAAAATACGTTCAGTGTGGGTGTTCCTTCTGTGTACTCTGTAGTGGCCTGGCTGAACTCCTCAACAGCTGGGGCGAAAGCATACTGATGCAACGATGGCTTGTCTTTCGTCTCGGAAGGCGGATTTGCTAGCCTTGTTTCGTTCTGCACATTGGAGGATCGTTTGCGATGCTCTACTTCTTGAGGGCCTGCGGGATCTTGACTGGCGTTTCCGGCTTGTACAAGAGCATAAGCTTCTGGTGATGACACTAATGCCAGTTCAGTGGTCGAGGCCCGTGAATCAGAAATTACTGACCTGGCATTCCGGCCGGCCACCAGAAAGCGACTGCTTTTCTTTAAACAGATTGTCAGCCAAGGTATATTGATCTGAGTGGGCAAAGTGATAAACCTCAGAGGGAGACTGAGCACACGCCATCCCCCCCCCCTCTCCCCCAAGTAATAGAAAACCCAAAAAAAAATGAAAGTAATAATTTGGAAATGTAAAAATCGATTAACAGAACGGGAATTGTCGAATGCTCACCACTGATTTCCTCCGCCCAACGGCGCCACTCTGGGTGTCTGTTGTCGTTGCCTCACCTGCTGCGGATGGTGTTACTGCTGGTATTTCGTCAGGTTTCGGATCTGGTTTGCAAATTTCTTTGATCGGTTTCTCCGTAGGCATGGGTGGCTTCATGGTATTGGGAATAGGATCAACCGATTGAAAAGGGTAAACAGCCTGAGATGCTGTGACCACTTTCGTGACATCCTCCTCCGCAACAACTTCCGGCTGGCAGTTTCGACAAAATGGGTGACCACAAGAAGGACAATAGAGTTGTGCTTTGACATCACCGCCACATATATGGCAATGGAATATCCTCCAGAATCTCCGGACTCTCGACATGTTGACACCTTCGGCCTGGAGTTTGTCGTGGTGCTCCTTGATTATCGATTCGTCTTCTTCGTCAACTTCGTCCCCTTTGTCCGATAACTAGCCGGGAGGCGGTGTTATGCCGTACTGGTCAAACAGCTGCCTCGCAGTCATACGATGACCGCTGATTGACGACGGTTTAGCAACTGGGCCCGTGCGATTGCCCGTTGTTAGGGGAGATGAGACAGGCGCTTCTGAAATCCAGTCATAAGTAGGCGAGGGATTGCCTTCGTGATGTTTGGGCGTGTTGATTTTTGATCGTGGGTTAAACATTTCCGGCGAGTTGTATGTTCGGAACTGGGGCGATACTTTGGAGCTGTCCTTGGGACGGTTTTGCCAGGACTTGTCCCAAAATGCGTGGTTCCTGAAGTTGATTGGGTTGTCCCCCGGGTCGATTGTCCTCTTGTGCGTCGCTGGCTGTACGAAACATGCCTCGGCGGCTGACTTGCGCCCCCAACCAAACTATATTCTCGCAGATGCTGGTTAGACGTGAGTAAAAACAACAGTGTATGGCAGCTTAATTCTCCGAAAGCGAAGTCAGGGTGCAGCAAATTCTAGCTTAAAGGAGGAGGATTAGTTGCGAGCAAACATACATGTTCGCCTTCCCGATCGCGTTGCATAGTATGTATCAACCGCTCCGGAAACCCTGTCTTGAGCCTATGATAAAGCCGGAGTGGTGGTAACGAGACAAGCTTTATAATGTTGATGTGCGAGCTGGGGGTAGCGCAGAGTAGGAATGCGCGTCTCCTATTGTGTCGCTTTCAGTTGCTGAGCGCGACAGGATAAATGCCAGGTCGGGTAAGAGGTTGATTAAGAATGTCCATCGTAGGTTACGTAGGGAAAGGGTGATGATATTCGGCGTAACGCGATTATTGAGCCAAGGTTGTGAAGTTGGAGGTTTTTTGACGGTGATCAGTCCGTAAGATGTAAGGGTATACTCACCCTTCGCCAAACGGAAGTTGCTCATGTAAGCGAAGCTCGTGCCTCCCTAAACATAAGTGAATAAAACGGCTGTTGTCAGATGCGGCAGTCACGATGGCCGATCACTAGTGGCCCTCAATAGGCAAGATCTGTGCACACTCAAAGCAGCATGTTCAGGTGTTGTCTCCTTAACTAAGATAGGAAATCATGGTGTATGCTACAATGGGGGTAGGATTAAGGATGGTGATACATCTATTTGAGAACAGCCTGGAGGGACTCGAGGACCTACGTCATATCGTTAGTAACCACAGATGCGGTGGAATCGCGCCCAACTACCCGCCTCTCCAACTTACCTCGAGCTCAACCTGGGCCTCAGCAATGTCTTGCTGGCTACCACCACCGCTGACAATCTTCTGGGCCTCGGCGATCTGGGCGCGGACGGCCTCGGCGCTGAAGTCCTCAAGGGCGTAACCCTCAACGGCGTTGATGCTGAGCTTAGAGCCGGGCTGGACAACGGCAAAACCACCGGAAACTAGAACATCTCGTGTAAGCCCAAAGGGTACTTTGATATGGCGACATTTGTTGTTGCTTCTGCCGCTGCGGTTGCGGTTGCGGTTGTGGAGGACGATGACGTACGGAAGTACTGCTTGTTGCTGCCGCTCTCCTCGATGACCTCGACAAGGCCGGGCTTCAGCTGCTCGATGGAGGGAACGTGGTTGGCAAGGACACCCATCTCACCGGAGACGGCGGGGATGTTGACCTGGACGACATCCTGGGACTTGTAGATGGCCTATATGCGGCAATAACTCGTCAGCCATGGTGCTGGACCATGATGGCATACGCGGGCACATGTCAAGGTGGCATCGGATGGGCGTAGTCGAGCATCGATCGGACCGGGTCGCAGTCGTACCTGGTGAGGGAGGGAAAGGCTGAGCTTGATCTACATGACATGCGACAACAGTTAGAGCTATGATAACGATACGGAAGCTTGGGACTCTGAACATCAACATGCCTTGTCGGCGACGGCCTCAGCATACCCTCTGCGCTGGAGGGGGGCGCGGACGGCAGTGGGGCGCACCCGGAGGGCGGCACGAGCAATACGGAGGGAGTTCATGGTGATATGCGGTCTCAATTGAGGGCAGGCCGTCGTCGTTGTCGCGATCGGTCGTTCCGTATCGTCAAGCAGTTTTGCCAATGGCCCAATGCTAGTATGGAGTACCGACCTCAAATTCGCTTAGCCGGGATCCGGGGACAAGGAATAATGTTTGTGCGGGGCCCGTCTTCTGAGAGCTTCAGCACCTCAGCACCTCGAGCACTGGAGGGAGCTTGTCTTCCAGCGAAGCACCAGGCAAAAGCTTGGCAAAAGAACCTTGACGTCGGGCACGGTCGGGATGGTTCTTGGCTCTGCGGAAACTCCCGTTTTTCGATGATGCAACAAAAAGGAGATGACACACCGACTTCACATTCTACGCGCCAAGAGATTATGCAGCTAATTTCTAACGCTCTATCGAAGCTTTCGTCCAAGCAAATCCACGTTGTTCGACATACCTGTACGCCCCATGCCACGTTCGACAGCAGCGGAGCACGAGCCACTCACCTATTCCGATCAAACTGCAGTGAAGCTCCCAATGGCTCCGTTTCGCGAACTTCAGTTGCATCGGCTGGCCTTCCCTTTGGCTCACCTGGTCAATAACATCATGAAAATTTACCCAACACCAGGGGCATTGCCGAGACGGCACATCTCAAAACTACCATGTCGTTTCTCACTTTCACAGCCAGTCGTCTTTGCATCTTCGCATTGTTCTAGATTTCCATCCAGGATTTGCAGATCATGAAATAACCTCAAGCGCATATTGTATGCGGTGCGACCTGAAAAAGACCTCAGCACGTCAACACCGGCAAGTTAAACTTCATTCCAGTTTTCCGGCTGATAAATCGTTTAGGCGGCCCAGGTGTGTCAGCGCTTGAAACCTTGGGCTCATGGTGCTTTGGCTGCCCGGTCTCCGATTCCTGATGGCTTCATGACGCCTGTCACCGAACACCTCCAGCTTGCCCATGCTCCCATGTTGGATGGACCGAAACAAAGACCATCATGTCGCAAACCACAGCGCTGATTCCCATGATGAGTGCGCATTGGACCCCGTGGCCTATCTCTGAATCCCTCATTGGTATCCATCCACGCCATTGCAATTGTATGCCATCGGACAACGACCGAGATTCTCATGCAGCTATGTACATATTGCACCAAGGGTCCATAGGGCTAATGAGGAGGGGTCGGGTCCAACCACAGAGAGTCAAAATGACCAGGAATCACCAAATCCGACCCGGAATACGCAACACTACAAGGTCGATCTTCCCCCGACAAGACCGACCTTTCCTGCTTTTGGCATGGATGAATGCGAGTATTATGCACAAGTCAGACCATGCGAGCCGCACGCTTAACGTATCCTCCCATGCCTTTGCCAACCACTTCATCGCCAAAAAGCTGCTTCTGCCAACTTTATCGCCTTGCGAGAAAGACCATCACAGCCAAGCGCGCAAAAGGGCCGGTTTGTCTCACGGCCGCAATATCAAAATCTTTTCAATGGACCCGACAGCGAGGCGTCACCAGATGGGTAGCGTATGGTGTCGTTCAACAAATGGGCCTTTCAAGTTACTGACTGAAACAGCTCTGCCAAGAAGCGCTTGCTTCTCGCGCCTCAAGTGAAATTCGCTACCCTAGGATCGACACCTGATTCGGTTGCCTCCGAGTAACGAAGCAACATGAGGTCACAAAAGACAACTGGAAATGTGGGTTCAAGGTGATTACGGACCGAAGTGAAATGGATAGGGTTCTTCGGAATGTCTCCTTCTGATATCGGGGGTCTCTGGTCCTTTTCGAGATACTGACGCTCTCACACTTCGTTGGACGGGGGCAGTCGTTTCTCTGACATCCAACGCCATCCAACCGGTGCGGTAACACAAGATCCAGTTTTTTGCCTCACCGCCCTAAAATGTCGGAACGCGCTCTTATCGAAGGAGTTAGATTTGGCCACCCTTCAAAGCGCCTGCCGAGCGCGTGGCACACTTCTGGAAATTCGCTGCTTGCTCATCAAACAAACGTAAGCCATCTGATCAGCGGTGGTCGGCGAAACAGGATTGGCAGCTTAGCCTGGCCCTCAACATGGCGGGTTCGGAAGAGGCTGAGGAACACTTATCGCGCAACCTGATCGTCTGGTCCTGTCTGATCGGGCCGTCTGATCTCCCTTCGAATTTCCAAATCTGTCTTCATCCAAAATCTCCGGCCATGCGATGTATTCAGAATGCGGGGTCAGGTTCCATACCGGGTGTCTCGTTTCATTCTCCCGTGAAGCGAGCGTGGGGTGCCTTTTCCATCAGAGCACAACAACTGACACCATTCCTAACGTTATTCGCAGTGCTGACTGATTGGCCGCGTTGAGCTTCGGGATGACTGGTGCCCGCAATGGTGTGCGTTGTGCACCGACGTATCGCTTCAGCACAAGCAATTGGATGAATATGAACCACAACAGCAACAATACCTTCGGGATGTGGCTGTCACAGTCAGAGTCAGTCCCACGCAGACTAGCGTTGAGCAGCGGCCGGCGGCTTAGTCGTTCTTGGTATACGCGCAGCACGTAGTGGGGCGGAGAGTCACATCGCCAGTGTCCACCCCCAAAGTCAAGTGTAACGTTCATTAAACAAACGTCAATGTGTGACGAGGTCAGCCTCCACATCCAGAGCTCCTCCCAGCCAGAGGAGCCGTGGCGTGGACAAGCGAGAACGAAGCGTACCAAAAGAGCAGTGGGTTACAACTTTCTCAAAGACGTCGCTACGGTGGCTGAACCCGAATCTGATGATGACAAGTTCCACGATCAAAGTGGACATCAGAACGAGCATCAGTTCCCTTTTGTCCGTTGGTATCCTCTTCCGTAATCCTCCCAACGCTCCTCATCGCACACTACGGCCGCGCCTATCTCGCCTCTAGTACACTATGTATAGGGATCCACAAGAGTTTGGGCTTACATGGAGTGTACTCTGTTCTGTCGACATATAAGATGGGGTAAGATTGGTGCTTATGGGCAGAATGTAGGAAATGCCACCAACGATAGGCTCGCTAGTGAGGCTAAAGCTGAAGATGCGGAATGTTCATGATGTTGCATGTCAGCCATACCCTCAACCCCCCCCTTCTGCTTTCGACGGACAGCCGCATAGGGGAATTCTTTCCGGGATGGGATGACAGACACCGACATTTCTGAATTCTGAGATTGTGGTTCACGAAGCCCTACCCATTCCATCTATATCAGGCAAAGGATGAGCTGCAAGCCTTCTGCAGGTGACTGTCTTGTCGGCAACCCGCCTACTATGTACGTGTACGACACCCGGAAACGAGGTATCGGTAATTAGTTGGCCTGTCACTTTTTTCTTCTTTTTTTTCTGTTCATTTGGCGTACGGTAGGTGGGACCCTAACGCGAATCATTTGACCCTCATCCTTACCTCACATGAAAATGTTCTTGGGGTATATGTACACTAAAACCTTCCAGCTACCAGCATCAAGCTTCCGAAGCATTTTGCCCCCCCCACCCCCCTTCAAAAAAGGAATGGAGATGCGGAAAAAAAAATCGAACACCTCGCTGCAAGGTCTACGGCGAAGCTGGCGAGTGAAGGGAGTCCCTGTAGAGAGATTTACTGCACTACACTAACACACAGTACAACAGTAGTGTAGTCTCCTGCTCGTGCCGAGGTCCCTACAGTATTACGAAAACAAACGTAAAGGGGGGTCCTTAGATTCGATTGTGCAAAACCTGCTGATGGCGAAGGCCTGACATTTCGTCACTACAATCCAAGGCTGACGCCGCGCATAACGCGGGTGTAAAGATCGAGCTTATGTCCGGATGCCCAACAGCCGCGCATCAGTATAGCATGAAGTGCTGTCAGGAGATGATTTATAACCACGCGCACAATCCAGGACACAAGAAACTTGAATCGTCGAAGAATGACGAAGTCGATCACTAGTTCCCAAGCCCGGTATAGGGTCGTGTACAAACTCTCTCGCAAGACACTTGGGATGGTTGGCAGTGCTACGGTAGCTGTGGATAGCCTGTCTTTTACTCGCCTACAGTACTGTACCATTGCCTGCTTGCTGCAGTTGCGGTGCCCGGAGGGAGGTCAGAAATTGGCGTGGACATGATTGGATGCATTCCTGTCTGCCGCATTTCGTTCTCAAACTGAAGGGTTCAGAGTTTACCCGCCGTTGTTGAGTTCGACACCGGACAGCATCCCCTACCAGCCTCCGTTCTATTTGTTGAAGTCCTCGGTTGTCCACCTTCTGAACAGGGCTCCTGAACAGCGAAACTCAGACTACGGTCGTCGCCTTCTTTACCGTCTTCTCAATAGGTGGAACAAATGTCCCGAGTCGTGGCTCTCTTGGCCATGCTTGGCTCATGGAATCACAGCTGATCTTTGGCTGTTATCACAATGGTGGAAGTGCCATTGTGAGTGTGTGTGCCAGTTACAGGTGCCACAAGGACGGAGCGGCTCCATGATGGAGCCCAGCCGGTTCAGAGAAGAGGGACCCGATCCGACCTCCTCCGGTTAAGTCGGAGACCCCCCCCTGTCCCTTGGCCCCCTGCGCCCCTGGATACCCTGACATTCTGAACTTCTTTCGGCCTTCTCCTGGGTCTTTGGCCCGTGAACGGTATCCCGGCGATACGTAACAGTGTGAGGCCCACTCTCTTTGAGAAACTAACTCCAGAAAGACAAGTGCTCCAATCCGAAGTTCCAGCAGGCTCCGTTTCAGCTCCATTCATCCACTGGAACCAATGGGAAAAAAGATTCAATCGACGAGATCAGAATCTGCCAACAAAGCGTCTCCCACGCAGCGGGCCATGTCCCATCAACAATTGATTGCGCGCTGGATCATGGCCAAGAGAGCTGATCTTTCGTTCCCGACCTCTTCTTCAGTGGATATCACAGAGATAGAGACAAAGGAGACCCCCCTCCGGTACACTTCCCGATGAATGAAAGCGAGTTCAAACGGCAGTGACAGCAAGAAGACAAAGCCAAGCACAAAACGTGGGAGGCTTGGCAAAGGACCTTCAGTTTGGCAACGAAAGCTTTGCAAAGGTGCCAAGAGTCCAAGACACCCAAGACAAAGCCGTTACACCCGTGTCTGCGCGTGTGTGCGAGTGTCCGCCGCCGCCGCCTTCCCGCCGCCGCGTTCGCCGGGCTGCCCTTTGGTGTAACGACCCCTACCTTCTTTTGCTATGGATGGTCATTCTCACCCTTTGTGTTTTACATATTTCTTTGTGTGATGGTCAGCTTTGACTGACTGCCATCATGCGCTGGTCCGCTGCAACGTGTGGACGAGAAGATGGTGTGGACTTAGCCCCAGCTGACTGGATCAGAGCACATGAGCGACACTGAGCGACAGAAGCAAAATGCCAGAATGTGGGATGATAGGTAGAGGCGAGTCTCTACTACACGTGTGGTGGTCGGTAGGTGTGCGTGCAGTTGACAGATATTGGCTGGTTTCTTATAGCTGCCTCATGTATGCGTTGCCGTACCAGGCACAAGAACACCCAACAAGGCCATCACAAGCTTACGCCTCCGGCCTTTTGCCCGGTTGAAAACACACAAACACCGGCAAGCGAAGAGGTACTGTAGCCGATCTCGACCGCGCGGTGCGGCGGTGCTCATGATTCACACCGTTAACTGCGGAGAAAGAGCCCTTTTGGCCACAGAAGCGTTGAGAAAGATACATAAAAAAAAAGCGTCGTGTTGATGCCCTGATACCCAGTTTGGATATCATTGGTGTAGTTGCAGCTTGGAGGCATATAAGGAACCTTAAAAGAGCCCGGACACATGAGGCTCTCACTCGTCTTTCATCTCTCTCCCGTGCGCATTCAACTCGAGGGAACCACGGCCAGGGCTTTCAGAGAACCTCCGTGTAAGCTACCGAACCGGCGACACACCCACGCAGAACCACGGCAAAAATTCAGATCAATCTTGCTCGGTCCCGTGTTGTTCCCCTGCTTTGAAGGGAGCTGGAGGGTCGCACACACTCAAACTCGGACACTCGCAACGAAAACATTTTTTTTTTTTTTCATTTTGTTTTCGATCTTGCTCTGCTCCAATCCTACCACTGGGGATCTCGAGTCTTGGGACTCGGTACCCGGACCAAGAACGGAAGGAGAAAGGTCTGAGTTTGGGGACCCCATTTTCTTTCTCGCCATTGCGCATCCCTAGCCGGCGGCCGGCCCCTGTTCAGTCCAACATTCAATTTTTCTTTTCGTGCTTGGCCCGTATTTCGTTAGCTCGGGTCTGGGTACGCTCAGCACTAGCAGCAAAAAAGGCTGTGGGCTTTCTGTGTGCGCCTCAATCCATGCGATCCAAGACCCACTCGACGTCCACTGCACTGCATTGCCCTTTTGCAGTGCAAAATTCATGAGCAATTCGGAGAGCAATCGCTCAGCATCAATTGGCAGCCACTGCACGCCGCCGCGCCCCACTACCATTTCACGGACTACCAGAAATTGAGTTAGCGTGGTTGGTTCTCCTCCTCTCCCTGGCCCTACCCTTTCCGGCTTCCCTCTCGCAGAGTCTCTTTCGGTTGCAGAACCCTGGGGTCCGTAGAGGTACCTAGAGGTATGTACTGGTGTGCTGATGCTGAGGTGTGTACCAGCTACCTACGCAGCGCAGGCCTCGTTCGTGGACATCATCCCTCTCAAGAGGTACGCACCTTTAATTTCTGTCGCTTTGATCCCCTAACACGCCTGCCTGTCCCGATCGTTCGTTCGCCCGCCTTCCCCGTTCCTTTTCGGAGCTGGTCACCCTTGCCCTGCCCGTGGTGCCCTAGTTCTTACATAGTTGCTCTGTCCTTGTTGGCCCTCTGCCGTGGATTCCACCAGCAGCATCGCGCCAGTTGCGTGTGCGCGCATCCACATCCCAACGACATCCATTTCGCAACAGGCGGTTGACCTATTATCGGAGGCAGGGAAGGTACGGTAGTACTACTAGTACTTGAGTCCACGGTACGTACCCGTGGATACCTGCACACTTGCAAAAGAGCCGGGAAGGCTCCATTCATTTGGAGCAAGCCCGCTCTTGGTGTGGTACCCTAGGTACCTATCCATCGTAACCACCCAGTGGCATCCGTGCACGGTGCTGCACCCCCCTCCCCCACCCCCAAAATCGCAAGACGCACCCCCATCCGCACTCCATAGCAGGCAGGCACCTGCTGGACCGTGACAGGCTTTTGCATTTATTCGATATTTCCACGATCCCTCCGTTTCGGTGCCTTCTGTTTGTTGGTCCTCGCATCCTGATATTTTTGCCTTTTCCCGCCCGCCGACCAGCTGATCGCCTTTGCGCTTTCTCTGCTTCTTTTTCTTTCTTTCACGCCTTGCCTTCCCTCCCCGACATCTGCCGAGGACCCTTTCCTTCCATCCAGTCCCGTCACTAACAAGAACCTGGCAACTCTTCTAGAAGGCGTTACCTTATTCTTGTTTCCCCATTCTTCGCCACGGTTCCGGCGGCTACCTCTTGGGCAACTTAGACGTCATCCACAACGAACAACCTACTCAGACGCAGCCTACCACTTACCCCCCCCAACAAGTAGCCAAGCTACATACATAGTGTACTTGCTCTTGCGTTGGCTCCGTCTCATTGCCGGCCGGCCGCAACGCAGCACGTTGATAATCAGGGGCCTTGCCTTGATACACCCACACAACCACCCAGCACACACCACTCTTCAACCTGCATCCTTCCATAGATCGTTCATCATGCCTTTGCAGTCATAGCCAACCGGTCCTTAGGGGCCCAACCTAATCCGTTGCTTACGCGGAGCTTTAGGAAGACTTGACCGCAAGTCCTCAACTATCTATCTACTGACGACCATCTTCCCGACCTCACTTACACCCCGCGAAGTCGACAAGACCCATCCATTGACGATTGGCCATTCCCCTTCGCAACGCTCTCCAGCACGATAACCACCACACCTTACCGTCAACACTTGCAAACACCTTTGAACCTACTCAACCCGCCTATCAAATACTTTGTACCAGTACCAGCACCAGTACTAGTACCCGCCTACCAAAATGGAGAACCGACGCATGTCGCGCGAACTCGCGGCATCACATGTCCTTGCGTGGACAACGTCCCAGTCCGTCATGGTGGAGCCGTCATTAGAGGAAGACTTGGAGACCGATGCGGATGAACCCCCGGATTCGACATTGCTACCCATGCCACCACACTTTGAGCGCGCTCCCGTTCGCAGGGGCAGCCCACATCAAGAGTCCATGTTGACCAAGGCTCTTCATAACCCCTTCGACTCTGACCATGCCGAGTCTGATTATCAACCACGTCGACTGGGAAGGAGACGCTCTATCACCAGCACTTTCAGCCTGGCTTCGACTGCCGACTACACCTGCGATACCGGAATCACTACCCCTCCTCGTACTACTTCACCGAGCCCACGTCGCACTGGCATCACCTTCCGACTCTCGTCCAAAGCCACCGACACGAAGCCCAGCACTGTCTTGGATGAAGGACTCCAGGTAGCCCCGTTGGCTGCTGCCACGCCGGCGCCAGAGAAGAAGCGATGCATCTCTTTCGCTTGCGCGGCCAAGCCCCTAGTTAACGATCAAACATTGACGCACGCCCCGCCCACGCCAGCCAAGGAGGAAGTAAAGACTCAGGAAGCGCTCAAGAAACCGACCATCAAGTTTGTTTGTGCTCCCCATCCACAGAGAGATCAGCCTTCGCCAACTCAGCCTATCCGTCCCGCTACACCGCTCCCAACCTCGGTTACCTCGCCACTCAAGGAATTGTTTGAATTGAGCCCCAAAAACCTGTCTCGCAGAAGCTCTGTGGCTACTATTTCAAAGAAGTATCTTACTGCCCAGCTCGGAGATTTGCAGAGCGAGCGTGTCCGGTTCCACGAGTTCGCGAGCGATGAGCCTCAGGAAGAAGACTGGATACGCGAGGATTTGACTTTCAAGCCTAAGCTTACCATCGACGACACGCTCAAGAAGGAGCTCGCTATTCGCAAGATCGGAAAGGAAGCCGAAGAAGAGGCCGAGCTTGAGGAAGCAATGCAATCGGGCGAAGCGCGAGAGGATGATGAGGAGGAGGCGGGCGGCGATGAGGACGAGGAAGATGATAACGAGGACGAAGACGAGGACAGCATGGACGACGATGAGGACGACAACGAAGACGAGGACGAAGACGAAGATCTCAGCGATAGTCACTCCGTCTCTGTCTGGGGTGATGATGCGTCTGACGGTTACAAGACCGACTCCGAGATTGGGTTCGGCGAGTCCGACGATGAGGATGACGATGACCTGGTTCTTTGGACTACTGGTGGTCTTGCCGATCTTTCATTGTCTGGTGCTACCCCCGTTTTCCGTCGGGGTTCCGTTGACGAGTCCTCTGACTCGTCTGCTGGCTCAGATGGCAACAACGTCGCTCGCCGTGCTCTCAAGAGGCGCGACACGATTAGGACTCGTGACTTCCGCCCTGCTACCCCTGATTTGCCTGACAGCACAGATTTCGTTTGCGGTACCTTGGATGAGGACCGTCCCTTGGAGGCGGCTTACTTGGAGCGCATGGCTGCCCGCAAGCAGAACAAGCTCGTCTTCATTCCTCAAGACATTGATCCCAGCTTTCCCACCTCGGAGCCTGAGGATGAGGGGGAGGAGTTGTATAACAAAAGCGCTCACGGACATGAAGATAGCGAGGACGACATGTGGCAGTTGGAAGATTTACACTCGGAGCGTGGCCGCATTGGTCGTGCAAAGAAGGCTCAGAACTCGCCTAGGCGCTGTCGCTCGCCTCCGCCCAAAAGGCGTCTTTCTCCCTGCCCCAAGAAGTCTCGCGGCCGTAATGATCGCAACCTGTTCGACCGCTCTTCTCCCCGCAGGATGAGATCACCTCCGCCTCCTGTTCTTTCCGCAAAGTCTCCCCTTGCTTCTCCTGTTACGGGAGCCGATGGCGTTGCGTTCAAGTCACTCGCATTCAGACCGGGCCTGACATTCACCAAGTCACTGCCCAAGGGTCCTGTCATGTTCCCTCACATCAACAAGCAGCAGCCTCGCAGATCCCGTGCTGGCACCACCACCCAAGACACTCACGTTCGGGGTGCCATTGACATTGTCAAGGGTTTGGAGGAGAAGCGCCAGAGGCGCAAAGAAAAGTATTATCAAAAGTATTGCACCCGGGCCCGCAAGGAGAAGGCTCAGCCCAAGAGACCTCCTCCAGGACAAGGTGCCGAGCGCATGCGCGAAGTTGGTCTAATAATGGCTGGCAAGATCGGCCAGGGCAACTATGTTCTTTCTTATTAAACTCACGGCGAGGGCCGTTTATCAGCATTCACATGGCGAATTATACCCTGGGTTACAACGGCAACTGGAGAGGCATTTTTTTGATGTTTACCACGTTTGGCGGCAGCGGCTTTCTCTCGTCCGGCATTCGGTATTTACATTTTCATCCCCCGGCTCATTGATTACACCTTTTGTACCACCCGTTTCATTATAATTGCATACTCGAAGTTGCAAGCAAGCATCGGGTCGGCTTCCTTTGGGCTGTGCCTGGGCGGACATGTTCTGTATGTTCTTGTTCTTTTCTTGTTAACGTTTTTGTACATATTCTTTTTTTTTCTGCCTGCGCTTGCTCTACTTTTTCCACTTTCTACGTGGCACGCTGCTTTTTACAGAGCGCTCGTGTACACAATCGGACTCTCTGTAGAGGCGGAGATACGGATTTGATGGCCGGGGGTAGATATACCCTGCAGAACCTGTCTTGGAGTTTGAGACCTCTGGAGACGACGGGAGGATGGGAAGGGGACGAGACGGATGGCAACGGATTGGCAATAATCCGTATCAGCGATTGTGAGCTGACATCTTGGTTTGGACATACACAACCAAGTGCTGGGGTTGGGAAGGAAACTCGTCTATACATAACTATAGATCCTCCTCCTACATACCTCAAACAAAGAAGTAAAATTTTCAAAACAAGCCAATGTGTTCCTTTGCTTCATTCAGTGAACCTATTTCTTCGATGAACGTCTGGGATTACAGGCGAGAGCAGTGACGGCGTCTTGACGGGAGATTTGTCGGACTGAGCGGGTGGCATCTGGAACCCTCCTTCTCCTGAATCTTGCATCAATGCCACCTGCATGGCTTCTTGATGCGGTTGCTACGGTCGCTTTGGCAGCTGCAGGCGGGCGTGCATGTGTGGTAGTTTACAGGTACTTATTTCCCGCTGTTTTCTTTTATTTTCTTCCTTTCTTTTGGGCGGTGACGGGCCTTTTGGGCGGTTGTGCCGGGGATTTTGCCCCTGAACGGGCCGTCTTGCTTCCCCCCCCCCCCCCCCCCCGACTGCCCCACGGGCATGCTCGCTCACTGCACCAAGCAAAAAAGGGGAGGAAAAAAGACAGGTCACGTGTGAATGCCTGAAATACCAGGCCAACAGTCACAAGACTATTGCAGGGGCCAGTCCAGCGCTGTCCTCGCCTGCCGTATCGTTCATGCCAGCAGTGCACTTCTGGGCTCGCGTGGGTCATTGAACCTTCTATGGACATCTTTCCTTGTAGCGTGTGCCCGACCGCCTTCGATCCGCCGCCGCCCCGTACACTTTTGTCATAGCTTCCAGCTGCTTTCGCATCGCAACATCCACGACGCCAGCAACGAAGCCTCATCAACACCCTCGCTACGATTTCGCCGGTCCCTCTTTGTGTGCCTAACACTTTACCGGCGCTTTGCACGACTACCTGTTCTTCTAGAACTCCTCGACTTTCCCGTATCATCGACAAAAGAGGTGTTTTCTAGATAATCATTTCGTCACCATGTGGTTGTGGTCTTGGTGTATGTTGTCGCATCCCTATCCCATCCGTCGCCCACGTTACCTACCCAAACTTCCCGTCATCCCTTCGTTCATCACTGTCGTGCACCATGGATATGGAAATGCATAGCATGAACATGCGGACTGCTGGGGATTTGGGAAGGGGTTGTTCATGATGATATTGGACGAACACGTCTGGAAACTCGCAAAGCTGACATGATGGCGCCACCAACAAACAGTCTACGATATCCTTTCCAACCTCGGCCTGCTCAACAAGCATGGCAAGCTGCTCTTCCTGGGTCTCGACAATGCCGGAAAGACCACTCTTCTACACATGTTGAAGAATGATCGCGTTGCCATTCTCCAACCTACTCTTCATCCGAGTCAGTTCAACCACCTGCAGCTGCCACCTGCCACTGTTTCTCCGTCAACGCCGGGACCTTGATACCCGAGCACCTTCCGCCTTCTCCCCCTTCGCCTCGACTCTTCCCGTCCCTACTCCCGTTCCTGGCTCCATACACCGAATCAGATATGCGCGCACATGTGAGGGCGAGATGTTTAGAGAATAATTATGGCTGACATGATTCGTTGTAGCTTCGGAGGAGCTTTCTGTCGGCAACGTCAAGTTCACCACTTTCGATCTTGGCGGTCATCAGCAGGGTGAGTGGATAATCATCTCCTATTTAGGGCTTATGTCAAATCCTCTCGGGACATTGACAAGCCGCTCTACTGCTGCGGTCTCGACTAACAAATGACGTATCTACAGCCCGTCGTCTTTGGAAGGATTACTTCCCCGAAGTAAACGGTATCGTTTTCCTCGTGGACGCCAAGGACCACGAGCGTCTCCCCGAGGCCAAGGCCGAGATCGACGCGCTCCTCTCGATGGAGGAGTTGGCCAAGGTTCCCTTCGTTGTGCTCGGCAACAAGATTGACCATCCCGAAGCCGTCTCTGAGGACGAGCTCAGGCAGAGACTCGGGCTCTGGCAAACGACCGGCAAGGGCAGGGTTCCTCTCGAGGGCATCCGCCCCATCGAGGTGTTTATGTGCTCTGTGGTTATGAGACAGGGATACGGAGAGGCTATCAGGTGGTTGTCCCAGTACGTTTAAGGGGTCTGATGAAATGCGGAGCAGCACAGGATGGTTGTCAGGTAATAACATTTTGTAATATGATACGATGATGACAATGAAGGAACTGGAGGGTCTCGCGATATCAAAAATTGACGGGCGTATTTTCACAATGAACAGATACGCACGAGGCTTATCAGACACAAATGGGACGTTGGAGGGACTAGTGTACGTTTGACCACTGCCGTTATCTGGCTCTAACGGTATAGGTTATCTTTTGCTCTCCGTCAGATTCCGGTACCTATAGCTTGTTCTATTCCCTTAGTAACACGGTGTCTACCTAGCCCGGCCCGAGTTTGAGCGGTCATTCTAGCAATCTGTAGAATCATTGTATGTACGGATGAACGTGAACATCTCCAACAAAGCCTAGTCTAGTTCTCGAATGACAAGGATTCGTTCCGGAGTGATTCCCCAGTAAGAACACGTGTATGCCATCATTTGTTGGGCTGGAACGCATGTGCAGAAGAGACACTACTAGTACGTAGCCCGGCAAGAGCCCCGTCCTCGGCTTCGCCCGCCCACTAAACATGTACACAGTACACTATTCCGGGCGAGGGTCGACCGACGTCATCCAACAATCTGCCACCCGACCCGCGCAACTCCAACGCTTCCGGCACCAGGACTGACATCAAGAACGATCAAGCACCGACCATTGCGCCAGCAACCAGCGTTGTATCCCGATCACCTTGAACAATTCTTTCCTTTGTAACCCCCTTATCGTCAAATCCCTCTTTCAGTCCGTGTCACCTTTCTGTCCAGCCATTCCCTGTGGCTTGTTTCAGGGTGGATCAGTCAGAAGATCAAAAAGCCAGAAGGCTTCGATCATCATCAGCTACATATACAGGACCAAGACGCCGAAGATTCCACTTCGCATGCTTCCCTGGCCATTAGCCGATATCATTTAGTGACGACGTCGACGATCCTTGAAGCATCTGCCAAGCGTTTACTGTGCTTGGATTCCTGTCCCTTTTTCCCTACAGTTCGCAATCTCGTTTGCGACTTGCTGTTTTTTGATTACGCGACAACTCGAACAGAACGAAAAGCCTCCTGTCTTGATATCGCAACTGTCTGGGCTTGTCCGAGCTACCTACATCTATCTGTTTCAGCTACTTGAGCCATTATACCTGATATATCGCGGACAGAAAAGCATCACCTTCCGTGTCATGGCCGACGACACAGACAACCCACCAAACATCCAAATACCAGCAAAGTCGTATGGTTTCCCGCCAGAAGCCTTTGACCCCAGACGGCTTCCCGACTATGATACCAATTTTCTACCCGCTCACGACCTCGAAGCTTTTATCCAAGCCCTCGCGGCGCCCGACTTCGTCCAATCACCAGACGATGCATCATCTATGCGTCTCAACAGCCCAGGTCTCCATAGCCCCAGCAGTCTAGACATTACCAAGGATGACTACGATCATTCCGAAGCGCGCGCAGCCCTTGCCTCCGTTGCCGATGTAGCTGCTCCTGGAGGAGGTAATAACCACCATCGCCGCACCAGCACGGGTACCTTCTTCAGCGCGCACAACGATTGGGCACCGGTGAGTGAAAAGGTGATCAAGACCGATAGAGACGAGAAGCGCAACAAGCGCGGCAAGGATCGCAAAAACAAGAAGCCGCGCAAGGGCGTGGCGCCTCTGCGCACTCTGGTCGGGACCCGGTCAAAGGACGAGACCCGAGAGGGCTACCTGTATAGCCTGCTGAAGTGGCCCTTCTTACTATTTGTTAGTTTTTGGATCGTTGGATTGGGCATGGCCTACCTCGCCACCCGCTTTTACATCTACTTCTACGAGCAGTTCGTCGCATGGCGTGGGAGGCGGGAGCAGCTGCGGCGGGCGATGCGAGCGACGGGTAACTACAAGGACTGGGTGGCGGCGGCGCGGAACATGGACGACTTCTTTGGGAACCAGCGGTGGAAGGAGGAGAACGATTTTGCCTACTACGACAGCAAGACTGTGAGGAGGGTGTGGGATCAAATGAGGAGGTGCAGGGAAAAGGCGGAGGAGGTTGAGAGGGAGCTGGAGAGCCAAAGCCAGAACAGCGATAGTGGCGTTGCATCTGGCGAAGAGACCAGCAACACCAAGGCTGGCGGCGGCAACAATGGCAATGACAAGAAAACGCAGCCGGTAGAGGATCTGAAGGCGCTCATTGAGGCCTGTGTCAAGAATAACTTTGTGGGTATCGAGAACCCGCGGCTATATAGTCAGACGTACTATGGGACCAAGAACCTGGTGCAGAACTACGTTGATGAAGGTGAGCTGAGACACTCCGCAAGAGAGATTGCGCCCGGGCATGTGCTTACTTGAAGAACAAACAGTGGAACGAAGCATCAAGTTCTTGATCGACACCAAGCAGTTGACCAAGGAGCAGAAAAGGGTCATGTTCAAGGGTATCTGCGCCAACTACGGCCGAACAGCTCTTTGCCTCTCCGGCGGCGCAACGTTTGCCTACTATCACTTCGGTGTCGTCAAGGCCCTGCTTGAAGTGGACTATCTTCCCGACATCATTACCGGAACCAGCGGCGGCGCCCTCGTGGCTGCCCTCGTAGCTACCCGCACCAACGACGAACTCAAGGAACTCCTCAACCCAGCCCTGGCCCACAAAATCACCGCCTGCCGCGAGTCCTTTACCGTCTGGTTCTGGCGCTGGTGGAAGACGGGCGCGCGCTTCGACTCGGTCGACTGGGCCAAGCAATGCGCCTGGTGGTGTCACGGCAGCCTGACCTTCCGCGAAGCCTACGAGCGCACCGGTCGCATCCTCAACGTCTCGTGCGTGCCTTCCGACCCTCACTCCCCCACCATCCTCTGCAACTACCTCACCTCGCCGGACTGCGTCATCTGGTCGGCCGTCCTCGCCTCCGCCGCCGTCCCGGGTATTCTCAACCCCGTAGTCCTGATGATGAAAAACCGCGACGGATCCCTCGAACCCTACTCCTTTGGACACAAATGGAAGGACGGCAGCCTGCGGACCGACATCCCCATCAAGTCTTTGAACCTACACTTCAACGTCAACTTCTCCATCGTCTCGCAGGTGAACCCGCACATCAACCTCTTCTTCTTCTCCTCGCGCGGGTCCGTCGGCCAGCCCGTAACCCACCGCAAAGGCCGCGGCTGGCGCGGCGGCTACCTCGGCTCCGCTACCGAGCAGTACATCAAGCTCGACCTGACCAAGTGGCTGCGCGTGCTACGCCAGTTGGAACTCCTCCCGCGCCCGCTGGGTCAGGACTGGAGCCAGCTGTGGCTGCAGACGTTTGGTGGAACAGTGACTATCTGGCCCAAGAGCATCCCCAGCGACTTTTTGAAGATCCTCAGCGATCCGGACCCGCCGAGGTTGGCGAGAATGATCCACGAAGGCCAGCAGAGCGCGTTTCCCAAGGTCAAGTTTATTGCGAACAGACTCAAAATTGAAAGGCTGGTGGAGCGCGGAAGGAGGGAGACGAGGGATCGGAGGAACGCCGCGAACGCCTTTACTGCTACGGGCGATGGGGAGGGAAGCTATGCTTCCCATAGCATTGTTGATGCGATGGGTGGTAAACATCCTCTTGCGCCAAGCAGCTCGGGTGGGGCGGGTGATAGGAGGGGAAGCATTGAGAGTATCTTGAGTGAGGATGATTTGAGGAGTTTGTTGATTAAGGGGCGGGAAGGGGTGCATACGAGTGGGGGAAGCAGTACGGGTACGGAGGATGAGTTGACCATGACGGAGTTGGAGGGGGAGGACGACGACGGGGGAACGAGTAGGGTGAGTGAGGGGGGAAGTAGAAATAGGTACTTTGAGGGAGCTCTGGAGGAGGAGGATGGGGCGTTGGAGGTGGCTGCTTCTGATCATTCGAGAACTTAACCTAGTACATAGGTGGTCATTGACCTGATACTCTGATGGAGTTGAACTGGAAGTGAAAGTGGTTTAGAGTTGTAAACAGCCGGGAATGCATTAGAGCGAGTCTTACACCATTACTGCACATACTCATATGAACATATCTTAGACAGAACGCATATTACGGCTGAAGCATTGCATCAAATCATGATTCTTGTCAAATGATACTATGTTATTGCCTGCGTCTTCATGCCAATTTATTCCAATAATACCAGTAATCATAATCATCCACCAAACCCACCCAATGAACAACTATACAAGACTGTCAACAGACTCTCTCATCAACTCTGCACTCGCGGCCACCAGCTCACTCGCCCATATTCGGCGCCTCACTAGTACCACCATCGAACACCTCCCTCGCTCATAAACTCCGCTCCGACATGATCGTAGGCAACACCGTGTTTCGACCATCCTCGCGCCGCTCAGCTCTCGAGCCAGGCCTACTGAAGATGGTAGAAACAAAGCTTTTCCGTTTCTTCGGCTGTTGATGCTGCTGTTGAGGATCTGGGTTGTTAGCTTTGGCAAGCCTACTAGTAGTAGGAGCCGAAGGATAGCCAAAGTTCCCCTGCGTGTCTGTCGTTGGTAAATTCCCCCCACTTCGTTGTGGTGAGCAGTGGGAGCTCAATCGTTCGGGAACCGGGAGAAGAGAATCCTCTGCGCTGGTTGGTGGTGTGAGTTGTCCATGTCGTTGACGATGGCTGTCGTGGCTACGGGTTTGAGCTTTGGTTTGAGTTTGTTGAGTACGACAGAGGTCTGCTGGCTCTGGTTCGGGGGCGGTGGTTGCTTGTCTGAAATTGGCTAGGGATTTCTGCTTCGTCTGTTAGCATTATGTTCTATATCCTTCGTCCGACTTTGAATGGGTTGAATAGGTAAATACTACCTTCACATCAAGCTTCAACCTTCCCCTTGACTTCTTCGACAACAAAATACTCCCACTCTCTTCAGCACCTGCTCCTGGTGTAATGGTTTTGGACAATGGCACTCCGTCGCTACCAGCGCTCCCGAAAACAACCCCTTTCTCAGCCATCTCCATCTCCCCACTCACCGTCATCCCGCCGTTCGCCAAACAATCCTCCGCCACAGGGATGAACTTCAACAGTCCCCTCGCCGGACTTACCCCGATCGCCTCCTCCATATGCTTCTGAATCAGCGCCGCATTCCGCTTATTCGTGGTCGACTGCAGATGGCTCGGTAAGGTCGAAACGGAAACCACATACGCCGGGTCAAATGTACCGCCGAATAACATGCAGGCGCCGTGGTGGAGGGTGACGACGATAGAGGACACTGGGCGCTTGTACCGGGAGGAGAGGTGATATGTAAGCTCCGTTATGAATGTGAACTCGTCGCTTATCTGGGTGGTGTCAAACGTAGGTGGATCAATCAGTCAGTCAACTAGGGAGAGAAAAAGAAGAAGTGTAAAACACAATAGGGTCGATGCAGACGCTGGGAAGACCTACAATCACATTCGTCTTAACCTCCGCCATAACCAGGGCATCACCGCGTATCCGCTCCTTGGCCGGACTAACCTCGTTAACAGAAAAAGCGCTCTCCCAAAAGTTGAGAGTACTCTTTTGCCTGTTGAGTTCCGCCACTGATGTCTGCTTTGAGAATGAGCATGATGAACTCGACAGTTTCTGCTCTGAATGCTTGGGCCCAGTCGCGACGGTAACGTCTCCGGGAGGTGGTCGCTTGATGTCTCGCATGATCCGGTTAATATTCTGATCCTGGTCCTGGTCCTGGTCCTGGTTTGTGTTGATGTTGCCATTTTCATTGTCCCCGATAGGAGTGACTTTCGAGGGCCGTATTTTGACGGTATCGCAGTCCGAACTGGTGGAACCTGGTACCTGCTGGGCCTTGTGTTCGGAGAAGGACATCTTGTGTTTGCTTCTGTTGATGTCCTTTGAGGGGACTGGTGGCAGTGGGCTGTCGTTACCGGGGCCGGTGCTCGTCTGAGGCCGTTGGACGGCAGCCGTGGGACAAGTCGGTTGGTAGGCCATTGTTGAGGGAGGTGGTGAAGAATTGGGAGGATTTTGACGGTTCTCTCAAGTGGTGGACATGTAAGAGTGTTTTAGTGTTGTTGTAATCGATGTTGAAACACGAGCTCCGACTGGACAAAGTAAGTGATGGATAGGTGCACTTGCTCGTCAGAGGTCAGACTTGTGAATAGCTTCGTTCCTCCCCACTCTCTTTGGAGTTTGCATGTCCTTCCAAAGATTAGCCGTCTGCTGAGCCGTCGGGTCAAGCTAATCACTAAGCAATAGTGCAAATTGATAGCTGGTAAGATAGTGAAACGATGGAAGATGGTAGCAGAATTGGGACGGTGAAGAAAACGAGTTATCAGATATTGCCAACAAAGAGTATAACCCGCGAAGGGGTTTGGCACCACCGCCACTCGAGAAGTCAAGGGTGCAGAATGTAGGCAACGGAAGGGACAAACAAACAGGCGGGGAGGGGCAGGCGTAACCTCCCTTCTCGTTCTGCTCCTTCCATATACGTTCCAATTCAGTTAATTGTGTGGTCGAAGTGGAAGCTACCACCCGTTGTACTAGTTGGTATCAACATGGGAAGGGTCCGATCGCCGGGAGAAACAAAAAGTGAGTGTACGTACAAGACAGGGCTTAGACTTGGACGTGAGACAACTTCGAGACATACGAGTGAGGTTGAAGGGAAAAACTGGAAGAAGGAAGTGAGAAAAGAAAGCGAGACAAGAAGGGGAGGATAACTTTCAAGGAAGAAACATTGGATTCAATCGATTGGAAAGATCTCTTTTTCCAAAGAAGTGGTTGTGAGTGACCAGACCATATTACGCTTTTCGACATCCTCTCTCCATCCGTCCACACATAAAACCGATCTAATACACCGGTACTGTGACTGATGAAACCCATCCATCCATGTTTGTACTTCACATCATAAAGGGCGTATTGAGAAACGAGAAAAAAGAAAAGCAAGCAGAATTTACTGCAGGCAAGCCGGCAACCAAGCGTATGATCAGGTGTACCTACCTCGCCCATCATCCGACTGGACAATGGTCGACGAACGGCTATGTAGCTATAGTGGGCGGTTGTCGTGCCGTGGGTCATCGATATCCGCAACTGTCATAAGTCAAGCAGTATCAGTCAATCAAGTTGTGCAGATGTTCCCCAGGCCAGGAGCTGCGTTATTTTCAGTTAGATATAAAATGGCCCACTCGGTGTCAAAAAAAAAAAAAAAAAAAAAAAAAAAAAAAAAAAAAAAAAAAAAAAAAAAAGGTTTATCAGAAAGTACAGAATCCTCTTCGATACAGGTCTTCGCTCCGCTCCGGCCGGCTCTTCACCTACATACCTATCTATGACCTGGATAGGCATACCAGGATCTTCGATGTTCTGGTCGTACATTGATGGGCGGAGGCGAGATAATGTACTAGACAGGTAAGCTGTTGTGTAATGCCGGGGAAACAGTTTGTGTGGTGATACTTCATCGGTACTACCGGGGCTGTGTCCAGTCAGTCCATACCAACGGCAACGGCGGACCGTATAAGTATGCATTTGGGAAAGGTCGGTAAAAGGGTCCAGAGTTGCTTCCTGTCTCTCTACTCTTTTCTAAAGAGGAGGTGCATAGGTAATCCCATGTTCCAATCTGATGAATGATGGGCGTATGTCTGTACAGCGCTTAAAGAAGAAAAAAAAAAGGAAAAAACAAACAAAAAAAAAGAACAAAAAACGAAGACAAAAAGAAAAGAAAAAAAAAAAAAAGAAACAAAAAAAGAAAGAAGAAGAAAAAGGGAAGAAAAGGGCAAGACGGGTCACTGCATTCTGCATTCTGGCATCAATCAAACCAGGTTGGGATTGCAAGTAACTCCCGCAGGCCCCTTTTGCGCTGTGCAACAACCCGGTAGTAGCTGACAAGTTTACGGGGGATTCAACGGCTCAAACGGTCCAAATGCATCCCTTCCGAGCTTTTCTTGAGAGCTTGCCCCCAAGACAAGACAAGGCGCTTTATCACGAGTGTCACGTCAGTGCGTGTTTCTCTTTTCCCTCATCTCTTCCTCTCCTTCCAGTTTGAAGCGCGGTCGGTCAAGCGAGCCGCCCGAGAACCGAGACAGCACTGGGCAAGAAAATAAAGATAAGACATGCAGTACGCACGAGGGACAGGACACACTACCTAAACCCATTAGACACATTACTGCAAGGGAGAAACGTGCAGTGCGTTGATACAAATAGATTGAATCTTGCGGCCTTGCCCGACCGAGTCGGCTTATGAGAAAGATAAAGGGGTATGACACACGGGTAGCGGAGATGGGACGGTCAATATCGAGAAGCATATAAGGATAAGGCAAGTTATGGGAACACCCACAACGACGACGGGTAAGGAGCCTAGGGTTGTGGAATATTGCGAGAACGTTGTGTGCGCCGGGGCGATAACCAGGCAATGGCTGTGACATGGCAGGTAGAATATGCTTTTCCTTTTCGCATCCGTAATCTTCATCATTAGTCCTGCATTCATGACAATACAAACACAAAAATTGGTGATGAAAACAACTATACCAACTTAGTAAACCATCTCACCTTTTCCCTTCATTAATCCATGATCCCTAACGAACCAGTCCGCCAACCACAGCTCCCAATTCACCAAACAGGATGTTCTTGAAAATCGTCTCCCCCATCCCCTCCCCCCAGTGGCCCGCCGCCTTCAACTTCTCCTTCCAAGCCTTTTTCTGCGTCTCGTGCAGCTCATCCCACTCCTTCGGTGTCGGCGCGGTGCTATCCACCTCGGCGTCATGTCCACTAACCTGGACGATCCCGTCTTTGGCTCCAACGTTTAAAATCAGTTTCTTCGCCTGTCCATCCTGCACCTTGAGGTCCTTATCTGCCAGCAGCGAAGCCAAGAAGCCGTGCACGCCGTCAGAATTGAGTGATTCGGAGTTCGCGTAGTTGACATTGCCAACCACACCCTGGCCAGCGCCGTAACGGGGATTCTGCTGCCAGCTGACAGGAGCGAACCTCCTGGCTCCGATCATGGGGCTGGAGTAGCCCTTGATTTCGAGGAAGCTTTGGACAAAGATACCGATGAAGAGAGTGATCAGGGCCGTGAAGAAGAGGAGACCCTTGGGTGAGGGGGCTTGACTCTTCAGGGCAAGAACGTAGCGGGCGGCACGGGGAGCGCCGCCGCGGCGGGTTTGGGCGGTCTTGTCGACGAACTTTTTGAGCGGGAGGGAGTGCACGATGCAGGAATTGCCGACGGAGCCGATGGAGGCCAGCTTGACGTACTCGGGACGGACGGATCCCTTCTTTGCGACGGCTTTTTCGTCCGAGTTAGAGTCGGCGGGCGGAACGACGTAGGAAAAGGCCACGCCGGAAATGGGACCGTTGTGAACGTTCTTGAAGGTAGTGACCTTGAAAAGATTGACAATGAGGTTGATGTCGGCAACCGACTGATGGTCTAGGGTGTAGATGGTGATCGAGCTGTCCTGGCCAGTAACGGCGATGACGAACTGCGCGTCGCCCTGCTTGGCGGTTGGCGAGGCAGGAGGAGAAAGATTGCGGACAGCCAGGCCGGTAGCACGTGTGACAGAACTTGGCAATTTCGCGGAAATGCATAGTCTTGCTTTGGGCTCCTCCACCTTTCTAGCCACGACCGTCTCGTCCGCGGTTCCCTTGGCGCCCCCCTCGGTGGTGACCGTACCGTCCGCGCTACCGTTACCCTTCTTAGCTTCTTCCTCCTCCTTCTCTTTGAGCTTGTTGTGAATTTTGTCGTTCTTGGGCATGCGGAATCCGTGTAGAACCACGCCACCGCCCTTGGGAAGGTTGGCAACGGCGAGGAGGAAGTCCGGGGTCAGATAGCGCACCGATCGGAACGAGGGCCTAGCGTTTCCGGTGACGGCCGCTTCGTCTGGCATGGTGAAGACCAGCTTGGGCCCTTCCGAGATGCCCTTTCCAATGTTCATAGTGCGCATTTCGTACTCGTCGCAGTAAGCGAGCTGGTAGCTATCGTCACCAGTCTGGATGATATCCATGTCCACAGCCTCCTTCACCAGCTCAAGGTTACCCCTGAGCTTGGGAGTGGCAGCGCCCATGTTGGGAACATCGAAGAGAGCAATTTCTGGCTCTTTGGAGAACCCTGTGGCGACAGCACCGACCTGAGCGGACCCGGGGAAAGGCGCGGACAACCTCAGCACTCTCTGGTATGTGTCCTTCTCCGTTGTTGCGAACAGCGAAGTGCGCGAGAGCTCGGTGATGTTGGGCTTCTCAGACGAAGCTTTGGCTTTGGATGGCTGGTCCAAGCTGAAAACGCGGAAGTGCTCGTTTTTGCCCTTGGCGACGTCTTCGGCGCTCGAATTAACACCAGCGTACAGCAGGATCGAGTCCTTATTCCGGGGACCGACGACGAGAGTTGCGACACTGTCCTCGTCGCGACTGAGTTCGATCTCGGATACAATATCGAGGGTGTCGGGGCGTGATGCGTCGATGGCAGTAATCTTGTTCCCTACACCATGGTTACCTGGCCCACCGCCACCGGCTACGATGAGCCGGTTCGCATCTTCAGGGTCGAACTCGAGGGAGTAAAGGGAATATGAGGTGCGCAGTTCCGCAGACGGGATCGGGACCATCGTATGTATATCGGCTGGGTGTTGAGATAGTGTCGAATTCGGTCGTGTGTTTTAATTCGGGTTTGTACCCGTTGGTTGCGCGGGAATGGGGATTAGAATTATAGGCAACTAGGATTTATGTCGAGTTTAGTTCAGCTGAGGCGGACAAAAAGCGATGATGATGATTGTGTTGTCAAGGAGTAAGAAGACAACGTCAGAGTTACCTTGATTCAATTGGTTGCATGCCCGTGATGCGGTCTAGTCTAATAGGCTAAACAGAATATGCTCATCGCCCTGGGGATCTCATGTGGGGCCAGCTTAGTGGACGTCTTGACGCTGCAGATGGCATATTCGCAGTGCATTTAGCACACTGAAAGATGCGCCTGCGACGTCATATGTCTTCGTTGGAATCGCTAGAGCATTGGGTCCATGCCGCCAGGAAAGAAGACCTCGAAAAGGTTAGAGCTCAGTCTGCAAACATGGGGGAGAAGTCCGGTGCGGGGTTTGCCAAACAGTGAGGAGCTTCAGGTTACCACCACGGCAATGATAAGGTAGGCAACGCTGTGAAACAGCATCATCAAGAATACAGGATATATTGTGTACAGGGGTTGAATCTATCATCCTATCACCCTAGTGCAGGTAACTAATTGTATAACGCTGTGATGAGATAGTTTGGTTACGCTCAAATTCATGACATGTCAACTGATACAGCCCTTCATGCCGCCAGGTTTACATGGATACTCTTGACGTTGCAATAAGGTGCCAGACCTGCCTCTCCCAACTCCCTCCCAATACCAGACTGCTTCACGCCTCCAAATGGAATCCTAAAGTCTGAATCGTTGCTGCTGTTGACCCAGACCATGCCGGCCTCGATCTCCCGCGCCACTCTGTGTGCCCTGGTTAGGTCCTTGGTGAACAGAGCCGCTCCCAGGCCATACATGCTGTCGTTGGCCAGCGTCAACGCCTCCTCCTCCGTTTTGAACGTGGTAATGGCCACGCAGGGCCCAAAGATCTCCTCCCTGAAGATCTTCATGGTCGGCTTGACGTTCGTGAAGACAGTCGGGGCCACAAAGAAACCTTTACCGTTCTGCGGAGCCGGCTCACCACCCATCATCACCGTGGCACCCTCTTCCTTTCCGACATTGATATAGCCCAGAACACGCTCATACTGCGCTTTGGTGACCTGAGGTCCGTGGAACGTGCTCTCCTCGAAGGGGTCGCCGAGTACCGAAACCTCCTGGACTTTGGCCTTGAATTTTTCGACAAACTCGTCGTAGATCTTCTCGTGCACGAGAATGCGTGAAGTGGCTGTGCAGATTTGGCCCTGGTTGCTCATGATGCCGATGTGTGACCATGTCGCCGCCAGCTCAAGGTCGGCATCCTCAAACACGATCAACGGTGACTTGCCGCCAGTCTCCAGGGTGATGTTCTTCATGGTATAGGAAGCCATCTTCATGATCTCCTTGCCCGTAGTGGTGCTGCCGGTAAAGGCAATCTTGTCCACCTGAGGATGTTGCACAAGTGCGGCACCCGCTTCCCTGCCGTGTCCGTTGATGATATTGATCACACCGGGAGGGAAGCCGGCCTCCTTAATGAGCTTAGCCAAGTACAACACGGACAGGGGAGTCTGCTCGGCCAGCTTGAGGACCACGGTGTTGCCGCAGCAGAGAGCTGGCCCCAGCTTCCAGGCGGCCATATCTAGCGGGTAGTTCCAGGGGATGATCTGGCCACATACGCCGAGAGGCTCCTTGACCGTGTAGGCAAACTTGGCGGGGCCAACGTCAATCACTTGGCCAAAGTTCTTGTCCGCATAGCCGGCATAGTACCTGAGGACGTTGATCACTTCGGGCACGTTCTCGTTAAGGGCTGTCTGATACGGCTTGCCGTTGTCCAGGCACTCGATGGTGGCTAGGATTTCGGCATTCTCGGCCACTAGGTCGGCCAGCTTGCGCATCAGGGCGCCGCGCTCAGTGCCGGATAGCGACTTCCATGATTCGTGCCTAAAGGCCTTGCGGGCTGCTGATACTGCGGCGTCAACATCCTCGGCGGTTGCGGCGTATACCGAGCAGATCTCCTCTTCGGTACTGGGGATGATCGTTAGTACTCGTAGTCAAGTGAGTGATATGGGATTTGAGACATACGTTGGGTTGATGGAAATCAACTTCTGCTCATTGGCACTTTTGACAAACTCGTTATTAATGAACAAGCCCAGTGGCTGCATCCACTTCTTGCCGTTGGGGGCCGTAAGCTCGACTTCCATGTTGGGCTTTATGATGTTAGTGAAGAAAGGCGAAGATGATGAGAAAGTTCGTAAAGAGAGCTGGACGTGATAGACTTGTTTTCCTTTGGTCTTATACAAGTGCCTCCATAGGGGAACAGAGCCCGGGCGACTTGGGCGGAGGAAGAGGTTCATCTTATACGTAACCCGAGTTTCCTCCTTTTGCTACTACCGTTCGGCTTCAACCCCTCACCTCAGCTTTGTCGTCGACGAGTGATGAGGCGGGGGAGGGGACGTGCAGTGTTACACTGTCGTCACTGCACTTCCTTCCCAGTTGAAGCAGTGACATTGTCGCCAAGTCGGATCTCTTGGAGGATCTGGACCACCCCGACCCGGGTCAATACTTACATCTTATCGTGAGTGCGGAGCGCAGATCAAGCGGGCCAATAGCAATGAAGTCCATGGTATCTTGTGCCGTGGACTTCTTTCCCTCTTTGAGCTAAGACAGTAAACAGGGTCCATCCATTCCATGCTGCTCTACGCAGTATATAGTAGTGAGGTGTAGTGATACAGAAGAATTATGTTTATCGAATAACACAAGTATCTCCCGTTCTACACTACCTATTTACTATTTTCGCTTTCCGTCTTGGCGATTTGATGCTCCTTCATCAGCAGTGTCCCTGATGAAACTGGAGGATTCTATGCCTTAGCTAAAGGCAACTCCTAGATAACACAGAAGACGGAAAGATGGAAACGAAGCTATTTCCAACTATCTCTAGGAACAAACGAAGGATGAGTCAAGATTGTTCACATGGAAGTAATGACCCGCAGTTGGTCCCGATATTCAGTTTGTAATTCCCCCTGTCGCTTCCCCAGAAAGGGAACGAGGGGAAGTGGAATGCACTGCAATGCCCTGCAGCCGCCGTAAGCGGGCATCGATTGCCGCTAGGGGCACTGGTGTGATATGACATGACGTTTTGTGGCGCCTTCCACTATTACATGCGTCTAGGACCCTCGGAAATCAGCCAGAGGGGAAAAGTCATGGAACTTTCTCCCACAGCAGATATCAACACACCGCTGACGACCCCTAGCGAAAAGACTATGCGCAACATTAACTGAACCATCTCTCGTGATGGAGTTCGCTACGACGCAATCGCCCGTGGCCTCCGAGGTATTTGCTTCGGTCGCGCTTTTCGTCATCTCGGTCATCGTCCTCCTCATCCTCCGACATTATCTTCCGCTACGAACAACGCCCGCCTACCTTCTGGTCCCCATCTTCTTCGCATTATGTCTTCCCGCAAGCATGGTACTGTTGGTACCTATCGACCTGGCCTCGAGCGCCATGGTTGATGATATTGATGCTCGGGGAATCTGGCTGGAGCGCGGTCCATTGCGCGTCTGTTGGAGAATCGCCTACTGGCTAACCTTTTGTTTGACATGGTGCGTGCCTCGCTTGATGTTCTAGGTAGTCTTAGCGTGACTGGAAGGCTAACGCAAACGTACCAACAGGTTCATCATACCCATCCTCGGCGAATATTCAGACTCCGGCTATCGCGATCCCCAGGCTAAATTTAGAGACTCGCTTCGCGCGAACGCCCAGTACTATGCCATTGTCTTTGGCTCCGGAATCTTGGGGTTGCTGTACGTCCTCTGGTCATATGGTGGCTTCTCCGAATCGCTCAAGAGCACTGTCATGGCTCTCGCATATTGTTGGGGTCTCGTACTGGCCATCTATCTTATGGGGCATGGCCTGGTCGCTATCCCCCGTCGACTCTTTCGGAACGCCGACATCAGTGGACGGCTGCGTAGGATTCAGACGCAGGCTCCCAAGGTGTATGATCAGATGGAGGATGCACAGATGAATCTGGATGATCTGGAGATGCAGGTGGCGGAGCTCAGCAAGCGCAGCAAAACCGGAACTGCGAAGACCTTCCAGGACTGGATCGAAGAGTTGGTCGACCTCACTAACATTCCAGAGTCACAACTCGCAAGCACGTCTGGCGCGGTCCGCGGCTCCGGAGAATATGTCAGGACCAAACTTCCCACGGTAATCACGGAAAAGTACATGGCCGATCTCACGAGACAGTTGATTAGGGCCAAGCACGCCCGCTCTCGCTACTTGAACGATTGGAACAGGCTTCTACACGACGCTGTCAGAACACAAGCCATCATCGACTCGGTTGCTTCCAAGAGACTGGACTTTGGTACGCCTTCCCCAGGCTCCGGTTTCTGGGACAGGCACAGTCTCTTAACCCCCTATACTCGCTTCCTCTACCATTACTACGTCCTTCCCTATTTTAACCTTGCGTTTGGTGGCCTGCTAGCTCTCGCGTCAGTCTGTATTGTGTGGTCCGAAGTTGTCAAGGGCATTTTCCCAGTTCTCTCGGTCATCCGCTACTCTGTTGTTCACCACAACGTCGGTAACAAGGGCCAGATCGGGCTTGCCGGTCAAGTAATTGCTGCCCTTTGGATGGTGTACATGTGCGCTGCCGCCTTGATATCCATTACCGAAGTCAAGGTCTGGCGCGGTCGGGCACTGGTTCGTCGTAATACGGCGCCCGAGTCTGCGTTTTGGTACGCCAGCCAAGTCGCTCGCCTCAGCGTGCCACTCACGTACAATTTCATGACCTTCCTCGGCGTCGTCTACAAAGACACGGTATTCTACGATTTTCTCGGCCAGCTTATCAACCTTACGCCCCTTGGCAAGTGGTTCGACTACTTATTCCCCGCTCTCATCCTTGTCCCTGTGTGTTTCACCCTCTTTGGGCTCTACGGCAAGATTCAACGAGCGCTTGGCTTTGGCGGTGATGTCCTCGACACTCTGGAATCCGATGAGTTTGGAGCCAATTTTGGTACCGGCACCTGGCGTGAGGGCCGTGATCTCATTGAACGTGAACTCAACGGCTCGTCGGCTGCCATCCGCGGCGGCCGCCGGTCACACTACACGGACTCATCTTCTTCCTCGCAGTCGCGGGCTGCTCCCGTTTTGACCATTCGGGCCAATTCAACCCCGTACCCATTACCGGGGAACCCTACAACCCCTCTCGCAACGTCGCCTAACACGCGGCCGTTGGCAAACACTTCGGCCAGGAGAGTTGGGACGGCGTCAAGGCAAGTGACGTTGGCAAGTGAGGATGATGACGAGAACTTCTTTGAGGCGCTAGGCCATAGGCTTAAGAACACGATTGATACCATGGATAAACCGAAGTGGTTGACTGATCTTCCAAAGCCCAAATGGATGGGCGGAGACACCAATGCTGGTAGTGGTGGTGGTGCTGGTGCCGGTTCTGCGGGTAATGGTAGCGAAAACTTTTCGGATATCACAAGGTGGTTTGGAGGTGGTGCTGGAGGAGGAGGGAGTAGCAACAGTGGTGGTGGAGGAGGGAGGATAAGGCTCTGAGCAGCCCCCCCCCCCCCCCCCCCCCTCTCCTTCTTTGACCGAGTGGAGGTGTTCCTACGCTTCTTCATCTTCTTCTCAGTATTGCTTTGGGCTACGGGTCTGTTGCATTTGGTTTCGCCTTTCTGTTCAGTTTATATACCAAGCAAGCATGTATAGTGTGGCACGGATAGGTTAAGGTGCACCCCAAGAGATGGTGTTTTTTTTCTGTTCATACAGACATGAGGATGTTCAAAACTGTAGAAGCTGAAGTGTCTACTCCTGGTGACTGTATGCGTTGGTTGAGAGTCCCTGATGAAAATTGAACAGGCTATCAAGGTGGTGAGATCGTCGGACGAGCCTAAGAAACAAAGAAATAAATATATTTGTATAAATGTGTATACATGGGATAGTGATATGAAGTGGGGGTGAAGCATCGCGCGAGTGCCCCACCTGCCCACACTAGCGGTGCCAAGAATGGGGTTCTCGGGGTTATCTCGACCGCGAACTGCAGAGCATTGGGTGTCGTAATGGCGTGTTTACACTGGTTAGAGCTACCATTACTATATAAATTCATGCTTCATCCTTCATCTATAAGGCCATACTTTCTCTGTATATGGTGCCCCGGGGACTCAGCGGGCTATCGATAGATGTACCGGGAATTATTGAAAATTGGATATTCCTTATCTACCCTGTACCCCACATCTGCCGGCGGTATAGTGGAGCGCGGGGAAGCGGTACCCCGTAGGCGTATCCACACTGCCGCCGTGCCCGTCGCAACTGTGCCCGCCTCACTGCTCGCTGTGGCCTGGGCACGGCGGCGCCCGCGATTGCTGCATTCAGCGACTAGCATTCCTCGCTGCTGCAACCGTTGCCAAATGCAACCGCCAATGCACCTCCGTCGTCCTACCTGACCTGTTACAATTCATTGAAAATCGAGGTTGCGAGATTAGGTGCCAGCCAGATCTTGCCTCGCCAACGTCGACGACATACTTCAACCTCACTCCAATCGGCAGCCGTCCCCCAACGACCTGGCAACTCCTCACTCTTCTTCCGACTTGTCACCTCTTCTTCCGACTCCTACTGTCCTTCACCATCTCCTCGCCCATCATCACCTCTTCAAACCTCATCCAGTCTCAAGTTGCTTCTTCGTCTGTTTACCCTTCACGACCGGTTGTCCCTGACCAGGAAAGGCAAGGGTTGACTGACCGTTGACAGTCCCGCTGACTGTCAGAGGTAAGTCAGACCATCTATCAGACCGGCCCCTTACGACCCCGACTCCCAACGTCTCTCACCGAGTACACGCGTGCACATTCATACATCTCACATCGGCGAGGCATTCTCATCTCGTTTACGTTTACACAGCCGCTCTTTACTCACTCTTACTTGCCAGACCGACTGCCCGGTGTTCCCTTGCCCAGCACTTACAAAGCGACTCTTCACCACCACCTAATTTGGTAATCCGAGCGGCTACGGACTTGGACCTGGACCCAGACTTGGACTAGGGACGGATCGGGAAGCAAAGTTGAGGGGCCATTGCCCGTGGGATAACTGAAATTCTCTATTACTACCACGATCCAGGTCCATCCAACCAGCAAGGGTAGCGGCAGCACTGCAGCTGCTCTGACTTCAACATGGAGGTAAGCAAAACAAGATACACGCCGTTTTCTCTTGCTCTTTTTCTTTTGCTTCTTTTTTTGTTCTTTACCATTGTCCAGTCAAGCCTTTTCATCCGCTTCCCCTTACCCTGGTTACTACTATGAAACTTTGTCTATCCGTCTTTCTGCCGGTCTGGGACACTGGGAGAGTCTGCCTGCCAATGGGGATCACGGAACCGACCGATTTGTATCTGCAGATGGGTGTGTTCGGCTTTCCAATGTTCCACAGACACCGTGGTGGTGTCATTCTATGACACTGTCCCTGATCCGCTCGGGTCATCAATCTTGTTCCGTCGTTATCCCGCAGAGTAAATTCGGGGGAAGGATCAGTGGAGACGAAACCGCCCGTCTGGTTCAGGTTTCCTCTTTGATACCGGATTTTGAGGGAGGATAGCGGCATCGGTTAGAGATGGATGAGGTGCCGTCTGGACGTTGAGAAAGTTTGTCACGCCAAACCAAGATTAGTCACCACATGACCGGCCGGCTCAGCGATCTCCGACAAACTCCATGCAACCAGTCCCATCTTGCATCCCTTGGATATGTTACTCCAATAGTTTGCAGAAGGACTTGTTTTTCTTGGTCCGTTGTGCGGCCAGTCACCTCGTCGCCATGGCTGTCGGTCATTGTATGTGCCGAGCCATTTCCGTCGTTGTACCACCTTGGAAAATGAGCCACCTCTTCCTTTTGCCCGTATCTTTCCGTCAGCAACGCCTGACACATATTTCAGGTGGTCTTTTGCTCCGAAAGTACAAGGCAACAAGGTTCGCCAAAAATTGGGTTATACTCGGAACTCTTGAACACAGAGGCTGGTTGCCCAGCGTCATCTTGTCACTTTGGGCTTGGCACCGGCATTTGATGGGAATGGCTATAAACGCGTCAAATAACGGCTTCCCGTCCCTGTTTCTGTCGTCACTCGAGCGGCTACTTATCGATGTCTGGACCGCATTGTGCTTCTTGGTACCCAATCTGCGAGAAGCTACCCCTGGATGATCAAACAAACAAGGGGACATACAAGCTAGTGCCTCAGCGATACTCAGCTGTTGAGATACTCCCGGTCTGTTGTCCATATCACCGCTGTCGATAGTGTCGCTTCGGTCGCCGAGACACAAGGGACTTTACACGGCCTCCCTTTCTCAACGAGTAATATCCGTTTCGAGGTCGTCATACCTGGTCTTCAAGTCATCACAGCTCCTTCATTCTACCCTCATACTGGCGTTTTTCATCATGGCATCTGCTTTCAGACGAGGCAGTGAAGCTCTCTTCGATCCCAGCACTGAGCCACGACCACCATGTGTTTCCAGGCGTCCTAGTAGGGCAATGCTAAATCTTCATCGTGTTTATGAGCAGAATCGACAACGAGTTCAACAAAATCTCAAAGATGGTGTCAAGGTACCCGAACCGATAGCAGTCCCTCATGCCAAGGGCAAGCCCCGTCTTCTCCTAATGGGGCAGCGAAGGTATGATAGTCGTGCGTATCACAATTGCGACTTGCGCTTACACATGGACAGGAGTGGAAAATCGTCTATATCAAGCGTCGTTTTTCACAAGCTACCGCCAAATGAGACATTATTCTTGGAGTCAACGGCCAGGATCCAAAAAGATAGTTTAAAGTGAGAAGGTTTCCCTTCCTTTTTCGGTCTCTTCTTCTGACAAACTGATCACAGCTCGTTTATGGAGTTCCAAGTCTGGGATTTCCCTGGACAAATCGATGTTTTTGACAACCCCGCCTTCCCCTTTGATATGGACGCTATTTTCGGCGAGATTGGCGCTCTCATCTGGGTCATTGACGCCCAAGATGATTATCTCGAAGCCGTTGCACGCCTTAACGCCACTATTCTCCACCTACAGCGCAGCTACCAGCACATCAACATCGAAGTTTTTATCCACAAAGTCGACGGCCTTTCCGATGACTATAAGCTAGACATCCAGCGCGACATCACCATCCGCATCCAGGATGAGCTGTCGGACCAAGGGGTTGAGAACGCACCGGTGAACTTCCACCTCACCAGTATTTACAACCACAGCATCTTCGAAGCCTTTAGTAAAGTTATCCAGAAGCTGATCCCCCGCCTCGGCCAGCTCGAGGCCATTCTCACCAACCTATGCCGGACCTGCCGCTTCGAAAAGGCCTACCTGTTCGACGTCAACACCAAGATCTACATTGCCACCGACAGCACGCCCGAGGATATGGCATCGTACGAGATCTGTTCAGACTACGTGGACGTCATCATCGACTTCACCGAGGTATACGGCAGCTGGCAGCGGACCCCGGAGTGGCGCAAGCGCCTCGAGGGCCCTCCCTGGGAGCAGAAACTCGAGGACCAGGTCGCGTGCGAATGGGCTGAGAGCGGCATGGTGTTGGCGGATGCGCAGCGTCCTATCATGCTCCGCGAGGTGGATAGGTTCCTGGCGCTCGTGGCTATCATGAAGGAGGGCAGCTATGAGAAGATGCCGCAGATCAACATGAATGTGGACGTTGTTGTTAAGGGGTTGACGGAGTTCTTTGAGATTACAAAGTCCAAGATGACGCCGACAGCCGTGCCAGGGGGTGTTACGGCTGTGGGAGGGAATGGGGTGATGAATGGCCACGGGGTGGTGGGTGATGGTCGTTAGGGATTTCATCCGGTTGTTTGAGGCCGTCAATGAAATGCTGAGATGAGCAAAGAGAAACAAAAGAAGCTTGGCGTGGGAGGCTACCTTGATGAAGAATTATATCCTGGCTTTTGTCCTTGATGTAAAGAATACAAAAAACAAGCATATTTATCCTGTTATAGTCAGCTCCAACTACTACTGTTGTCAATAACGCAACGGCAGCGAATCAACAGCTGAGTGTGTGGGTATACTGACACATAAATTCAGAAAGTCCCGCGTTCTCTAGGCTATCAAAGAAGAGACACTTTACATGTAAAATCATTGTGGGACTTTCTGTGGCTACTTGCAGTTTTTGACGGTCAAAATTACGAAATGATAAGATGTTGGCTTGCTCTTCTCTTGGGCGATGCATCATCTGCCCACACTACGCAGTAACTGATACCGGTACCGGATACCCAACTCGCATCTGCCGTGCCTTCCATCATTTTTCACGCGAGAACCTCACGACCGATGTCGCAGGAGCGGTGGGTGGTAATAGACCGAACTCTTCCATCGCAACTACCATCTTAATGATTACGGAGATGGAACATGGTGACTGGCAGGAACCACCTGCATCCGGTCTGATTGTTGGCCACGCTTTTGAAGGCTTCAACCAGCACATTCAAATGAAGTGTAATGACGGATGGTACTTGGTTGGCTGGGTGCATCGCGACGTTTGACTATAAGGAGTTGAGATAGTAGAGTTGAACGGAGAAAGTAGCAAGTACAATATACAGAGAAACATCATAAGATCACCAAGTTCACCACCTTGGGTTCCTCCTGCCCTGCTGTCTTCCAGACCGCAAGTTGTATTCTTGATAGAACTCACTAGACTTCGTGTCTTTTGCTTTGCAGAGGAATGCGATATCTGTTTGAATACCTCTCACAGTCTCCCCTTTCAGTTGAAGTACCTCTAAAGATGTACTTTGCGAGACCTACAATAGATAATACGTGGTTTCAGCCTAGACTGGAAGAGAGTTAAGAAGTATGTGATTCAAAGTCAGCCCAGATGAGTTAAATGTAGTTTTCAATTCTGCTGCAACCCTTGACTTCAATAAACGAAATGTCTTCTTCTAGGTAACTACCTGGACTGCTTTGGTCTTCTGAGACGACTTACTATCACGGTTTATCCAGAGTAAAAGCAGCGGACGCATGTCTAGTCAATAAATAGTGAACCCCCGGCTGATATATATTCCATAGCGGCGATGTACGCATCTTTGACTGTTTCTCTACCCTCGCCGCCGTCTCTCTTCCTCAAGAGCGCCTCGCCGAGCATATGTATCTATGCTAATCACATGATATGCGGACAACTATGTCATCACCAGTCCACCCATCTATCTCTCACAAATAGCTTACCGAAACACTACTCGCCAATGATACCTACCGACACCACCGAGACTCTTTTCCCAAACATACGCCAACGCCAACATCTGTCAACATGAGCAGCAGGGAGTGAGCACTAAGTTTAGGTAGGCAGCAGCACCCAGTCATTGTCCTTTGCGCCTTCGTGGCTTGCGGTCTTGCCAGTAAGACACTGGTAGAACTCACAAGCAATGTTCTGAACGAACGAACGGCCTAACCACGTTTTATCACATTGTCCTGCCCGTCTGTCTGTATTATGACAGGTTGGCATATGCTTTCAAGGCGGAATACCTATTTCTCATTTGATGATCTGACATCCCTCGCATCACTGAGAGACAGCATGACAATTGAATAGGCATACAGCTCTGCCTTGTCTACTTGTCAACTTGTTAATTTGCAAGCTTACGAACAGGAAGCAAGGGCGAATGTTTGATTTCAGCTGTAAGTGATGATGAGTTTCTCGATGTCGCCGCCGATCCGGGGTTCCTCTTCGTCGGGCACATCGTATAGTTCCACACCCCCCTTCAACCCCCTCCCCCATCTTTGAGTTGGTCTTGATTACCGATGGCATCAGCATTAGCTTGACCGAGGGAAATCAAGCAAGAGAGCAACGAGCAGGAACAGCAGCGGCCTGACTCCACGGCCAAGCCCGTCACTGCCCCGTTTCTGTAGTGTACGGTCTCGAGCGCCCCGGGTCACCGAACCCAAGCAACCACAATGGAGTTGATCTAGACCAACCACTTTGAGTTAATGGAGACAATAGTGATCCAGTCAGATAGATCGCTTCCGAACGTATGTGGCATTGCCATGGAGTGCGCGATGAGAGTTGGGGTATGAACTAACGATATTTGGTGTGTTTTGTGTGGCAATGAGTTAGTGCACACAATCGGCGGCCGAAATCTAAATATACTTCATATCACTCAATGTGCTTGGACCCTGGACCCTGAAGTCTGGAAATCGTTCAAGTTCAGAGAATGAGGCGCAAAAACCGAAATGCTTACGTATGCAGTGACATCGGACGAGCGACACTTTCGAGAAGTGTCACCGTAGTTGTGGCGGAAAAGAGATGGCATCGGCGGCTGCCACGTCAAGGGCTGCCTCCCGCCCCGCCGCGGCAGCCCCACCTACCGGCCGGCCGGTAAGTTGGCCACCATCCCGAAGCGAAGCGAAGCGATGCTCACAGATACGCAGTGTTGCCCTTTTCCCCTTTCGGATATATCCGAACTAAGGTTTCTAAGTCCAACACACACTTTCTTTCACGATCTCCCGTGCAGGGGCTTTTTCATCTCAACGTGGAGGAAACCCCGTCAAGATTGACACCGTGACCAGTGGTGCTGCCGAGCTCCGAAGATATCGAGGCGCAGGCAGCCAGGATGAAAATGTATGTTTCAAGCCTCGGCACTTGCAGCCACACCGCTCCATAGAAGAGCTTTTGCTTCATGGACAGCCCTGGAAAGTTTGAAAAAGTTTGTGGAAAACCAGAGAACCTCCAGCGCCCATACCCACCGTCCTAGCTGTCGAGTCACCAGCATGCGCTGGACGCTGAGTTGTTCGTGAGGACTCCGACTCTCCATGAGGCCATCTTCAGCTCCGCATGGATGTGGCTAGGGCTCACTGCTTAAAGGTCCGTCTTGATATGTAGTAGAGGGGCTACCTATGACGTCATGGCTTGGCATTCCAACGACCCTTTTGCGACCACTGGCTCGCCTGGTTGACGACCGACCACCAAAAAGTGTTCGCAAAGCCGAGCGGATCTTTACATTGAAACGCGCACGACGCGTCTTGCATTCCTCTATCCCCAATGAAACGCAGCTCGCCAGGCCTGCGCCACACCTCCACACCTTGCCGATTTCGCCGCTCTCGTTGATCAACATGTAGCCGGTGTTATTCGTGGACAGGCGTCCATACACTACACTAGTTCTAGCAGGCGATTTGAACAAAAGTCCGGACACTCACTGGGTCTGGTTCGGTATAAGCGTGTCCGGACTAATTGTTCACATCGCCTGACTAGGTACGGCGAGAAGCCTCTCTGAAAGGGGCATATGCTGGAAGTGTCGTGCGTGTGACGTACACGTACGGCTCGTCCACCTCTCCTTCCCTTCGCTGGCCTCAAGTTTCAAGCCATCCTCCAGTTATCGTGGTGAGGACTCCAACTGGTGGTGTTGGGGTTAACGCACCAGACAGCGACCTGAGCCGCTGGAGAGTCCGCCATTTCACTGAGAGATGGAGCTCAACAAGAGGCTTGCCACCGGTATTGTCATAGCCCGATGGTCGGTCCGCCTGCAGCCAACTACAATAGGTCCTGGCTGACCGTTCGAGGTTAAGGATATAATATTTCCGGCGGTCCAATAGCCTCGTCGTCGCGCCGTGCTAATATTGATCGCGGTGCTGGGTATGAGTCAACGGCTGCTCGGCTTGCTCTCTCACTGGATGTATGATGCAGTCGTGCTTCAGATTCGCGTTCACGCCCGCCGCGCTGGATATGTGACTGGATACACATCGGCGGTGCTAGTCCCGTGAGAACAGATCGGCCCTGCAGTCGTCCTCCCAGTTAGCCCAGCACACAAATGGAGATGAGAATCAAGAACCACCCCCGTTTTTACCCCGTCATTTCCCCGAGTTCATTCGGCCGAGCCAAGCTGTAGCAGCTAGGGAACATCGGGCTTGAGGGGAGTGAGGGTGTGTAATCAGTGAAATTGTGTCAAGGGACGAGGCGTCTTGGTCCTCGAATGGAGGAAGAGGATATCGACAAGGACAAGTCCCATGGACGCGCAGGTCGCAGCACAAGTAATGCTTGCGAAACGGAAAACATGCAATTGGCTTCTCCAGGTGATCAAGGTCCATGGCCAGGACGACGACGAGGTCAGATCAGGTTGATTGTCGCGTGAATTTTCTCGTTTATCTTGGGTTATCCCGCGATGGGCAGTTTGCGCCGAAGGTCAAGTGACTGGCTCTTCTGGCGCTCCGACTCGTCACCAGACCAGGACGGCGCGGTTCAGGGTTTTTTTTTTCTTCCACCCCATGCTGTTCGTCCCGGCAGATTACTGGGGCTGCCGTTTCCATCCGTGATAGCCATGTGCGTCGTCCCTTTTCAATATGCTCCGATTCCGTCCCCATCACGGTTTCGTCCCTTCCGATTTGGGCCTTGCTTGTGATTTTCGCATGATGAAACAACTTACAAAGTTGAATAAGAGCATGGGCGATGGACTAGCGCAGACCCCAGAATAAAAGAAAGCTAGGGGCCCACTGGTCGAAATCCGCACGCAAACCGGCAAGTGGCGGGTCTGTCGCCTCACCTATGTACTACTACCGCCTGGCGCTGGCTGACAATTTCACAGTCAATACCGTAACTCTGATCTCCGTTACGTGCCAAGACCAAGCACATGAATACGTGCCAAGCCAATTGTGGCTGCCCCCCTCAGCTTCCAACTTTACTTTGGATTGTTATGGAAGGAATCTGGTCGATTGCAACACCCACCAACAACAACTTCTTCACTTTCAACTTGTCGGTTTTCATTCTTCGTTCCCAATATGCACAATGCGCATTGTCTGTTTCGTTTCTGCCGTTGCATACTTCTGCAGTTGGCATCTCGTTCCGCTCCTGGCCGCACAGCCCCCTTCTCTTTTGCCGTCCCCGTTCCCGTCCAGTGGATTTAAATAGATCCAGGGTGGGAGAAACCTCACAAAGGTGGTCGCAGGTCGCCTTGGTCGCCTCTCAAGTGGGCAACGTGAGCAACCAAGACAACACCCGTTCAATGGCAGCGCAGCGTCAAGTGCCCTAGACCGATACCTGCCGAGCTGTGTCTACTTGCCGCCACGAGGGCGCATCTAGGACTGTTTCGACCTACACCCTCAACGGCCTTCCACGAGAGGACAGCCGTTCAGGTCACCCCCATGGTAGCGAGCAATGCGGAGCTACTCACATGTTACCCAATCCCATGAGCTCGATTCCCTTGCTTGTTTCGTTGCTACCTGCCGCTTGCTGCACCCCCTCCCCCCAAGGATGAAGAAAGACACAGCGAGATCGGGGGTACGAAACCCACGGAGCCAGGAACCAAGCGGTCCACTGTGTCCCCATGTCTGATACTCCCAGGCTCCATATCGCGAGGCCAGACTCGAGGTTGCTATGCACTACGGAACTCTCGAGGCCCCAGTGGACGTGGTGAACAAGATTGGTTCATGGCTCCGGTGGTGGCATAGGAGACATTCTTCTGTCGTCATGTCGGATTCCCCAAAAGAGGCACCAAAGCCTTGGTTATACATAGTACAGCTCGGAGATGATCATATGCCGTGACTCTCCAATCGCAACGGGTTTCTACATATTCCTTCCACTGCTCCAGAAACTTGGAGTTTTGTGTTCTCGTCATCAAGACATGGACTTTTTCCACCTCGACACCAAGTGGGTGCTCCTCTTGTGGCTTGCTGCCGCAAATCCATGGCTTTATATTTTCTCATTTTCTCCAAATTTCTCTCCTCTCAGATGATTCATGGGTGAATATCTCGCCTTCTGGGGCCACCCATTCGTTCCTCTCCTCCTTTTCAGACCAATGAGATGCTCCAATGTCGGCCTTTTTTTCTCTTGATGGAGGCCGAGGGCGCTCAGAGCTCCAGCCAATGAGGCTCAAAAACAGGGGTCTGACTTAAACAACCTTTGCTCACCTTCCCGCACTAGCATGGCAGCTTCTGGTCATATCCCAACATACGCTCTCTCACAGGCTGACGCCAACCCTCCTACCCTTTTGTACCTTTTTCACACCTTTATTGCCGTTGGGACATCCCCTGTCTTTGTTCCACACGTGCTATAGACCAAGCTGGGAGTCTCCTGGATCATTCTTACTCCAAAACTCCTTCAGGGGTGTCTATGAGGAGAAGAAGAGGGGAGAAATGAGTGGTCAAGCCGGCAGACAAGTCCTCAATGACTCCAGTTTGAGACTACTTTTCTGGTTTCTCACCCCTCCCGATGACTTGCTTGGTTTGGACCACTAGCCGGCCCCAGGCGTATGCAAGCAGTACACTACCTTTCGGTAGATGATCGTGGATCTGGTCAGAAGGTGTGGGCGAAGATATCACTGGCAGACTGGGTCTAGAAGCAAGCCTCGAGAAGGCGGTTTTGTTCCAGGGAAAAGGAGCGTCCCGGCCCACTGGCAGCGCGCTTGTTGCGTTTCATGTTGGGGAGTTGAGGATTTATGGACAGGAGCAAGCGATTGCGCCCTCTGACGATCGACTGGGCGACAAGTTAATCATGCCATATCCTCTTCAGGATCCCTCAACGCCCGTTCTTTATGATTAAGGTATCCTGTTCACTCTGGGTTCACTCTGGGTTCATCTGGCCCCGCGTTTCAGCAATCGTGGCGGACGCTCCCACTGGTTGACAGTGTCAAGGCGACTCAACACTTCCACGAGTGGGAGCTTTGCATAATCTCACGATGTGGATCAGGCTTTGAAGATGGTGTGTTACGGCAAACCAGACATTCCTACGAGTCATATGCAGCTCACCATTTACAGCAGTAAAGATACCAGTGTCCACCAGATACGGATCCTCTTCCCCTCTGCTCTTAGTAGCCGCGCGTGCGGCTTGCATCAGACCAACGGCTTGCTAAGCATACTGCTATCAACAGTCATGTTGAGATCTAGTCAGATAATTTCAGCCCCCCTTACCGGCTCATAAACAAAAGGCTATATATTACATGATAGAACGGAAAACTCCATCAGGATCCGCCAGTGTCACAAAGGCACGTCGGTTGCTACAGCATTGTGCCAATGTCATCGCCGGTCGGTGACGAGTTAGATGGAATCCCCTTTGATATCATAAATCACAAAAGGTACTTTTTTTAAATGCACATTTCTTCTAGGTCTAGGCCACAACTAACGTACGGCGTAGTAGTATGATTTACCAAGCCATATCGGTGACAGTGAGACCAATTTACCATGACCTAAGACCGAGTAAGCATTATTACATTCGTGTTGGCTTCCTTCCCCGCAAAAGCTCTGATACATATTGCGAGTTAGCCTTGGCAACTGACAAGACAGTACTCTTCTGGTGCCTCAATTTCACAATTGAGGATATAGCCTCGTCGCGTTCACACGTGCTCTGGGAGGCTATGAGCCCAAAACCTGGATTAAGTGGATGTTTCAGATCCTTCGAGGGGAACAAGTCAATGTGTTGTAATCACCTCCAGCATCATGGTTATCCTATCGATGATCACGGCCGAGTAAATGAGGAGTGACAGATGTGAATAACTGTGAGCTGGGTACTTTTCTTTGATGTGGCTCGCGGTGGTAGTGGTTTGTGTGCCATTCATCGGCGGGGTCGTTGGTGTCTTCTGGGGAGCTGTCGGTTGTAGGTAGGTAAGGTACGTATCTCCAAGCACTAGCGCTCTGGGATTACCACAGCGGAGCCATGCTTTCCGTTTTCCCCGAAACGTAATGTAACTTACGCGTATTTTTCATAGCAGGGATACCACCCACTAACTCCCTGCTGACTGACGGTGGCGCTACTCTGTTTTTCCTGGCATCATTGTCCACATCTTGGACATCTGCAGTCTTCAGCTCTAGTTGCATGCCAGAGACCGGCCGATTCGTCTCTTGGTGCGTCGGGGTTTTTGTCATTCAGCATTGTGCATATGCATGGCTGAGCACAGCCTGCAGAGATAGACGAGGGAATTCGGAGTTACGCAAGCCCGGACGCAGTCAGTCAGGTACTGCGATAGGTCCTGTCAACCGCAATGGCGAGGACGTGACAAACTGAAGGGAGTTCCCGGCCTACACAGTACATACACATACCACGGGACTCCAGGTACGCACATATCCCAACATCTTGGCCACGGAAAGTGGCGCCGCGCGAGTTTGAAAAGAACGCACTTTGGGCTCTACAGTACGCTACAGTACACACACAGCTCCGGAGAACCCTGGCATCTGGGGTCGAGTTGATCGATGCCAGGCTCTTCAGATGCCCTGTCCGCCCGCCCGTCACCCGTGGTCTCCGGTAGCGTTGAAAAGTTTGTCGACTGTGAAAAACTTCAAGAGAGGAAAACCGGATACCCGAGATCTTGGCTTCCTTGGAATATCGTCCTGTTGGAACCCAACTCTAGCTTACAGATGCTTGACTGTCGGACTACCCTATTACACGGAGCTAGCCCGGAAGCCATGGAGCCATGATAATGGGCTAGGCGGACCCGACGTCGTCGATACAACATACGATAGATAGCACGGGGATTTGGGACTTGAGACGGGGCTCTTTTCCGGATTGATGATGCTAACTAGGTAGGTTTGACCATTCCTACTCCATCAATACGGTTGAAAATGCAGGCCAGATTGGGACATGAGACTTAGTCCATGGCCTTGAATGGCTGTCGAAAAGTGGCTTGAAACAGAAAGTGACCTCTCAGGCTTCGGCGCTGACTGGCCTCCTGACGATGGCAACATGCTCTGATTTTGGCGAGTTTTGCCAACCAACAGCAGCTGCAGCCAGTGCGGTGTAGCGGGCCCCATCTGGACCTTCCGGGCTTGTGGCTTGTCCGGCCACTAACGCGGGACGCATTCAAGATACACCCCCCCCCCCCCCCCCCCTCTTCTCTCTTCTCCGCTCTGGTGTCCTCGTCGCTTCCATGTTGTGGTTGCCCTCCCGTCTTCGTGTACACTACTACACACTAATGTACCTATGCATGCAGCTGTAGGTAGGGATGTTGGTGGTGTAGTATGAAAAAAAGGGCTCGAAGGGGGGCAGTGGCAGTGGGCGACAGCGCGAGTGACGGCAACGACGGGTACGACTATAACACCCACTACACCCCACCGTCCTAAGCACCCAGACTTTCTACACGAGATTTCTCACCCTCCTTCTTCTCCCTCACGAGCCCCTCGTCTCCCGTTCTTCTCTTTTCATTTGACGTTGCCGGCGAGTACGCTAGGCCCTTGTCTTGGGACTGCCCGCTTCGTCACCTTGCTCACCTTGTTTCTTATATTCTATTCGTTTCCCATCTCAATCCCCCCCTGTGTTTCCCGTCTCCCGTCAAGCGCTACAGTGTGCTCTGTCACTCTCAGGTCTCTCACTTCACCTCACCTCGCCAGCCTCCCAACTTTCAACTCACAACCGGCCATAATGCCAGTCCAGCTATTACCGGCCTCGGCCGCCGCCTTTGCCCCAAGAGCATCTTCCGTCAACGTCGTGCTGGGTTCCAAGGTTGAGCCATGGTTGACCAAGACACTGAAGCGCATCAACAAAGTCAAGAGGCCTCTCAACAGCGTACCCCAGCACACAAAATGCTTGACTGAGACCCTGTCCTCACCGAATGCCATCTGGATCCTGGCTTCGCTCATGCTCCCCAAGGCTCCCGAAGACAAGCTCAAGAACGACTCCAACCCGTTGGTTGAGGCCATCGCCAACTATCAGCTTATCCACCTGGAGGCTTACATCGTCCACGTCGACATGGTCCTGAGGAACGAGGTTGCCTTCAAGCTTACCCCCGACACCATCGAGTCGCTCATCGAGTACCACAAGGACGTCCACTGCCCCAACACCAAGGCCAGCACGTACGACTGGTCTGAGAAGGATCAGCAATGCAAGAAGCTTCACGACGACTTTGTTCAGGCCATCAACAAGTTTGTCTTCACCACGCACGTGACGGCTTTGGAGGGTCTCGAAGAGGAGGGAGCTGGAGAATTGCTGGATGGTAGGAGCGAGGATGTCAAGAGTGCCGTCATGAACCTCTACAAGCCGCTGCTGCCGCCTCCGCCTAGGATCGTCGATGTCGTCCGTCAGCCTCCTTTGTTGCCCAGCTCTCCCGCCAATGTCAGCATGTGGTCGCAACCCACAACGCCCTCGTCGCTGCCTGCTCCTGTCGAGTCGTGGAGAGTCCTACCGTCGAGCCCCAGTGTGGCATCATCCGGATCCGCCAGCCCCCCCATGTGGGCAAGCATGGGTGTCAGCGAGGTGCAAATGCCCTCACCTACACCTGCTTATAGCACGCCGTCCTACAGCACGCCTTTCTCCTCGGCCGGCTACTACTACGGCTCTACGCTCGTCTCCGCCCCCCTTCCGCTACCCAGCATGCTTGCTCCTCATTGCGGAGTCAGCATGGGATTTAACAACTTCGGTTGGGATCGCTATCAGGAATACACCACGACAATGTGACAACCAACGTCTGCAACAACGGGCACCGGTTATCCAGGTTATCCAGCCGCGACGACTTCCGCATGATCGCCAGTGTTCTGGATCTTTTGAATATCCACAAATCCAGAACGCGGCACTTATGCCCATAGCGGCTGGGTGATTTGATCACACAAGCAAGAGGCACTTCGCCGTTTGGCATATGGATTCGGAGCGACATTCGACACTTCTTTCCTCAACCAACCCTCTCCTCTCTTGGTGTATCTACTCCCGACTGGTTTTTCTTTTATCTCACTACGGGTTAGCGGGCGAGCGTCTATTTGTTTTTTGTGCCATTTCAGTTTCTTTGGCTTTGAGATATCATCATCATCATCATCATCATCACCGTGTGCTTGGTCATCGGCTTTTCCTATTGTTTCAACCTCACATGGCAGGGACCTGGGGCGGGTAGTCTGTTTGCATTTACATCATGGCGGTTATAGGCTGGTTTGCGTGTTTTGCTTTTAAGAAGAAGACTGCAGCAATGCACCCACGGCTCGGCGGCGCAAGCCCGAGACAGAAACTTTCTTGATTGAGATTACCCCTTTTGTCTTTCACTTTCTTTCAATTCTTTTTTTTTCTTTTCCCCTTTTTTCCACTCGCAGGACACGGCATTCAAAAAGGCTGGCATTTGGAAGATACCCCTTTCGCGGTGTCTCGGGCTTCCCTCACGGGTTTACCCCACCGCACATTCGCTTCAAGACGTTTCCATCTTTACCCTTTATCTTGGATTTTCATTTTGTCTTACGGATGATGTTTACGGCCTTTAATGTTGACGAGTATAATCCCTGCGGCTACGACGACAAAGACGACTTCTAACGATACGAAGGGTTTTCCATCTTACGACTTGATGTCGAAGTGAAGACCGACGGACTCGAAGCAAGAAACGATTGACGCCACCGTTCGGATTATGTGCGCTCCTGATTAGAGGAAGAGAGGGGTCACCCGACACAAACGAGACTGGTTCTCGGGATCTTCCCTCTATGGCATGGCCGATTCAACACCATCTAGCCGCCGCCGCGTATCTGGAATATCGCAAACTTCGGCAGACACTGGTTGTCGACAAAGACCAACGATCTCTGATTCTCAGCCTGTCTATCTCGCAGATCCAGGAAGAGGCTCTGGGGACATTCAGGTTGGGGAGCAGAGGGGGGACTTGAAGCAAGGATGGTATTCTCCAAAACACGATGCAGAAAAAGAAGGGCAATACGGGATAGTGTACGGCACTCACTGCTGAGCAGTGAATGACAAACAGCATCATCACCTCCTTTCTGCCGTGTCAAGTCTGCTTTCTGGCCTTTCTCAGCCTCTCAACGCCACCGACACACTTGGACAAATTTGGTGAAGCGACTCTATCGATTATCCTCGTGGACTCTCGGGGGACGGGATCACTGCTGCGGCGTATGTCCTGCATACACTCTCGGATCGACCTGAGTCCTGCTAGACGGGATAGGACCGAGGGTTTCGTGGCTATCAGGCTTGCGTTTTTCCGTAGGTCAGGTCAAAGTTCCTCCGATGTGTTCAGTCAGGGGAGTCAAGGTATGAGGACGTTACCACCAGGTGATTTTGGTGGATATACGGGAGGGGGACTGGCCAGCGGGGAAACAAGTGTGGTTCATCTCACCGCATGCCAAAGCTTCTCCGTATCTCATACTAGTGGTGTAACGGTTCTTAGACCGGCCTCGCCTAGTTGGGATGGCTGAGAAGCAAGGCAGAGGCCTATGATTTGAAACAAGGTGTCCTGGCCGCTGGAGGAAATGCCACGCACTGTGCGCGGAACAAGAGCGACGAGTCACTTTTGCTGCGCGACCTGACTTTCTCGTTCTCATTCCGTGTTTGATGGCGTGTGCATTCACTCACCGGGAATTCCTTGCTTTTTCCTCATGGGTCTGGGATGCTGGCTCGGGGTTTTTGGATACTCGCTCTGTGAGTGAGTCGAGACGTGTAGTAGATACCCTGGTGGTTTTGGCCTATACGTTGTCATGAAGGTTGGAGTAGTTATACCAAGTTGCGGATATCATATCTGGAAGTTTTTCAAGCACGATATATCATGTACCTCTCTGCTCGATATGTCTGTTGCCCGCTGTGACTTGTGAGTCTTGCTCTCATCAAAATTGTTTATGATGCTACGTACATAATGAACCTGGAAAGACTCGGCAGTTATTCCCCCCCCCCCCTCCCTCCCCCCTTGTCTGCAGCAACGTGACGATCTCCAACTTCGGCTCCGAAAGGAAGAATGGACGAAAAGATAAATGGTTGTTACAAGGGTAACGTTACCCCTCGCGCCCGTTCGGAGTTCGGGAATACACCGTAAGTGAAAAGTTCCAAAGCCGAGGTGACAGTACGGGAACGGTACCACGCTAACTGTCCTACCCTATACTATCCTTCCCTACTTCACATGCCAACTAGTGTACTTGGGTACCGTCCGCTAAGCGGGATCTCGAAGGCAAAATTAAGACAATGTTTCTGTAATGACCGCGATTTGCACGTACGGATGGAAAGATACGGTTTCCGGACGCCATGATCAACCATGATATGGAACATACCGCAGTAGACATGATAAGAAAAAATCTTCAAGTGTCGATCTGAGTCTGACTGAGATCCGGGGGTCCTGGGGGGGGGTCCGTGGCCATGGACCACCAAAAAAAAGGCCAAGGAAGCGTAAGCTGGCCAGTCAAAAGCAAGAACAAGGGGGTCTTCAGGTTTTTAGTTCCTTTTTCTTCCGGTCGCCGTTCGGGACGCACCGAGGGCGGGGACCGTTCCGTTCATTGTCACACGACAACGAGAGACATCAGATGGCGGAACGAACTTTCTTGATGTTTTCCCTCACCGCCTTCGTCGCTGCTATTGTGGAGCACGTGCGTTGAAATCGATGTGGCGATGGGAAGATTTGTCTGACAGGTAGGGCCGTCACGGTGAGTGTGTGATGAGGAATGAAGGATTTACAAGGTGATGGCGTAGGGATGGAGAAGATGAGCGATGGTTACAGCGCTAAAATAACCTGGGCAATACCGGATGTTGCTCCGACCTCCAATCCTTTCTTCTACGTGTTTTTTTTCCGCGATACGCGGTAATAAGACGAAGCGACGTCGAGATACTACCATATGGAAGTCTAGACTAGATAGCGTAGTGTCACGACGATGATCTCCAGAATCCAGCCTCATGTCATCTACTAGTTTTACCGTAGTTGGTGTGGCTAGTATATCCTATCTGGCAAACTAAAAACTCACCTTACCATTGCCAAATGGGCCAGAATCTCACCAGTGAGACATTCCCGTAGAACGAGTCTAGTGTTGGATCGTTAGCGCATTCTTTCGAAGCTGAATGAATGTCTTTCGTGGATCCTTTGTTTGTTCCACACCACCTCCCACGAAAGAAACTTACTGCTGCTACGCTGACTGCAATATCCGGAATTTGCAGCGACGGACACTATATTGACTGCAATATCCGGAATCGTTGTGCATACGACGTACCCTCTCTTCCTCTGTCCTACCTAATTAACTGGAGAAGCTCAACACAATACATACATATGTAGTAGCTTCCACAATTGCGCTATCGTCCGTCCCGTCAGCCTGTCGGGCTGTTGCATACATACATAGCGTCATGTCCGGCCGTCCCTTACCTTTGCATATGTATGTATATCCACTTTCATAGCAGTTGTGCAACAGTAACCACTTTATCCTGCAGTGCTGAACTTGCTGATGCGCTTCAGGTTGATGACACATCAATGTGAATAGAAAGACCGATTTATCCGGCCGACGGCAACCGTTGTCAGACAGTCTGAGTTGAATGGCGGCGGTAGTCGGCTATAAAAAAAAACACAGCGAGGAATGGAACGGAAAAGGCAAGGGGAAGAAGAAGAAGAAGAAGAAGAAGAAGCGAAAGTTACGAAATGGAACAGAGAAAAAAAATACACAGAGCAGGGGGGCGCCAGGAAACACTTGTTTTAGCGTTTAGCGCCTCAAGCGGCTGCGGCCTGTTCAGCGACCGCTGTGGGGTTATCGGGGTGGGTGGGTGTGTCAACGGATGGACGTCTGGGGTTATTCCGATTTCATGGAGACTGCCCGATATTTGTTCAAGTTGCAAGCCAAAAGGAGCCCAAAGAAGGCCTCTTTGCATATTACTTACTGGCCTTTCCTTTAGACACAGTTTTGCGGCGCTGACTACACTACACAGGAGTGTCCAGCCACCAACCAGCAGAAGAAATTATTCTCGAGTTCTTGACCTTGACATTTCTCCATTTTACCTTGCAGAGAGAGACCTGGGGTGACAGCGCTTCGCTTCGCTTTGCCTGCGTTCTTGTTTACCATAGTAGGTATCCATGTACTTCGCCTGCGCGGACGGAGAAGTAACCTAGTGCGCATGACACCCACCCACCCACCCTCTCTCTCTTCTGCAATGCAGATTGCCTGCCTTCTCTGCATAGCCAGTCCGCCTCTTATAGGTAGGTTCGGTTGCTAGATATGCAGTATACAACAGTTGCAGTATACGCGGGCGGCAGTTTCCTGTTGGAGGCCTCAGTTTTGTTGTGTTTTTCTCTGCCGTCCATTACTCATCATCCTCCATCTTCGGCACTTGACGACGCTGGACGCTCTATAACACATACTCGACACCCCCCCGATATCGTACAGGTAAAGGATCAACTCTAAACGCATCATCTGCATATGCGAAACGAAATAAAACAAAAACAAGATCAGTTCGGATAGTCAAGCATCTATATATACCCTGAACACTTCATGCCTCCCTCTCCTTAGGCAGACCACAAAGTTTACATTTTTTCCAATGTGTATGTTCCTAGAGATCAATATGCGCCTGATGTCGAGTTGGGTAGTTCATCCGATGCTGTGGTCGGTTGTTTGTTACATACACACCACCCTCGTTACACAAAAACCGTTGCGTAACAGGACCCGACGCTAGGTGGGTACATACGTCTAACAGGTATGTAGCAGTGAAGACCTGGATCATAAACGTAAACAGAGAAAAGTAGGCAAAGCAAGGCAAGGCAAGGCAAGGCAAGGCATAACCCGACTGTGAGCAAGTATTTGAAAGTTGCAAAAGCCAAGTATTTGGGCAGGTAAAGTTCACAAGTCAGCGGCTGAAGATAGTTACTCAGGGTAGGTAGGTACGTGTCACTCACAAATCTTGGACGCTTTATTGTCAGATACTTCCATGGACTGCCTAGGTGGACGTCATGGCGGAATGGGCTGGGGAAGGGTGAGGGAAGGAAGGAAGGAAGAAGGGTTTACAATATAGTTCGTGAGATAATTGAAGATGGTACACTACGATATTTAGTCGAAGTGAAGTTCGCATATGTATGGGCTTAGCGTTTTACCTATGTTTAGTGGGTGCCATGGTAGGTCCAGCGAAGCATACTCATCCATAGCGAATATACTTAATTTACAACGTCTTTTCTTGATATAGACACCGCGCTGGGTTTTTCGTCAAGCGGTCTTCACAGTCTTTAGGTTTGCTATAATTGATATGCTTTTTGTTTTTCCTTTTCTCCAGCGATGTTGATCAGGTGCGTTGCGGGTGTAGAGAGTGTGCCAGGTTGAATGTGTTTCATGGAGGAGTGTAGTCTGTATTGGTGACACTATGACTGAAGTATGCCCAGGTGATATATCTCACCGAGGTATAAGTGAGAGACCGACATGTCTTGTTGTGTGTGAAAGGCCGAAGTATGACATTAAATCCATGGTCGGGGTCAAGGACAGGAAAGACAATAGCATTCAAGACTCTTCGTGCGCTCTAGTGCACATCTATCACCACGGTTTAGACTTCTAACAAACACCCGCTCACACTGCCGCCACAATCTCCAACAAACTACCATGCAGTCCTCCCTTCTTGGCAACCTCCTTGAACGCCTTCAACGCCTCTCCAACCGCCGACTCGGCGCCGACAACCTTAACCACCGCAACCGCGCACAGCAACACCCTCGCACAAGCCGCGAACACATGTTGATCACTTGTCCACTCTAGCGGCCCATCACTGTTCGCCCGTACTAGTCTGGTAAGGTACTCCAGCCCTTCCTCCGTCCACTTGCTCAGCTTGGCGAACGCAGGCCCGGACGAGAGGACGTCAGAAGACCCAGAAGCAGAGGCACGGGCGATGAGCTCCCGCTGCCAGCGTCTAGTCTCCCTCACCTCATCAATAAACAGATTCTGCTCCTCAGTGGCAAAGAGTGAGTCGTCGAACTGCAAAGCGGTGACGAGCTGTTCCGCTGCCGAGGTCAACTCGGAAGACTTTTCAGCAACTGGGGAGGAATTGCCGGTTGTGAGACGAGACACCAAGTGCTCTTGGAACTCCTCTTGCCCAAAGAACGTCTCGGACATCCAGACCGCTAGGCGATCAGCTGCCGAGGGGGGAACCATCTGCTGTCCGACCACGGGCGCGGCAGCGGCGGAAGCAAGATCGCGGACCTCGTCGTCGTCGTCAATTAGGGCGTCGTAGAGCGCCGAGAGTGCAGGCAGGAAAGCTGGGGACCAGTTTGCTTCTGTTGTAGACACGAAGCCGGTGAAGAAAGAGGTCAGAGAAGAGGCGGCCGCATAGCGCGTGTCGAAGGTATTGTCGATGTCGAGCGCGTCGGCCATCATGGCGCCCCAGGCCCGGAGACGTTGGGCCATCTGGTTGTCGATTCCGCCACAGGCGGCGGTGGTGGTGGTGGTAGCGCTGCGAAGAGCAAGGGCGGCCATGAGGGAACCGCTGGCTCGGATGATGGCGCAGGAGAGGTTGGGGTTGATCTCGCCTTGCTGGAGACCCTTCCAGGTTTGTTCGATGGTGGCCATGAAGGGGAGGCCGATAAGCTCAGCTTGACGACCTTCCTGGAGAAGGGCATCGATGAGATCGCCGAGGTTAGAGATCGCCGCTGCTTTGATATCGGGAGTAGCGGCGGTGGTAGTGCAGACTTCGGCGTAAAGGTTGGAGAGACCTCCAATGGCTTCGGTGGTAGTGATGGACTTCCAGGCGATAGGGACCATCTCAAGCAATCGCTGAGTAGTGTTGATGTCCTTGCTAAGGGTGTGCAGAAAAAGCGCCCGTAGGACCTTAGTGTCGGAGACTGCTGCGGCGTGGTAGACGCTGGCGATCACAGCCTCTGCATCCAGGAGAGCCGAAGATGGGTATTGCTTGGTCTTGTCCATCACCGTGGCTGAATCAGAGCCTGGAGTGATGGCGATGAGTTCAAGGGCCGACTGGTTGACGATGGGATCGATGCTTGCCAAAATGTTGAATATCTCAAGGTAGGCAGCCTTGACGACGGGGCATGTCTTGAAGTTGTCACTCTCGTCGGCAAGCCTGCGAAGGAGAACCTTGAGTTTGGATGTATCTTCGGAAACATCCGCACCCAGGCTGGTCTTGCGCTCCAGAACAAATCTTGTCAGCAGGAGGACACCATGGATGCGGTTGGCGCGATCCTCAGACTCCTCAAGGAGCCGCTGGATTTCTGCGACCCAATCTCCTTGAAGAAGGAAGGAGCAGAGTGTCCTGGCCGCAATTTCTCTGACGTGCCAGAGGTGGCTATCGAGGTAGCCTTCAATATGACCTTGGAGTTCAGCGCGGTAAGACTCGGGGGGGCCGGCACGACGAATGATGTCCAATGCCGGGAAGACGGCCTCCGCGGCGGCTGTCTTTGCATCTTCACCAAGAGCCTTGTTGGCAGACTCCAACAGTCCCAGAATAACACCTGGCAGTGTTGGGTACTTGTTATAAGAAATACGAACGGAGACACCGTCCCAGCCCGATTCGATGATGGCCTTGCTCTCACCCGTTCCAAGCAAGCAGTCGATAAGACTCCTCAGCAACAGGAGACCGCAGTTGCGAATGGCCCATCTATATCTCGTTAGCACTCGATCTGACTGCTGGTGCATGTCTGCAACTTACACTTCGGACTTTAGGTTGTTTGCAGCCAGCTGCAAAGTCCTGGCCAGGTAAGCCTCGGCCTTCTTGCTCAATAATGAGCTCTTGAAGATCTCTCTGAGCGAATTCAGAGCATGTACTTGTGGCAAGTTCGATCCATCAGTTTCCGCTTGCGTGACCGGCTTCTTGCCAATCTCCTCAAGCTCGCTGAAAACCTCGTTGAACGAGGGCGATTCAGCGTTGGCTGTCAGGATGCCGGCAACTAGAGAAGGAATACCCGCAGAGCGACGGGTGGTGGAGGCCTGACTCATGATGCAGTTGATTGTGCCCTTTTGAAAGTCAGTATACAGTACAGCCCAAGAGCCGTGATCAGTTCCACAACATACCTTGTACCATTCGCGAAGCAAAGTGTTGGACCCTGCAGTCTCGGGGAAGACAATGGGGAGCTTTTGTGTAAGCTGGCAACATGTCGTAAAAGTAAGAGATACCGTAGAGAAAGCACCACGATGCCTCAAGCTGGAAAGCTGCTCAAACGTCAAGTACCCGGTAGCTTGGAAAACGGGCAAAGGAGGGAACGGCACTCCCGGGCCTGGAGTGAGACGCAACGTCTGGAGCATCAGTCGCATCAGGTTGCTCGACTCGTGAACTGCACGGAAACTGTAACTCAATAGGTCTTTGGTGTCCAATCCCTCGATTTCCTCCATCTCCTCGGGCAAGTGGCCTTCCGGAGAGTCATCGCATAGCACATGCCTGACTGCTACCCAAATACGCTTGGCACAGTCGAAGACGCGCTGATATAATTGATGGATGGCTTCCAACTGTGTTTCGGAAAAGCTCTCTTTGGCCAGCACAGGCCACGCATAGCTGATGGCGGCAAAATCTGGATGTACGGGGTTCTCAATGGCAGCGTGGCCCAAGTCCTTCTCTGCCTTTGTAACCTTGTCTTCAAGACCACTGATGATCTTGGAAATGTGAGCAATTTGGAGATCTGCACCATCCAACCATCGGCACAGAAGTCCCTGGGAGCGAGCAGCGCCGTCACCGTGATCAGCGCGGCCAGTTCTGTCTGCCAAAGCCCGGGCTTTTAGGCAAAAGTCTTGCAGGACCTCGAGTTGGGTCTTGCTATTGAGACTGGGTTGTGCGGGGGACTTGATGATTCCTTGAGAGAACAACCCCAGAAGGTTAGAGGCGGAGTCTCTGACATCGTCAAAAGGGTCCAAGAGTAGATCCAGAAGAAGGCGGATCCAAGTGAAATCTGAAGATATTGACTTTGAAACGTCCTCATCGACAACATCATCCGTGGCACCAGCGTGTTTTCCAACCTTCAACGCCAAAAGTGCCGCTCTCATGGCTGTGATGTGGCGTTGGTAAGACGTTGTGGGCAAAAGCTCACCCTTCAAAAACCCAAGGTACCACGAGAAGAAAGCCTCGTGGCGGTCAAGTACCTCCCTGGCCTCGGTGGGACTCTTCAACAAGTTCTCAGGAGCGGGCTTCTTCTTTGATGATGTCGTATCCTTGTCCGCAGGCGCCGGGTTCTGCTTGCTGGCTGCTTGGGCAAGGCTTCTCTGGGCAACGGAGATGACGTTTTTAACACGCCGAATCAGGTTCTTCGTATAGCCGAGCACCTCGTTGCGCAATTTGGCGTCAAAGTCGGCATGGAAGGCGGCGAGGTGCTTCCTGAGTAGGTCAAACGCTATCCGGGAAAAGGGCTTCGTAGTGGCCTGGGATGAGACCAACAAGGAGAAAGCGCTGGATCTGACGGAGAGGGAAGGATGTGTGAGGAAGCTTTCGAGGACAGTGTCCCGAAGAATTACCTTGCTTGAAGACTGAGAAGCGTCAATATCATTGCTGGGTTCTTCCACGAGACCAAACCGCTTGCCGGTCTCGAGTGTCGCCAACTGGAGCAAGAGAGTCAGATCGGTCAGATCCTGTGTAGATCCGACGGGTATCTCGCTGCGGTTAAACGCCTCGAGCAGCTTCAGAGATTCGACCTTGTCAGTCTTGAAAATAGGAACTAGGACGTAGTTCTTGATATCCTCCAAGACTGCTGGTCTCTGGGCCACAGCCTCCTGTAGCCACGTCTTCCAGACCTCGACAGTGAACTTTTCGCTTTTTTGGGCCGCAGCAGCAGCCTGGCCAGTTAAACCCTTAAAAATATGCACAAGACATTTGCCGGCATGAGGGCAGACGTAGGGAAGCTCCATCCACGAGAACAGCTCAAAAACAAAGGACTTCCACACGGAGAGATGAGATAGGTCGGCGACAGAAGAGTCGACCTCGCGATACTTGCGAGCAACATCGTCGAGGGAAAGAACCTTTTTGTTCAAGAAGTGGTCCAGACACTGCAGGCCAGACTTGGTCAGTTGCATGGCAGACTTGCGAGCGACAATCTCCACGATGGTCTTGAGGATGTGTTCCTTCACTGCCTTCCCTGTCTCGGGTTTGGGATTAATGGTCGCCGAGGCCACAAGGACATCAAGAATCAGTCTCAGGGCACGATGCGGGTCGTGTTCATACCACTCAAGGTAGAAATGGAACAGCTTCGTTGAGACGGGCTCGGTGAAGGCCCATTCCTTCAGCTTCTCGTCTTTGGCCTTGGCGCATTGCTGAACAAAGCTGCAGAGCCTTACGACATCGTGACCGTTGCCGTGATACTGGCGAGACTCAGAGGCATTGCTGAACAACTTGGCAAATACTGCCTGTGCGATGCTAACACGGGTGTTAGTGAATGTCTGTATATGTGTGATTGAGAACTTCTCACAAAGAATAACTGGACACTGAAGATATCCGAAAGAAAAGAAACCTACGCTGGGAGTGACTCGGTGGGTTGTGACAACAGCCACTTGGTGATGGTGTTGGCATTTTCAAACACTTCGGGGCCCAGTCCGGCTAGCAGAGCGTCCGTGTCAATGGTGCTGCTGCCGGGGGCATTTTGCTGGACTTGGGTTGACTCCATCCCCGCAGTCCAAAAGGGAAGTTATGATTGAGGGACCGGGTTTAGACGTGCATCCGAGACTTCGTTGCAGAGTGATGATGACTGGGAAAGGGAGGCAATAAAGAAGGAGCGAAGAGTGGTAAGTGCCTGACCGTCAATGAGCCCCCCAGTGAGAGTTAGTGAGGGCCTGAAGTTACTGTGATAGTAAGTAATCCACCTCTCTGCTGGGCACTCGTGTAAAGTATGAGCGACGAGTTGTGAAATTTTGGGATCTTCAAAGGCCTATAGCATCACCCACTGTGTGTTTACATCCACTGCGCATGTTCTGGGGGTGAATCCACTCCGGCCACCGTGCTTGTTTTGGGTCTGAAGTTGCCTGCCGCCATGTCAAGAGATACCCCTGCACTGTAGCAGTAAAAGAATCCCCACGAACGAACCGTCCCCGTAAAAGATCCAAAGGCGAAGAAGTCCTGAGAAAGCAGGAATGGGAACATGGAGAATCCGTTGAATATATCTGTTCAAGGCGTAGTCTAGCTTCAGATGCCCACGATGTACTGCAGTTGACCTTTCAATAAGGTCTTCTTCATTACAGCCTCGGTTGAGTTCCACTTCGCCATGTTGACATGTCCCCGAAATCAAAGCCCCAGAGCATGTATATACATATGTAGAGGTACATATGACGCCAATCGCTCGCACGGGCCATGCGGGCGCCATAGAGGTAAATTTTTTCGAAGTTCCGACGTTATCGGGGGCCAAGACAGGCGTCGGTCCAAGTTGCGCGTGAGCCGGAGCCAATTCGAGATCCCATCCGTCTCGCCCACCGACCCGTCCGTCACTCCCCCGAAGATACGATAGCTTACTCGTTTGCCGACGGCACCACCCACCCACCCTTCCCTCCGGCTACCCGTCACCACTCTTGCGCGCAGCAGTACGCGGTCTATCTGCTTCGTGTTCCCCAACTGCTTAACGATCCGATAACCCATCGAACCCCTCCACTTCAGTCACAATGTCCGGCCTTTGGAACACCCTCACCGGAGGCAACAAGAAGCAGCAAGAGCAGCAAGAGCCCGCCGCACCCGCCCCCAGCGCACCTCAGACAACCACCACCACCACCTCCGCTCCTTCATATCCCTCGCCCTTCGATGCTAGCCAGCCCCAAGGTGTCGAGGCCTTTCTCGGTAGCTCTTCCTTCGCCGACCCCACACAACTACACCCTCTTGCCGGCCTCAACAAGGAAACACTAGAATACATCTCGCTTGAGGATACCCCGCTGCCCGATGCCGCCGGCGCCTCAGTTCTGCCCTCGCGCGGCTTCACTGACGACCTCTGCTACGGAACCGGTATCACCTACCTGACGGCCCTCACTATCGGAGGCGCGTGGGGTTTGAAAGAGGGTCTCCAGAGATCGGCCGGCCAGCCGCCCAAGCTGCGCCTCAACTCCGTCCTTAACGCTGTCACCCGTCGCGGTCCCTACCTCGGCAACTCGGCTGGTGTTGTCGCCATCTGCTACAACCTAATCAACGCCGGCATTGGTTACGTGAGGGGCAAGCACGATGCCGCCAACTCAATCCTGGCCGGTGCGCTTAGTGGTATGCTCTTCAAGAGCACCAGGGGTCTGAAGCCCATGATGATCTCGGGTGGTATTGTTGCGACGATAGCCGGTACTTGGGCGGTATGTCACCATTTTTCGTATGGCAGGCGTAGACTGGAAATACACCTTGCTAACTTTACTGTGTCACTAGGTCGCCAGGAGGACGTTCTTCCCCTCCCCCCAGACCAACGAGGTTGACTGAAGTGGGGACGAAGAATGAAATAGGAAACAAAAAAAGTCATCTTCTGTTCCCTTCATCCCACGACTCTCTGGCCATCTATCGTTGCTCCATGAAAAGAGTGCATAGCTAGCCAGCCTTCTCTATTATTTTAATCTTCGAGAGAACTGACAGAAGAAAACCAGTGTCTTTCTCACCAGCACGGAAGACCACTGCGATGAAGATGTGTGTGTGTCCTTGGTTCAACACGGAGCAAAAGGGCAGCAGACACGAACTGGTGGATGTGTACGAACAAGAGAGGGAAGAACGAAAATAAAGCGACACTGGGCTGGGCAGGGCTTGAACAAGGCAGGACATGGAAGAGGGGCCAAAGGGCAGGGTGTGTGCATAGTGGTGCATAGCGCAAGGGTTAGTCTCATCTCTCTCCTCCCCGTGTGTGGAAAATTGTATGTATTATAGCGGATCATATGGACATAGAGCGCAATCGCCCTGGTTGGGCATATGGGGCATTGCGGCAGGCTTCATTCAAACTTTGAGTCTATTGCGGGTTGTACATGACTGTTGGCTCCGGGTTTTATGATAAGATAATAGAGAGGTAATGTTTGGTGTGGGATATATTGGGCATGTCACCCTGCCACACGTTGGTGTCGAAAATGACTGCAAGCAGGTGTGAGTTCAAAGTTCGAAGCGACTTAGGGGCAGGACTACGAATGAACATATCCACTCTCTTAGGATAAGGCCCATCTCCGACGAATTCCCTATTTGCCACAGAACTGGAAACCGTACGCACATTGTTCCTCGAGTATTCCCCATGCAAATCTTTGGCTTGAGAACAACAGGCAAGCACCAGTTTCAATACATGGAAGCAGAGAGATCAAGACAGGGAGGAAAATCAATTCTTCGATAACCGACAGACTAGTGAGCTACAAGTGGCAGTAACGATAATAACCTTGCTTGCCTCTTTATGCTAAGTCCCTCTACGAATCCCGTTATTGCTTTCTCTAAGATCGAAGACTAATAAAGCAAGTTTCCCATCCATATCTTTGGTTATAACAAGATCGAGCTAACATCATTTGGTTCCTGGTGTGGGATGCTGTTGCAAAAGGAGAAAGGCGAGCTCGACATGATCATATGTAACGTGTAATGTATCCCCACCTTCTTCCTAAACCACCATAGAAAGCCACTTGAAGAATATACAAAAACTCGATAGTATACCAACAGAACACTTTAGCATAGAAAGAAGACAACGTAATCATCCACCTTTGTTAGTTTAGGATGAACCGGGGCAGCGCATCCACGAACCACAACAAAAACCAAGCAGACAATGAAGTCGTAAGTGACATATCAACAAGCAAGATGATCAGGTGCACGAGATGTAATGTTCCTACTGTGAGTAGGCGGGTATCATAGATCATGTCTAAATACTCCCAAGGCATACTTTCAGAAATTTCATACACCAAGAACAATGGTCATAGTCGGGTCGTCATGTGGGTTTAGAGTGTTTTGGGCTGTGCCTCCCCTTTTCGGTTGCGGGAGCCTCATACCTGCCCGGGCCGGCTTCTGCCAAGTATCTTATCAAGACCAAGGCAGATGAAAGACGGAGTTTCCGTTCAACTGCGCTTCCGCAGTTGACAGACAACAAAACTTCAAACCAACTCGACTCCTGTTTTGTACCGCGCTCGCCGCACATTGGGAAGAACAACCATTACTGCCACGGCAACGGCAAAAATATCCCGAATCGAAAGCAATCAGAGCAATTAGAGAAGAAGCAGTCAACATGTGCTGTTGCATTCCTTGCTGGCCGTTTGCCGACGTCGACTTTGAGCGCGAACCGGTCAACCGGTACGGAGACAACTATCACTATGTTTTTAACGAGAGCACGAGGGCCTGGGAGCTCCGCGATGTGGTAAGTTTGTTTGCTTTCCTTGTTGCAGAATTTCCACCCAAGAAATCGAGAGCAGCAGCAGGTCAGGTATCTCTGAGGGTTAGTACTCTCTCTTGGATCCGAGGACATCGAGCAGACTCGAAGACTTGTTTGAAGGAAGGAGCGTTTGTTGGCAGGACAACGATCACGAGGACTCAACGACAGATCCAAACTTGCTTGGCTTCAACGCGGGGCTGCAGGTTTCCCATGTGGATATCTTGCCGTGATCCCTTCACTCGCGCTCAGTTTCTGCGCTCCCCAGGCAACAGCGGATCACTTTCCATTTACTTACCACTCACTTCCACGGATTTCACCTCTGAAAATTACCCGACGACGGGCGGATTCAGCAGCAGAGGATCACGCGCTGAAGCGGAAGCTTGCCACAAGACACTCTGAAAAATCGATGTTAGAGGGAACGCATTGGCAGCCGTGCTGGTGGTGAAGATTCTACGACGACCCCAAGGCAAGAAGTGGAGGCGGTCAGCGAGCACCTTTTCAAACCCACGCCGCGCACTTACACCCATTGCACCTTCCCTTTCATTTCCTTCGGGCCCTCTTTCCTCTCGTATTTTTCACAAACAACCCTCTCCACTCAAGCCGGACCACCGCACACGCCGGAAGTCCACCTTGAGAAACCAACTTTGCGTCCAAACCCATCATGGGCGCGCCTCCAGACAAGGGCAACTTGAAATCTCCAAAGAGGGTTTCTTTTCAACAAGGCCTCGAGAAGGACGTCCAGCCCCTCCCCTTAAAGTCCGCCCTGCGCAAGCGTCCCTCATTCCAGGAAGAGTCACCTGCCCAGGAAGAACCGACCAGTCCTGAGCACTACCCCGCCTTTCCGCCTGCCGACCCGGGAGTTTCAACGTCCTCTCAACAAGTCTTCACTCATCACACAGGCCCGGGAGGAATCCAAGCCGACCACAAGGCCGCGCCATACCCTCCCTCCTTCATCCCCGCGTCGCCTTATCAACAACTCCAACCGTGGCAACTCGGCTACAACCAGCAAACCGCCCAGTGCCAGACCGTGATCCCTTACCTCCCAACAACTTACCAAGTCAACATGTCTCAGTACGCCCTCGCCCCGGCCAATACTGGCGTCCATTTCCAACCCCAGGTTGGCGACACCTCCACCGGCCCTGAGCTTCATTACTATACCCCGCGGCACGACGGACAGCTTGGTCTCCAGATGCCTGTCCAGCAGGCCGCTCAGTATATGGTCAGTCTGACTTGTTCTCCGTCCTCGAGCATGCATCAGCCCGTAGTTGGGAAGCAGTACCCACAGTAATACCAGGTGCCGAACCAGGCTCCCTACCAGATGCAGTACCAGTACCCGAGCCAATACCATGGCCATTGTCAGAGCCAGTGGCAGGCCGGACTCTACCCGACTTGGGACCAGCAGCAACAGCAATACTTTGCAAGTGTCGTTGATTTGCGCTTTCCACTTGTTCTTTTCTTTTTTTTTTTTTTTTTCCTCCTCACTGCCAGTAGTTCAAGTGAACTACTGCTTCCCGTGTCCTGACTGCTTGCTGCTTTCCAACATATCGCCGCTGATAAACGAGCTTTTTCGAGAGTCAAAATTTGCTAACTGGTCACAGGCTACCGGAATACCCGTTCCGATGCAGCAGGTTCCCGGCGCCGCTCCGCCCGGTTATATCGTCCAGCAGCCTGTCATGCCGCAGCCTGCCATGCAGCCGGTCTTGGTCCAGGCCCAACCTGTCCCCGGCCAGCCCATGATGATGGCTCAGCCCCAGCCTGCGTACGCCCCGGGCGCGACCGTGATCGTTGCAGGTAATGCTCCAGTTGCCCCCATGCCTGCGGTCCCCGGTGCCGTTCATCCCGAGCCCGCTCTCGGCGTGGGCCTCACCGCCAGTGAGGTTGCCGCAAACAACGAGCAGATCGCTTATGAGAACAACATGGATGAGGCACAGGATTTTAAGCCCGCCGACGATGACCCGTCTCGCATGTATCGCTGCCGTGAGGTCGACGGAAACTGGACCCTGCGCAACAGGTTCACGATTGACAACCTTGGCGACTGCCGCTGGTACATGACCGACGATGGCGTCTTCTATGCCGTCCGCATGCAGTCCTAAACCTGGATGGAGATAAGGAGACGGGTTTCTTGGTAAGTTGTTCCGCATGCGCTTGTTGGCATCGGATGCTAATGTCTGTAGACACCATCACCATTCATCATTGGCAAGGTTCGGCATTTTGCGGGTTCGGTCACTGGCGCTTGGGATTGCGTCTTTTGTTTTGATTCTGGTTTTCCTCTTCATTCTGCGATCAATCGGCTCAAAGGGTTTGCCTTCAGTGGAAGCAAACAGAGGCTTGAAGTTTCCGGAGGTAACAATTGTGATTGGCACATTGAGTCGACGTCAAACTGTTACCTGGTTTAGTTCTTGCTTGACATCGCAAGCAGATGGATGCATGAAAGTAGGAGTGGCAACAGGCAATTGCGTTTGTAGAATGTTTGATACTTAGATATCGGCCCCTTCACAGCAGTGCTTAATCAAATATCCAGTTGTCTAGCTTTGGTGCTTGTCGAGGTAATAAGACTGTCATCGAAAGGTTGTCGAACTGAGATTGAATGGAACGATGTCGTTCAAGGTTGGCTAGGAGCACCCCTTGTGATGAATGATGGAGGTTGTCAATATGCAAGGAGGTACCTGACATTGTGTACAGCATTGCTGCATAAACAACGAGGTCTTTCTGTTAGTATTCTAGCTGCAAGAGATATATGCCAAATGAGATAAGGCACATATCACGCCGTATGTCTGTTAGTGCGATGACTAGGCTGTTCGTGGAGTAAACACTGACGACTAGATGAAGCTCAGTGGGTACTTACCTGTTTGTTCGGATGCGTGGAATGTGACCCCACCCCCGCATCGTCTGAATCCTTGGATGGCGCAATGTGTCTGAACCAATCGTTGACACCTGCCCGACCCGCCCATTTTGGGGAACATCAACGACATCACCTCATGAAGAATACCTAGTATCAACATGACCAACGTATACTTGTAAATAGACACTAAAGCCATATACACCTCAGGCAATTGCACACAATCGATCCTACAATCGTACACACAGCTCAAACTTCATCAAACAACTACACCCCCAAACAACTACCAAGATGCTCCTCATAGGCCTAACCGGCTCCATCGCCACCGGCAAATCAACCGTCTCCTCCCTCCTCTCCTCGCCCCCCTATGACCTGCCCATCATCGACGCCGACCTTCTCGCTCGCAAAGTCGTCGAGCCCGGCACCGCCGGCTACAACGCCATCGTCTCCTACTTTGGTCCCACCACGCCCGACCTCCTCGTTCCCTCCGGGCCCGACATGCCCGAAAACGGCCCCACAGGAAAAGGCCGCCCCCTCAACCGCCCGGCCCTGGGCCGCCGTGTCTTTGGTGACTCCCCCGAGGTGCGCAAGGACCGCGCCCGTCTGAATTCCATCGTCCACCCAGCCGTAAGAAAGGCGATGGCGCTGGCGGTGCTGAAGGCGTATGCGAAGGGGTATAGAGCCGTGGTGCTGGATATCCCGCTGTTGTTTGAGAGTCAGTTGGACAAGTTCTGCGGGACGGTATTGGTGGTTGGAGTGAAGGATCCGAAGGTGCAGATGGAAAGGTTGAGGGCTAGGGATCCGCATTTGAGCCAGGAGGATGCGGAGAATCGGGTGAGGAGTCAAGGGGATGTGAGGGAGAAGGCAGAAAGGGCGCTGGAGAGGGGTGAGGGGAGGGGGTGCGTGGTTTGGAATGATGGGGATAAGAGAGAGTTGGAGGAGCAGGTGCGGAGGGTGTTTTGGCAGGGGGTGGTGGAGAAGTATAGTCCGAGGTGGTGGGCGTGGTTCTTGTGGATGTGCCCGCCGGCGGCGGTGGTGAGTGCGTTGTGGAATTATTGGGCGAATTTGAGGGTGGATAGGAGGTGGAAGGAGAAGAAGGAGGCGGAGAGGGCGAAGCTGTGAGTGAAAAGGGGGATTTGTGTTGAAGCCCGCCCAGTCTCTAGATGGGTTTGCGAGAGAGCACGATGATGAGTTGAGGATGGTCGAGGAGAAGGACATGTGGACGGAAAGAGTGGAAAGATGACAGAGGAGTGAAGGTGACATTTCCTCAGTAAGGAGGGTGAATTGGCGTGTTCACTTTATCTTTTTCATGTCTTCAAGGTTTCTGTTATCGTCCTGTTCCAGACCCACCGGGCCTGTCTGTCAAAAGGGCAATTCACTTTACAGCGACGACAAAACGATGGCAATGGTGGGTGGGTGGTATACAGACTGAAGGGATGTTTTGCTCGGCTAGCGACGCCATGATATATGGTCTGTTGTCCCTTTTCCCCTTGTTATCAAGGTTTGGTTCTCGTCCTGCTCGGAGACTATGGACGTTGGCCGTTTAACAAAGCCGTTCACCATGCAGCTGGTGTTTTGGTTTCGACTGAATAGTCTCGATGATAGGGACAGGGTCGATACGACGAGGTGAGCTTGGGATCAACCAACTATCAGATTGATAACAGCAACCATTTGCAAGGTGATTTGGGAACTGGAATTTCTTATGTCGCAGAGTATATAAACCCTCCTCCCTCCCCTCCCCGCGGCAAGCTTTCACTTCTTGTCTCTTTCCTCATAGTCGTCAGTCTTCTCATAGTAGAACAGCCATTCAAGCCAACTGCGCCTTGAACACTCTTCTCGATCACTATATATAGCCTTAGACAATTACACCCTCCCTTCCTCAGAGTCGTCACATCTGGTACGGCACATCACATCCTCCTCCACAACAGAAGTCGACATCACAAATAACCTCCACCGTCCGACACATTTTAACTCCGCTTGAAGCGTATCCAAGCTCCTAGGTTAGTCTCCCAGCCCATTTGAACTGCACAAATAATACCACTTGGGAAGCCCGCAACTGTCTATGTAGGAATCATGCTCTAACACTCCATCGGCAGTACCTATATACATATCCATAATATCAATCACGAAAATGCCTAACGGAATTTCATCCGAGGAAAAACGGCGCCGACAGGAGCGGGAGCGCCGTTATCAGAAGGCCGAGGAAGAGGCTCGGGCCGCTTGGCAGCGTGGCCTTGAGAACGAGCGAGAGGCTGCCGAGGCTCTTCAAGAAGAAAAGAAGAGCCACTTGGGGAAGCGCAGGGTATCGTTTGATTCTTCGCGGAATCAGACTCACCTTTTCTACAGCTTTTCTCCTCAGCTTGACCCCACGTCTGCTCCCACCGATGCCGGCAACCCCTCCGATGAGCTGTTAAGCAAAAGATACGAATCACTTGTCAAGGAACTTGCATCCTTGCGTTCCGGGTTTGCCGAGCTCGAGGTTCTTGAAATCAAAGAGGCTGAAGAGGAGGCTCTCGCTCGAAAAGTGCAGGCGCACGAAGCGGCCAGGAAAGAACAGGAGCGTCGTCGGCAGCAGGCCGAAGAGGAGGCTCTTAGAATCAAAGAGGCTAAGGAGAGTGTTTTTGCCCTCATACAGCGGGAGGGCGAAGCGGCGCGCAGGAAGGATGAGGAAGCTTGGAAGGAGCAGAAGCGCCTCCGTCAGATGGCCGAGGAGGAGGTTCTCAAAGCTGAAGAGGCTGAGAAGAAGGCACTTGCTCGTGTGAAGCAGGAATACGAAGCCCGGATGGAGCAGGAACGCTGTCGTCAGATGGAGAAGGACAAGACAGCTCGGAAGCGTGACCTTGAGAACGAGCGCCCATCCACCAGTCAGGCTTATCCATGGAAGCCAGAGCAGAGTCCCTACCCTCTGAAGCCCTTGGATCAAGAACACTCATCGATAAAGCAATACCCCACCATCGACCACTCCCATCTGAAGCATCATCCGCGTGGGCATGCAAGCCCTCGCCAGGCCCAATCAGCATCTTCAGTGCTGGTCGGTCTTTCTGGATTGCCTGCGGTGTCTCTCTGTTCTGACTTGGCTCCGGATGTCACTTGTTACGGAGACAAGGGCCGAGACCGCTCCGACTATGCAGGTACATTCGGATCGAAAGAGAAAGAACACTTGCACCAAGAGTGTTTCTCTTCGGCTCCCCGGCCAAATTGGTCTACACCTTCTATGCCAGTCGGTCTTTCAGGCATACCGGCTGGATCTTTAAGCTCAGACGAAGCTCCAGAGGTTGCCAGGTACAAAGACGAGGGTCGAAGTCGCTCTGGCTACACAAAAGCCTATGGATCGAAACATCAGGAACCCTCACACCGAAATCGTCTCCGTTCGGCTCCCAGCCCGAATTGGTCTATGCCCCCTGTACCTGCTTGGAAGTCTCCTACACTCGAACCGCAGGTAATGAAGCAGACTTTGGTCATTCCGGCTCAGCGCTCATGTTTTGCGGGAGTGGAGACTCCCAAGGAGCAATGGCCATTGCCACCCACACCTGCTCCTAGCAACAATGAGCCTCAGGTTCCCACTCGTCTAGAGAGTGAACAAGAGAAGCTGCAACGACAATTGCGGGAAGAAAAGAGGGAATTCGACCAGGGGATAGCCAGACTACGGGCTGAGGTGGGGAGGAAAGGGCGAGGCCATGGCGCAAGCAGCGTTGCGTCATGGCAGACGGGATACAAGTCCATCTGGGAGGATCCCACGAAGGTGGCTCCTGAAAATACTGCCAATGGCAGCTCCAGAGACGTTGCCAAGGTTGTACTGAAGGATGTTGCCGTTCAGACCGGGAATATTGCTCCTGAAAATGACACTCGCAAATCGCACTGGGAGTGCGGCACGGAAGGCCACGGTCGAGACTCGAATATCGACCACAATGGTCGAAGCCTCAGCCGGGCGACAAAACATTCCCGTCAGTATGAGGCGGAGGACTTGAGCCCAAGTAACGATAACCGTACGGAGAGGCTTTCCAAAGCGCATGTCCGCGCCAAGTCACTCAAGCTCAAACTGCCTATCGGAACCAACCCTCCCTACGTGCCACCAACTCCTTATTGGCACCCATCGTTCCCTCCCAGCCTTCCTCCCACACCCTCAAAGCGCTCGAGTGCCCCCGGTCCTGCGGTGGCTATACTTCCTCTTTCGACCTTGGATAAACAGAATGATCAATACCGAGATCTCAAAACGCCGATGCCCCCCGGCAGCTGGTTGAGAAACTAGCTGGATCCTAATAACTCTGGCCAACGTTTCAGCCCCAGCGTCCACAACTACTATCCCATAGCGGCTGAGAAGAAGGTCGATCCGGCGAAGTACTGAGTCTGGGGCGATGAGATGGCTGCCGCGGTTGGTCAAGACTGGGGAGTATGGTTTACGGAATAATGGGACGTGGGGTGTTAGTGCACCAGAATAGGTATTCGACAACGTTTCTCGGAAGGGATTAAGGGTAGTTTTTCTTCTAGCTTAACGAATAACTTGCTTATTTCATCAGGGGTAACACTCCTCCCAACTTCCTGTCTGTCTATGTGGGCTTCTTTCTAACTTCACGTACCTCATTTCCCTATTTTTAGGATATGGCTACACGCGCACACGTGGGTACCGGCTCCTGTCTTTCCAAATCTACTAACGGGGCGATGATCAAAAGATAGTTTTGGCGTTAGTTTGAGTGTAATTATCGTACAAAACATCTCCGATTCCAAGAGTATCATATTGGCGCCTCTTGATGCGGGACATTCTTGACACCGGGTAGCCCCATCGCACCTACTTTACAGGTAGACATAGCATAGCACAATATCATCATATCGTTCTTCTCCTTCTGCTTCATCTTACATGGATTCAAGTTCAGATTCAGATTCAAATACCGTCAGCCATCGCAGCATATCCACACGGCACTTCCACACATCCGTTTCCTAGGCTTTTTACACCACTAGCTTTCAAGCACAGGCTAGAAGATCCTGTTAAAGCATACATCATGTACTGAACATGTTACATTTAGATCGGCGAAAGCGGTTTAGAAAACCTGTCCTTGCGCCGGTGGACCACTTCACCACCCGGATCATATTTCTGTGCAAAAGGACGATATACCGAACCTGACAAGTCGATCCAGCAAGATGCTGCCTATACAGTCGCGATGGCAGATGAATCCGCGCCTGGTACAGAGAATCAGAAGGCGGTGCGAGACAACAAATGGGGGGTTGTGAGGAGGTTTGCCCTTCACCAGAGCCACAACCTTGAGCCAAGGCTAAGGAAGGCCCTTTCACCTGTCGAGTGCACATCAGACCAACATCCGCAACCTTTTACAAAAACAAAATTGAGGAACCCCCCTTCACTTGTCGAGCGCACTTCACTTTGCGGGGCAGTATTGAAAGGTTCATTCCCCAGGCCGCAGAGTATATGAACCGTTCCACCCCCAGCCAAACCTCAGCCAAAAGTCCAATCCTTTTCCACTCCCACAACTTTTGCACCTTCAAGTCTTCGTCCATATCACCTTCTCACCCCTCCCACCGAGTCATCACTTCTCTGCGTCAAAGCAAATCACCAATATCTCCCCGATCTCTTTCACGTCACCCGCGACATTTCAAAATCTCTATGTCAGTCTCTTGCTCCCTTCTCACATCCATTTGCCTTCGTCGCGACGAGCCCTGCGGATCATACGCGCTAACATCTCGTTGATAGTAGCCACATACCTGACAATTGATTACTTTCCTCCTACCACCACAGCGGTTCGTGGCAGAATTTCCACGCCTGCTTTCCCACATCGACAATATGTCGCCCACCAACGAGCAGGTCGTGGGACCCTTCGCCCCGGCTGTTACCGCAATCGGCAGCCATGTTTTCGACAAACTCGAGCACTTGCAAAAAGCCATATACAGGCTTGAAGAAGAGGTTGAGCGCCAGCAAAATGCCCTCAACCGGTACGAGTACAACAGAGACAAGCGCCATTGGCAAGAGTTACGGCCTCGTCTCATCGAAAACAAGAAGGAGCTCGAGGAGCTACGTGCTATGGCTGCTTCTGAACAGAAGAAGCGTGAACAACACAAGAAAGCCATTTTCAAGCTTGAAGATGAAGCCGAGCGCTTGGAATTTGCGCTCAATCGTGACAGGTGGCATTGTGAGTACAAGGAGCGATGGGAGAGCGCATGGAGCCGTTTTAGAAAGATTGAGAAGGACGTGAAATGCCTGCGTGCTCTGGCTGCTCCTGAGGCGAGCAAACTGGAAGAGGAGAAGGCAGCTGCCGAAAAGAAGCGCGCTGCTGCGGAGGAGGCAGCTGAAGAGGAAAGGAAGCGCGCTGCTGAGAACGCAGCTACTGAGCAAAAGCGCCGACAGGAACTCCTCAATCAAAAAGAGGAGGAAAAGAAGGCTTTACAAGCTCAACTATCTGCCGAGAAGAAGCGCAAAGCGGACGCGGAAGCCGCCGCGCAGAAGTACAAGGCAGAGCTAGAAGTCGCCGAGAAGAAGCGTTCTGCCGAGAAAGCAGCTGAGGAAAAGAAGCGCAAGGCAGAGCTAGCAGCCGCCGAGGAGAAAGGAAAGCATGGACGCATGCAGAAGATCGAGCAGGACGTCCAGTTCCTGAAAGCTCACCTTGCGGAGAAGAAGAAGCATGCGGACCTGCTCGCCAGTCAAAAGCTGAAAGATGAGACGAACCGCAAGCTTATGGAGGCTTATATGGCTGAGAAACGTAAACGAGAAGAAGCCGTAGAGGAGGCTCGCCAAAAGCTGGCGGATGCAGAAAGGCGTCTGTGGCTGGAGGACGAGGAAAGACGCAACAAGAGCTATGAGGTCTGGAAAGCTCAGGAGCGCGAACGCCAAAGGGCCGTAGAGGAGGCTGCGAGGAGCGCTGCTCAGAAGGAGAAGGAGGCTTCTGATGCTAGAAAAGAGGCTGAACGACGAGCATCTTCGGCACAGAAGTCTAAAGAGGTGTCGTTCGATCCTTCACGCGACAAGACATATGACCACCGCCCTGCCTCGCGAGACTACCATCGACCTGAAGAGCACAATGCCCCTCGCACAGATAAGTACAACCCACAGAAGTACCACCAAGCTTCTCACGATCATTCCCGTCCACAGAACCCCCAGCACTCTTCTCATCTCCAAAAAGATCCTCACCGACAGGACTACCAGTCAAGGCACCAACTTCCCGCGCAACCTGACTCGCAATATCACCCAGACATTACCCATCCTCCAGCCTTCAGTGCTCCTACCCACGTTCGTCAGGCCGCGGTCGGTTTATCCGGTCTGCGTGCTGGATCCTCAATTGCATCATATTCCCCAGCTGTCGCACCTTGGGAAGAGAAGGATCGGGGCTTGAATGGTTATGCAGCTATCCATGAACCGAGTCAGAAGCCTTCAATCACCGAGAAAAAGTGGTCCACGCCAGTGATACCAACTTGGGTTGCACCTGTCCTGGAGTCAAAGACCATGGACGAGAAACACTTTTCGTTGCCTGGTCCCATTGCGCAAGTCGAGTCGCCAAAGGAGAAGTGGCCATTGCCACCCTTACCCACTCCTAGCCCCAGGAAAATCGATGTCTGCGCTCCTCGAGAGACGGAGGAGGAGAAGCTTCGACGGGAACTGGACGAATACAAGGCAAAATGCGTAAAGCTAGCCGCCGACTTGGAGAGAAAGAAGCGAGTTTCCGGCGCAGACAGTGTAGCGACGTGGCAGACAGGTACCAGATCAATTTGGGAGGATCCAACTAAGAATACCCCGAAGAGCGATTCTAAGGACGCTCCCGAGAGTTCTGAAGACACTCGCAACAATTCTTCGAAGCCGGCAGTCTCTGTGCAGAATCTTCGTCGTCGGCAACCCAGTGCCAGCTACCCTCATCACCTTTCGAAGAGCCATACCGAGGCTCCTCGCCACGAGTCAACCGTCAACCCCGATGGTGATCGGCCCAACAGTCGAACAAGCACGCATACTCGCTACTTCGAAGCAGAGGAGTATGTATCTGCCGATGAAGAGCACACTCCGAGGGGCAAGTCTTCGAAGTTCGCCACCCATAGCAATTGGCAGAAGGCATCAATAGAATCAACTCCACGCTATGTCCCTCCTACACCTCACCGGCACCCTTCCCCTCCCCCGAACTTGCCTCCCACACCTCCTCGCGGATCCAAGGTGTCCACTCCAGTGACACTTCGGCCGGCTCCCAAGGAGAATACCAGCTCCAGCAAGGACATTCAGACGCCCAAGCTGACTGGCATCCCCGGCAGCTGGCGCGAAGAGCCGTTGCCGGCGAATCCCAGCTGGCCCACCAACGTCTCGACCCCGAGCATTCAAAGTCCTGTCCTACCCGCTGGCAAGGCGAAGGAGACGTACAAGCCCGACAGGTACATCCCGCCTTATAGTGCTCCGAAGGATGTAGCCCCTCCTGGCTCCTACCTTTTCGCGGATGCTCGACTCAAGAAGCCGAGCTACAACTACCCCGTGCCCCCTTACTACCCCAGCCACGCCACCACCGCCCCGCAACCAGGCCCTGCGCTCTACGCGCCGGTGGCTTCCTGTAGCCATTTGTACGCTTCTGATGCGCGCAAGTTTCCTTCTGAGGTCGACGTGGAGGCTGGACCATCGAGACATGGTGGGCAGTATTCACCTTGGGCAGACCCGACGGCTGCTCAGAGTTTGGGAGGTATCCAGGCACCTCCAAGGAAGGATAAGGGAAAGGGAAGGGCCCGTTAATTGATGGTGATAAGTAGGATCGGTTTGGGAAATTTAGGTTACAGTCAACATTCAGGAGTATTGGTTCAAGATGATATCCAGGGAGTTCGGCTGGTTCATTTGTCGGTTCGATAGGAACAGTGATGATGTTCATGGAGATGAGGACAGTTTATAGCTTTCTTCTCAGGGGTTTCGGGGACTGGTACCATGATCGGTCAGTGGTTCCAAGATATGGAACGTAACGAATGTCTCTCTCGTAATGATTTAGGGGTTTCGGTTTACAAAGAGGTTATGGGACATAACCGTAGGGACTTTAGCAGGGTTTTCAAGAAAAAGGAGCCAACTTGACGAACGTGTGCCTGAGGTTGCTTGTGTGAAAATTATGCTGATGATCATGAAAAAGGACAGGTGATGATCAAATCTCATCCTGTGCAACATCTTCCTGTGACGCTGGTCTTTGATGCTGGTGCTGATTTCCTTGGTATCACGAACCCTGTAATGAAAACCGACGGCCAAATGGATGCTTAAACTTGACATCATCATGGTTAAACGTGATGTACTACCGTAGTGGTGCCATCTTAACAGTAAAGTGAGCACTCGTCCATGACACTCACGAACATCAAGTCGATAACACATAATGCTGAGGAGATTATTGGGACCATAAGAGAGTAGCTAACAAGCAAGTGGAACCCGATGTGCTGAAGTAGGTAGACCTCGATGGGGCACTGTTTCGTCGACAACGACATGAAGGCGCCTACACCCGGAACCGACTGTCTCGGGCACTTTGATCTTGATGATATCTCGTAGCCGCTTCGGGAAAGGACTACAACGGCTCGGAGGATAGAGAGATTCAGGCATTCATTATGTTTCTGGCATCGCTTGAGCAGTATACTGGAATATGTAGAGATATAAGTGACGTGTCAATTCAACGACTAACTAGATGACGTCCATGAAAGCCCCGATAACGATACACAGACACAGGAAAAGACATCCCTTGAGTGCGAACCATGGGACAAACATGAACCAAGACCTGAGAGTGAGTGGAGAAAACTGATCGCAACCCTTTCACGCATTTATCCATCTGCTTCTGGGTTTTGCATCCTCAAAACAACACAAAAGAGCAAGCTAGACTAGGCATCAAGCGGCAACGGAAGTAGTATCCTCAGTGGCGAGGGACATGATTTACTCATCGTCCTCCTCCTCAGATTCCTCCTCCTCAGACTCGGCCTCGGCGAGCCAGGTGAGGAAGGGCTCAGCAGCCTTGCGGATCTTCTTGGAAGTAGAGCCATCGACGTACTTCTTGGAAGCCTTGCTACCCCACTTGGTGATGACCTCCTCGGAGCAGAGGTCGTGGTGGTAGTAGAGCTGGAGAATCTTGACAATCTTGTCATAAGACTCCTTGCCGAGGTCGGCAAGGAGACGCTCGGTACCGCCAAGGAGGGCCTTCTCGTGACGCTCGGAGGTAACGAGTCTCTTGAGCATAGGAGCACGCTTGGGGATCTGAGCAACAATGTTCTCGTCAAAAAGACACTGAACAAGAACCTGGACGGTGCGGTGCTTGGCATCAATGCCGAGCTCCTTGGCCTTGAGGTAGATCTCGACATCGTCGACATTGTTAATGCCACCCTTGGCCTTGGCTTCATCCTCGATCCAAGTGCCGAGCTGGTCGTAGACGGTGTTTCCACCCTCCTCCTCCTCGTCTTCTTCACCATTCAGGACGAGCTTCTGCTTGAATTCGCCAGGAAGGTTCTGCTGACGGGCACGGACGGCCTCCTCGCTCATGTCGACAGCCCACTCCTCCTCCTTGGGAGCCTCTCTCTTGCCCAACTGCAAGCTCTGAGCCTCAGACTTGATCTTGCGAGTGAGCTCATCATCGTCGCTAGCATATTCAATGTTCTTATCCTCGATGGCAGGAGAGGCCTGGTCGGAACCGTTCTCGTCACCGGAACCTTCCTTATCGCCGCCGTTCTGGCGAGCCTTGCGGGCCGCCTTGCGCTCGGCCTTGTCCTTCTTGCTCTTCTTGGGGACGTTCTTGAGGATGAAGGAGGTCAGCTTGAGCTGGGGCTCAACCTTGCTGCGCTGGCCACAGGCCTTGCAGTCGAGAGTGATCTTCTCGTCCTTGATCTGGACAACCGTCTCGGGGTTCTTGCACTTCTTGCAGAGGACAAACTTGGCAATGAAGCCATCGAGAAGATCCTGGAGCTTGGCGGCCTCGTGGGAGCCGTTGATGATCCAGCGGTCATCAGGAGGATCAATGTTGGTTTGAGCACCAAGCTCGAAACCAAAGTACTTGATCAAATAGCCACCGGGACGAGCCAGGGACTGGGCAACGCTGCTGAGGTTGACAACGACGGTCTTGATACCGTTACCCTTGCCTTCAATCTTGGTCTGGATACGCTCCATCTTGTAGCGGTAGAAGGGGTCGGGGTTGTCCCGACGAACGTTGATAAGAGCACCCATTTTGGCGGTATTGACGGCGAAACAGGATGATGTTTGTAGTATTGTTTTGTTGGAGTTTGTTGGGAGTCTGGTAGACGATACCTAACGAGGGCAGACTAGTAGACTGGTCGACGATGTCGTGGAAAGCGAGGCTTCTTGTTGCACGGAGAGCGTGTGAGGAAGATCGAGAGGCGAGACGAGCCAAAGGGGTCAGTTATTGACGAGTACTTTGAGTTGACATAGGGTAGACCGTGTGGTTAACGAAGTCGAAGGTAGGCATTAACGCTGGCAGACGACCGTGGGAATGGCGATTCAACCGTCGGTACTTTGTTGGAAGCTACAGGGTTTCCGCGATATGCGAAAATGCAGCTTGACGGGGGGAGAGTGTCGGAAGACGGCGTGCTGGTCGTGCTGATACATAAACAACGCTGTGTCGCGCAAAATGCTTATGTTGGGTCTGGTGGTGGTTGTTGTTCTGAACCTGGGCGGTGCTGGAACAGAAAGCTGGGCGGGAGAGGATGGCTTTTGAGGCAAGCGAAATTTTTTTTCTCCCTCTGTGACGAGCGGGCTTCCTTTTCTTGACGGAGCGGAGCGGATGGAGTCGAGTGACTTTGTGTGGGTTTCTGCTGGGATAGTGGATTCACTTCACTTCCGTGGTGCGGCACCCGAAATCCGGGGGAGGTGGAGTTGATGGACAGATGGACAGAGAGCCCGGTCGCCTTTGTGGTCTTGGATAGATTCAAGGACGATGTCGCTGCTGATGGCGGTTGATGGGTAGAATGAAGTTGAGGTTAGTTTGGCAAAAAAGAGGCAGCAAGCAAGAGTTTTTAAAAAAGGACGAGAAAGCAAGTGGATGTGGATCGGTGCTGCAGAATGGAGCCAAACCGGGCACGGGCAACAAGGCGGGCAGTCACTGGACGAGCAAGCAAGAGGATTTGTCGGCCAAAGGATTTTCGTGGTGCCCTGGCTAGCCCCCCCATGTACTGTACACTACCTAGTGTAGTACCTGTGGCTCATGGCAGAGCAAGTCTAGGGTACTTCTTGTTTGGCAGGTAATCACCACCACCAGCGGGCTATGGGCAAAGTACCCGAGACATGTGTCCGTTCTCCAAGCCAGGCAACACCAGTTGCCGTGCAGGTACTGCGTGCAGTTCGTTCTTTCACACACTTCGTTTCGACACCGACAATGGAAGAAGGTCCCGTCGCGTTCCATTCCTACCTGCTTACCATCTCCCCGCCCACTGCAACGGGCAGCACAGCAACAGGACGGACGCGCAATGGCGTATGTTCCGAATGGCAAGTTAGGGAACTTGAAAGATTTTGATGCCATTTTGCCCCTCATCCACTCGGCGTTTCCACGCCTCTGCTTTCGATGCTCGAGTTCCGGCCCAAGGAATGCCTCTTGCAACAAGCTGACTCGCCGGACGGTGGCCAGAAGGCACCTGGACACAGAAGGCCGGATGAAAAGGCGGGACTCTTTGATGACCAGCCGGTATACACTAGAAGATCCACGCAGATGGGGGCGTTCCCTGTGTCTGTGCAATGTCCATCCATCCACACCAGAGACCAGTTCCACTTTGGTTCATTGTACTTTCAGTAACCGAGCCAGGCGGAGGAGGCCTTTGTAGTTGTCGGTCAAGTGAAAGTGACGGTCTCCCTCTCCGCCGTGTGCCTGGGTGTCTCACAACAATTACAGCTTGTCTGGGAAAGCCAATTTCTCTCCTTGGGAAACTTCGGAGTTACGGGGATGTGAAAAATGGGCGGCATTCGGGAAGAATCCGAAACACACGCGATATGTTTTGTCAAGGGAAGGCGGCAATATCAATCAACGCTTAACCAAGTCAACTACCTCTAGGTATGTACACTAGACTCATGCGACAAGCTAGTGTAGAACCAGCCCGCACCAATATCTAGGTAGATCTGTATCCGGCAAAGCGCCCCCCCAAACAGGCAATTACTATGCACCTAAGTCGTTAGGTATTGTGTACGGTTTCTTTCAGGGACGGCATCTCTCACCTCTGCGTCTCTCATTCTCAAGCCAGGGGCATCTGTTTGGCTGCAGGTATCATGTATACTTTCATAGCTCGCAAACAAACAACTTGTCTAAATCTCTTGATGACCTTTCGTGGCCATTTGGCAAGACACCAAGACTGTCAAACATCTATACTTACAGCTACATCTATTGTAATACAAGCCGTCTAAAACACATCCCGCAAGACCCCTGTACCATCACCTACTGCCCACCGATCGGTTCAAACTTCAACAGACACTTTAGCCCAGCCGGCCTTGTCGATATAAGCTGGTCCTCCATCTCCATGTCCTCCTCCGTCATCGTCTTATCCGGCACCGTAGTGAACTTGGAATACACCTCTCGAAGCAAGATCTTCATCTCGGCCAGTGCCAAACTGCTCACCATGTCAGACACACTTCAAAAGTCCAAACTCAGACCATGACACACACCCACACAAAAACCAAAGGGAGCAAACGAAAAAACACAAAAGATAACTTACTGTTTACCTATACACCCTCTAGCCCCATTAGCAAACGCAAAGAACAACTTCTTCCTCGCCGCATCGCCCTTCTCCTCAAACCACCTCTCCGGCCTGAACGCGTCCGGATCAGGGCCCCATGCCTCCATATCGATCCTATGCATGGAATATGCCTGGCAACTGGCCGTCGTCCCCTCCGGCAGGAAATACCCGTCGATGGTCTTGCCGCCCCTGGGCACGATTCGCGGGAGAGACATGGGAATGGCGGGGAAACATCTCAGGCCTTCCATGACTACGGCGTCAAGGTAGGGGAGTTTGTCAAAGTTGATGTCTGACGAAGGGTGAGAAAGCAGTTCTTCCCGTAGCTTGGTCTGAATTTGACGAGATCGCGGCTGCGAGAGCTCCCACATGAGGAAGCAGAGCGCGTCGCCAGTGGTATCGATGCCGGCTACCATGTGATCGAGGAGTTCTGCAGCGATGTCGAGCTGGTCTATCTGTGCGATTTTGCTGTCTTTACCGCCGTGCTCCCCATCACCATTGCTGTTGCCCAACCTCACACTGTGAAGGCGGTCAAGAAGGGTGAAAGGTGCTGCGTCCGTCTTGGCGGCGGTGTCGAGGATAAATTTATCGGCTAGAGGAGTCTCGCGCGGCTTGATGCCACAGATGTAGAGGATTTTGGAGATTGCCTTGTGCAAGGTGGGACTGTAGTAACTTAGTTGGCGATCTTTTTTTTTTCGGCGAGTAGTAGGTAAGTCAGCCATTCGTTTCGTCCATGTGGCCAGTGAATTTGGCGTGGGTTTGTAAATCGTGGGGGAGGGGAGAAAGGGGGGGGGGGGGGGGGGTCACTTGGGGCACTCACTCTGCAAACTGTCGTCGAACGTTATTTCACGCATAATCTCCTCATCTTGCTTGTTCCGAAGCGAATCCGTCCCATAGGGATGGAACAAGTGGTGCGTTACGCAGTCATAGGCGTATGAGTGAAGGCCTGCGTGCTGGAGTGTAAGTTGTTGAGTTCAACATTTACTTGGTGGTGTTCATCATAGAACCCAGAAGAAAACTTACAAATCTAGGGAGCAGGTCAGTTATAAGTTGCCACGGCCTTCGTGTCATATTGTGCAATAAGCTTACATATAGATCGAGGCTTCCATCCAAGGACTCCGCACACCTCTTGACTACCCTGTCCGCCCGTTCGATGATGCCACTGAGAGGTGCTTGACGCATGACATTGCTGTTGGCATAGCGGTCCGCGAGAATTCGTTTCCGTTTCGCATGCTTGAACAATGAAATTCATCAGCTTTGAAGTACATTTTCATGCTACGTTCAGTGACTAGACTCACGTCGTCTTTCTTCAAAAACGTAAACATCGTCCTGAAAAGAGCACACAAATCAGCACCTCGAGACCAAAGCATATGAACCAAGCCATCCGATATGTTGAAACCGCAATACACTCCCTCTCCGCTTCCTCATCCTCCTCTTCTTTCCACTTTTCTCCTCCTCTAAACAACATCCCCCTTTTCCCTATCCCCGCCCAACCCCATCCTGCCACCTTTCACACTTATCTTCGCTACCAACTCCCAGATTCCCCCACTTGTCACCAGAAACAAAGAAAGAGAAAGTACAATACCCACCTCCGTCCGTATATCTTGAACAAATCATACCAGCCCGACTTATCAAACCCGCTTCCACCGGAGCAGTAAATTTCCTTCACCCCTTCCCTTGACGCAAAGCTCACTTCGTTCGGGGCGATACGGACCACGGGCCCGTAACGGACGTGGAGGGCGTGGATCCACCGCGTGCGGTTGGCGCGGAGTTCATGGTACTTGAGGACGAGGGAGGTGAATTTCGTGTAAAGAGGGCCCGGGAGAGAAGAGAGAGGGGAGGTGAGGGGTTTGTAGATGAGGTTGTGGAGGAGGAAGATAATGATGGGGAGAAGGAGGAGGAGGGTCATGGTTAGGTTATGGGAAGGGAGGGGGAAGGTTGTGGTGTAAAGGGGAGAAAGGGGATGGGGATAAGGGGGATCGGGAGATACCAGGGAAGTAGGATGTGGTATGGATGGGAATGAGAATGAAAAAGGGGAAGAAGGTGAGGTTTAGGGTGTCATTGTTTGGCTGGGTGGAGAGGAATTGTCAACCTTGACGATCACTGATGGGTGATGAGGCTTTGTCGGCTAGGTATGATAAGGCGAGAGGAGCAATGAAAAATGAAGAAGATAGGTGAGTCAGCAAAAGTCATTGATAGAGAATGCCAGGCCAGTGCAAGCCGAGAACTTGAGTGAAATGTACCAATCAATGAAAGGCAGCAAGTGCAAAGGCCCCCTCGGACCCCTCATGACGACGCCGATGCCGGGCATATAGTTCCGAACAACAGTGGTCTTGTTATGTTTGACTGCCAATTCAAAGTATCCCCCCATCATCATCCCAAGTTTTCTCGACCCCGTCGTTATGAACGCCATGGTATCATCCCGCTTATTTACCACCCATCAGTCCGCTGAAAAAACCCGTAGACTTCGCCTGAGGAGGGTACTGAACGCCGTTGACCTCAACCTTGGGCTCGCAGGTGCACCACTTGTCTTCGGGGACGCCCGCAAAGACGGAGGGGACGTGGGAGCCGCAGCCACGCCACGCTTGCTTAGCTGTTGGAAGTTGTTAGTGAACAGAAATGAACTTAGATCAGTTCGAGTGCCCGGTTTACGAGACCATGTTGAGAGCTCGAACAAGCGATGGCGGGGTTGAAGTCAGAGGCAGCGATAAGCAAATGCGGGGGGGGGGGGTGATTTGGAGGAAGACAAGGAACTGGATACGCTGTGTATGAAAGTTTCGGCAGGCGATACGGAAACTTACAGCAGGTAGGGCAAGTCGCGCTCATGCACATTTTGGTAGAGGTAGTTTGGGATGTTGGATTCGGAGATGGTTGACCGGAAAGAAAATGCGATAGTTGCGGGATGGTATATTCTTCTTTTATATAGTTGGACCAAAGATGTGTTTTTCTGTCTTGACGGCCTTGTTATAGCTGTTGGCATGCCCCTTCGTATCATTGAGTGAAAGGGTCGCCGAATTCCCGGGGCTTAGCCAGGCGGGCCAGGGCAATAGCGACCTGGATTCCAAGACCCGCAGCGGCACTTCGGCGACCAAGATCCCAAACAGCGGCACCCAAAGATCCCGTCCCGGTGTCCCGGAGAGGGCACCAGTGATTACGGGGACCACCATCATGAAAGGGACCCGCGATGTATGTTTGATCCAGATTAGTCATCCATGGTTTCTTGAGTAGTCCCCGAATGCGAGGATATCACCAAAGTCCCGTTTGATTCCTGACATGTTATCTACGGCTATCGGTCACAAATTACTGGGACTCGGTGGCAGCATCGATGGCTTCTTCTTGCCCGTGCCGCTCCAGCTGCTTCAGAAAGGCATGCACCCGATCACAGAGCCAGCTTTGCGCCAGGTTCGCCGGCTCCCCAGCCGGGCCAAATTCCACTCGGTGATCTGCCTCGGGGATGAGGCCCGATAAGCTCGAGATTACATCCTCCTTACAGAATCTCTTCCACTTGGCCATCATATCGACAACGTCGATCCACTCTGGAACGTGCTCGTCGTTCTCGGATGGCAGAATAAGAGTCGGCATGGAAACCTTGCCCCAAATTTCGGCCAGTTTTTCATCTGGTAGGTCCGACGAGAAGTAGTCATCGTCACCGCTGATATGAGATATTCATCGTCAGCACTGTTGACCACAACACGGACAAAGAAAACTCACCCAAAGCTCGCCAACGAAAACCACCTATAAGCAGAAACCGGAGAAGCCCAAAACTCCTTTGGCAACCACTCTCGCGGCATGCAATCTTGCGCCGTTCCTTCGCTTATCATCTTCTTCGCAACTTGAACGCTCAAGTCCATCCTTGCCTGTCCCTTCCCGGGCGACTCCTCCTCAAAGACTGCCAGAATCGCCTCGCGATCCGACACTGGTCCCTGCAAGATGAACCCTTCTACCTTCTCGAGCCCCATCTCATTGCCGTGTGTGGCGTAGTACATGCAGTCCTGACAGCCCGTGGAGTGGCCCATCAGCACGATCCTGCCCATCTTAAACGTCGTGGTGCGCAAATACTTGACCAAAGCACTGATTTCCTTGACGTCGTTGTGGAGGCTACCGTATCCCCAGGCCGAGAAGGCGCTGCTGAGTCGGGGTTCGTAGACCGCGTAGTCAGATTCACCAGCAATAGCATTAGCTATCTTTTTGACATATGGAATACCATGAGGGCCGTCACCAAGACCACCCAGAAAGATAAGCGCGTTTCTCTTGAGGCCATCGGTCTCATACTCGTAGGCTTGGGCGAAGCGGTTGGAGTCGGGGTCGTGGGATGGGTAATTGTGGACTAGCACGCGGTACGGCTCGGTAGGCGCCGGTCGAAAGGGTTCCATGGCTGCGGTATTGAGCGGACGGCTTCGTGTCTTGTAAGTGGAAAGACGGGAATGAGAAAGTGGGAGATAATTTGAGATAGATCGAGATTGTCGCGCTGTAACTGTCCCGGACAATTTGATCAGCCTGTCGTTACCATGGTGACGAATATGCCGCTGTAAATACTATATGTAGTACGATTACCCACCTGTATGTTCAGCCCGGTTTTGGTACTGTGGATCACAAAGGGTGGAGGCATTACCGTAATTACGGCCCTAGTTATCACTTCCTGAGCTGTGACATACTACTATTGTTTGTGTTCACGTCTGCAATCCAACTCGACACCTGCCACCAAACACCGAAAAAGAACCACTTGCCATGATGAAGCTCCTGGTACTCTACGAGGCGATCGACGTATTCTTTTTTAACGTGCAGCGACGACATCTCGATCAGAAAGCATCCATCAGGGCATCGCCCTAAACTTGTTCACCATTCGGACCTTCCCAGAGGATGGAAGTGCACACCCATCACGTCATCATTGGATTCTCGAGTTGTGACAATTGCCGTTCTGACTGGTTGCCAGTTATCGCGCCTTCCCTTTGAATGAAAGGAGCAAGAGCGACAATGAATATAGGTTTGAGCTGACATATCAGCCGAGGAAATGGAAGGTGTGACTACCTCTGAGTATCACCTAGCATCCTGTGGCCACGGTGCGCAATTGAACGGATTGCAGTCACGTTCTGTGGACGGTCTCGGCTCTTTGACTTCAACTCTACCAAACCCGAGGAGTCTTCAACATTTCAGGTTGTGTTCCCTTCAGTCCTCCGCGCGTACGTTCTGATATCACTTCAACGTCGCTCGACAGCAGCAGCAACGAAAAGAAAAATGAAAAGAACAAAAGGACGTGGACAAAGCCAGAAGAAAATCATTGGTATGTTTACATACAGGTATTGTACTGGTAGACTTAGGCCATCTTCTACTCTCCCTTACTCAAACAATCCTGAAACTTCAGAATCTCTGTTGACAAAGGTCAAGAGACACTATAGCAGAAACCGCCTGTTCATGGATGATAGAAAGTGTGATGCTTAGGTCTTCCCCTTGCCGCATCCCAGCCTGCCGAACCCGTCAAGATTGCTGTGGCATCCGTACTTCCGCGTTTCGGATTGACGCCGAGTTCTTGTGGCTCTGTCGACGAGTGTGTCGGTGATATCGGGGACTCCGTTCCATGAGGGTCAGCTGCTGTTGTTGTGGGCGTCCCAGACTCTGACTCAATTCTAGTTACTGTCCCATGCCTTGACATAGGACTACCATGATCACCTCTTCCTGCTGGTGGGACCTGCATCCACACCCGTCCTTGAGAATCGACCTTGGGTTGGAGAGTTTGCTGGTGCTGTTCAGATACCACCGACCCCGGACTTGTCAGCTCGTACGTTACGCCGTCTGGCCCCTGCCAGTACGTATTCCCTTCCAACTCCGCGGGCGGGTGAGGAACATTGACCGAAAAAGCGCTATTACCCTGTTGCTGTCTCTGGAACGAGCCATCAGAATACGGACTTGTGGATGTATATCCGGTTGTAGCCGTCATCCTCGGGCTCCATGATGGCACATCCGAGTGTGAAGCTACAGTACCCAACCTGGCGCCATCAGCAAGAGACTTCTCCCTTCTGTTCTTCTGGTCCAGAATCCTTCGTTGTCGATGTCGCCTGATGAACCAACAAGCCCCGACCAGCGCTGCAGAAATAGCAACTGCCCCACCAACCGCGATTCCAGCAATTGCCCCCTTCGAAAGGTCTGTCCCTCCTCTGTTCGTATCAGAAGTACCTGTCGCACTCGTGACACTCCGCGTTGCAGTTCTCGCCGCAAACTTTGCTTCTCTCGTCAGCAAGACCTTCAAATCCGGATGTGCCCAGCCCTTCTCAGGTTCCCTCTTGGTCGCTCCGCCGTCCTTCCCACCTCCCACTACCTTGACCACCACATCCGGCACGGCATACGTGGTCAAATTTGTGTCGAACAACTGCCACGGTTCCTTCTTGGCATTTTGCTCGCCTAGGTCGAGATTATGTGTGCCGAACTGGGAGGGCACATCACAATCGGTGGAGAGGGGGAAGCTTCCTCCAATGATCAGCATTTGGGCCTGGGAAATGACGTTGCAGGTCAGAGAGTGATGGGGGTAAGCTCCCCCTTGCTGGCTATGCTGACTTGGATCAGAGTTGTCGGAGGGCTTGGGATACAGCTTCAGCCATTGGAAGGAGGGAATGGTAAGGATGTATACGTCGTCGTAACCAGGGTGGTTGTCTGGGGGAGTCGAAGCACCGCCATAGATGTATCTGTCGGCATCTTGTCAGTGACCAAATGCCAGAAAAGGGGGTTGAAGAGGAGCCACCAGAGGACACACTCACATATTATAGCTGCTCTTATCACCTGCCCACGTCGCACCGGCGCAGAACCGCCTCCTCTTACCCGGAACCTCCCCCGTTGCGTTCTGCACGTACCACTTACTACTCAGCACATCATACAGATAAATCATCTCCATCGGCTGGCCTTCTGTTGTCATATTCCCACTCTTTTTATCATCTTCACTTTGGCTCTGCATCAGTCCCCCAAAGTAAACCAACATCCCGCCATCCCCAATGGGGATGAACACCATAGCTCCTTCTGCCCACCCTACTTTTGCATGTTCATCTTGATCAGGCCCTTCGTTTCTCGACCACTGTCCCTCATCAAAATCAAATTTCACCAACCCCCCTGACGCCACTCCCGTCGAATTCCCCGTACTACTATCAGTGATCCATCCACCAAAATAATACCCTTCCCCTCTCTCTTCCACACTGGCCCCAGCTCCGTACGACACTCCGTCTATCTTCACCTGATTTGGGTTGTTCTTGGGGGCAACCAGTCCCCACCCTTCCGACACAGCATCAAAGGACCATAACGAGGGCAGATAGTAATTCGACGTAGGAAGCGAAGGAGGAGGTTCGCCGCCAAAGAGGTACAATCGCTTGTTGAGTTGGTCGGCCCAGAGGGCGGCGCCGTGAACGGAGGGGACGGAAGAGTTCTTTGGTGGAGAGGTGGACAAGAGAGGGGGCATGCCGGATTCGGTAATGGTTGAGAGGTCGAGGTAGAGGAGAGCGGTGTCTGTGAGACAAACGTTAGCCGTGAGAGTACCGCGGCAGGGTGGCAGAATCGCTCACTCGTGTAGTTGGCCGGATACTGGGAGATGGGGTTGTAGTTGATGAAACCACCGTCTATGTAGAGCCTGTTGTCGATCACGGCGGTTTGGTGGCCAAAAATTCGGCAGAAGTTTCTAATGGGGTCGAGCTGGGCGTGGGAGGTTTGGATGATGGTGAGAAATAGGGGCACTAGGAGAAGTCTCCATGACTGAGGAATGAGCGGCGATCGTGAAGGTCGTTGCGTTGTCGATGGTCTAGGCTGCCACGACGATGCTCCTAGACATAGAACCTGAGTAGAAGTCATATTGACAAGCGAATGATTGGATCGACCCCTTCCATGCTTTCACTTTACCACGGTGGCGGCGTAGGCACTCCAGAAACGCGGAGCTGAAGAGTGATCAGACAGCACTCGTTGAGGGATGGAACTGACGATGACAGAAGAAGAAGAAGATGAAGAAGACGGCAAAAGGCATGGGAGGGGCTAGACAAACAAACGAGGGTTCTACGGAAGTTTCCCTTTCACAACTAACCCCGAAAAAAACATCGCGGTACCAAGTTTGACGATGTCGGAGGAGACAACCCTAACGGTGAGCTGGCCATCACTCGTCTACTCGTCTCTCTTTAACACAAACCTGTCCAGAGAACCAGCCTAGACTCATAGCCACCTGGAGGCGTCCCCGATGGTCTAGAGAACAAGAAGGAAACCCAGTCGGAAAGCAAAACGTTAACTAAAAGGTTCAGCCCAGCAGTCGTACAAAACCTGCGACCCGATACCGACCGAGCGGTTACTGCTACCATAATTGGCTTTTGCGAGACACTGAGACTGTAGTAGTGGTGTGTAAGACGAGAAGAGGCGCAGGGGTACATACGGACTCCGTATTCCCTCCGGTATTGGGCTGAAGACGGAACGATTGGCAACCTAACTGCGCGACAACAACCTAATCACAACACGTGTAAGTTTCTTTCGGTTCGTACCCGAGTTTACGAGGTCACACTCTGCAGACTAGTAACCAAAGGTATCATGGGTGAGATTGTTCCTTCTGCCATGTCGAGTCTTGTGGTGGATGTGGTCCAAGGAAAGGAAGGAGAGAAAAGAAATGCTTGGCTTTTCTTCCCCGATGGGATTATGTTGTGTTCCCACGCGCGCGGACTGGATCCAATGATATGCTTCTCCCCAGGCTAAAGTCTCAGCTTTCATGTGTATACTGGGAAACCCGACGGCTTGCAACCACCCGTACCCTAGGCCTCCATCATGTCTTTAAATCTACAGGGCTGAGGAAAGTGGGAGTGGTGAGTGAGTCAACGCTGAAGATGTCAAGTAAGGTAGTTTCTACGTGGGAGCCAATCCCGGGCGATGCTTAACGAGGGTTGTGCAACTTGAACATCGTTTGCGGTTCTTGGAAAAGTTATTTAGCAATAATAATCAGTTAACTGGATGATTATGGAACGGGGGAGTACGCTTTGGCTAGCGTTACTGCAAGAAAGGTTACCCTGACACACAAAAACTGACTATGATAACACAAACATCTAATTCATCCAGCCTTGCCCCGACCAAAATGCAAGGTTGGCCCCAATACTTCCTTCAACTGGGCGACCTTTCTCCCGACCTCAAAGAAAGCTCAATACCCTGAACGGATGCCTAATCCGCGTCCTTCTCTAGGGGTTCTTGTCCTTCTTCTTGTGCTTCTTCTTCGTCTTTTTCAAGTTGTCCAGCGCTTCCACCATCCTGCTCATCCGCTCCCGCTACTACTAGTCCTGGACACTCCAGAAAGAACAGATCAGCATAATTAGTAGGCCAAAGGTCCGCGGGTATCTCAAATCTAAGATCCATCATTGCCAAACGGCTGGCGATGGTTCTGAGAAAGACAAAGACCGTGGAGACGTAGTACTCGTCATCAACACTGTAACCGTTTCTGCTGCTGCATGCTGCTAGGATGGTATCCTGGCACTGGGAGATGAGCAAACAGCCTTCTTCTGTGTGAAGCAGGGGAGCGATGATGCGGCGGAGCTGGTGGAAGGATGAGGACTGAATTAGGGCTTCTAAGAGCGAGGATGGGGGGAAGTTGACTTCTTGGTGGGCGGGGAATTGGGCTTTTTCGATGCGGTGGAGTAGGAGGTGGGTGAGACGCTGAGGGTTTGTTGAGTATGAAACAGGTACACCTATTTCGAGGAGGTCGGACATGGTGAGGAATCCAAAACTTGGTTCGTGAGTGCCTGATTCCGATGTTGGGTGGTTTTGTAACCCCGTGGACTCGGAGACAAGGCCGAGTAATGCCACTGACAGGACATCACGTTCTGTTATCCGACGGTGATCGAATGGTAACAATGGTGACTTCCATTTTGTTTTGGATTCAGCAACAGTTTCGGCGACAGAGATCGCGCGTCTGACAAGCTCTTGCTGATCTGGGTCGAGGTGCGGCCACTGCTTGGTCTGTTCAGCTGCATCGTCTGCGTTGAACGGACGAACAAAGGGATTGTCGTGGGCGTCCAGCTCCAGCACCAGGTCGGATATTTGATAGGTTTCTAGTTCGACCGCTTTCGCAATAGCTCGCTTGTGGCCGAGATTACTTGAGAAGTTCCTCATCCTCTTCCATTCCTCTGCAGTCCTGTGGTTGGGAAACTTGGTGATGTATTCCCATTGCCCAATCGTCCAATGGTCGGGGATTCCTCTTGCCAGTTTTTCTTCCTTTTCTTCGGCAGCAATATTCTCGGGTGTCTTCTTCGTCATTTTCTTCCAATGGTCTTCCGTTAGGTCTTTACTGCTTCTCCTTTCCTTCTTCCTGCGTGCCTTGAGGTCGCCATCTGCGTCGAAGAGAATCTTCCTGAACCTGTCGAACTTGGAATCACTGCCAAGTCGAAGGCTTCTGAGGTAGATTCGCCCTGGCTGAGGCCTTCTCAGGTCGACCTTGTGGAACTTGAGGAAGTCATTGTGAATCTGGCCTACTCTCAAGCGCCTGAAATAGGCTTGGCCGAACTTGGCGGAGCTGAAGTCGATCTTCCGAACGAGTCTCTTCATCAAGCGATCTTTCACTGGAATCTTTTGAAAACGAAGAAAAGTGTTGTTTTCTTGACCGACTCTTAGGGTTCTGAAGTAACGACCGACCCTGTTAGCTCGATCTCTCATGAGGCTGGCTTGACCATAGCCCTTGATTTTCCCCGAGCTTCTTAATTGGCCGAATTTGCTGTGCTTGAAAGTCGGGTGGTTCATAACCCACGTATTCCAGAGGTTGACTCTCTCCTGTCTTCTTTCAGCTTCAGTTTCGGGATAGTTGACAACACTCTCATCATTGGTCTTTGTATGAAGTCCATCTTTGTTGATCGTGGACCTTTGTTGATCTCTGCGACCAGCCCTATTCCAGACGTAGTTTGGGTGCTTTTGCACCCAGTGCTTCCAAAAGTACCGGTTCCTAAGCTCCCGCATCTCCTTTCTGCGGACTCTTGGGCTTTCCACTTGAGGCTCATCCAGTCCAGCTTCGACTCCCTGGATGTCCCCGGATTTTTGAGAATTCGAGGTGAAAAAGGTGTCATCAACGTCAACCCAGCTCCCTGTGGTTTTCTCTTTCTTCTTCCTTTTGGGCATTATGGAGTAGGCGGCCGAAACCTGGACTGGCTGAAATGCCCGAAGGTGCCATCTTGGTGAGGATATTGTGACTAGCTGAAGCCAAGATAATGCAGGCCAGCACCACCTCCGATAAGGTATCATGCTTGTCGTCCACTTGCGCGTGAGAGTTGGCGATCCAGCCTTACCCGACAAGATACGCGACGACTGTAGGCGTTACTGGCGGCTGGGAACTGCTGTGATTGGGAGGAAACGAGGCTGGACTTTGTGTCACCAACTTGAACTGTGAAGAAACACAAGGTGAGTATTGGATGTGCGAAGCTGGCGGCATAGGGCATAGGGCAAGAGGGTGACGGAGAGAAGGAGAGCACTCGGTGAACCATCAATCAGTCAAGTAAACCCTCCTTCCCTCTTGACCGGTTGCACCCGCCCGCGGTGCCTTCCATTTTCTCCTCATCTCCTCGACCGGTCTGCCTAATATTCCTTTCATATTGGTTGCGATGCCGTGTTCTGTGTAACAGGTACAAAGGTACTTTATGGTCAAGAGTGCAAGTTCAATCTGGTCGAAGACGGCACGGAGAAGGTACGAGGCGGGCCGAGACGTTCAACTCCCCCCTCTTGGCGCTGTCTGCAAAATCTGGGGAAGGAGCGCTAGAAAGCCGCTACAGTCAAGTCTGTACATAACGATATGTGCTTACCCCTTGGATTTGATCGTTATTCCCAGATTATCGCAACCTTCAGTAGTGCCAAGCACGCCAAGACTGACTCGAACAGGTACTTGGGTACCAAAAAGCAGTGGTTAAGGTACAGCCAAAGGATGAGTTGGGAATATTTCCATATCTACCACCTAATAGGTATAACAATCACCATACAAACTGAGCCTGAATATTAATCGTAATTGCAATACGGAATACAATCAAGTCTGTACATAACGATATAAGGTATAACAATATCATGTAAATAACGATCAATTTCACTGCCACCGTTCCAGTTGTATGGTGATTTCAGCAGTATAACAATATATTCCGTATTGCGATTACAATTAATATTCAGGCTCAATTTGTATAGTGATCGTTATACCTATTAGGTGGTAGATATAGGAAATATTTCCAACTCATCCTTTGGCTATACTTTAACTATTGCTTTTTGGTACCCAAGTACCTATTCGAATCAGTCTTAGTATACTTAGTACTACTAAAGGTTGTAATGATCTAGGAACAACGATCAAATCCAAGGGGTAAGCACATATCGTTATATACAGACTTGACTGTATATCGTTATACTGCTGAAATCACTATACAACTGGAACGGTGGCAGTGAAATTGATCGTTATTTACACGATATCGTTATACCTCATATCGTTATATACAGACTTGACTGTAGTAAATGTCCTGTAATGATCGGCGCTAAACCTAAAAGACAGGCTCTCACGGCCCACTTATGCATCACTCTATCGTATACAATCGCTGTAGAAAGGCTTGCTCAGCATTCCACTTTCCGTCTTGCCAGGCACTGGCCCTAGCGTCCAGACCAGCCCAGGCACAGCACAGCAGCTTCAGAGAGGCTGTTTTCTTTCCGCTTCATTGACACAATCCGGATTTCACACCACACAACTACTTACCCACACAACACATCTCAACAAAACGAAGTCTATTGAAAATGCCTCCTGAAAAGAAAAGAAAGACCGAGCCCGAAGACAAGGCAGAAGTCACTCAACAAGAAAACGACGTCGCCGAGTCCACGACAGAGCCAAATAATCAGACCGTGACCGATTCCAAGGAGGAGCCATCGGTCACAGAAGCAGCGCTCGCAACGACGTCATCTTCATCACCACCGGTTCTATCAGCCTCGGAGACCGCACAACCTGACACCGCAGCAACATCTCAGTCCTCGTCAACTCCACCCACATCCACCTCTGCTGCAGAGTCTGCGGCCGCCAAAGCTCGCGAGCGTGCCGAGCGTTTCCGTGCCCTCCAAGCCCGCGCCAAGTCATCCTCGCAGCAAAATCTCAAAAAAGCCACCAAAGAATCCCAGCGCCTCCAGAGCGACCCTAGTCAACTCACTGCCCTCGGCCGTCGCCACGCGATTGCCTCCCACAAGCTGCTGAAAGCCGACATTGAAGATGCCGGGGGCGACTTTGAGCGCAAGCGGGCTTGGGACTGGACGGTCGAGGAATCAGAGCGGTGGGACAAGCGCATGAAAAAGAAGGAGGCGCACCGCGATGACACTGCCTTCCGCGACTACAACCAACAAGCCGAAAAGTCCTACAAGCGGCAACTGCGCAACATGGGAGGCCCCGATCTGGAGAGGTACACGCGCGAAAAGTTGGCGGCGATCGAAAAGGCTGCGGCGGCTGGCACATTGGAGATTGTTGAGACAGAGGATGGAGAGATGATTGCGATTGACAAGGACGGCACCTTCTTTAGCACGGCAGACTCGACGCAGTTCGCACAACACAAGCCCGACAAGGCGGCCGTTGATCGACTGGTGGCCGATATGCGCAAGGCCGAGGAGGCCAGCCTTAAGAAAAGGAGGGAGCGCATGGCGAACAACGGCGACGACGCGGACGTCACGTACATCAACGAGAAGAACAAGCAGTTCAACCAGAAGCTGTCGAGGTTCTATAACAAGTACACGGCAGAGATTAGGGACAGCTTTGAGAGAGGAACCATGGTTTAGGGTAACTCTGGGCTTCGTGCGAAGAGGAAACGGCGTTGAAGGATTGATTATTGGTTTTTATATGTCAAGCATCATCGTTTTATACATTGCCAAGGTTATGATTCAGGTAAAATACAGACCATTTGAGCCGATTTTTTGCTCTCAAAGCATAGTTCTCCTCCAACCCTTGTTCGCCAAAGTCTCCAGCTCGGGGACCTCAACTGCCCCTTTAACCGCTGTATCGTCCAATCCTTCCACCACCGCCTCCGCAACCAGATCTGCCTTGAGAGGCTTCGTCCCCGCACTCCCCAAGAAGTCTGATAGCACTCCTCCTGTGGCCCCGTTGAAGATACTTCCCGCCATGGTCATCGCCGCCAGCGGCATCGTCACAGGCCGCGAGCTGTCGTACATGAATGGCGGCCTGAAGAATACACTCCGCATGTCGGGAAACTCCCGCGCGATCACGTCCTCAGCCTCCCTCTTGGTTGAGATATACCTGCTCGGCAACACGGGCGCTCCTCCCGCAGCCGAGATGTATCCAAAGCCCTTAACGCCTTTGTTAGCGGCCTCCTTGGCGAGCAGGATGGCGCTATCGCGGTTCATCATCTCGTAGGTCAACTGGTTCGCGTTGGTCGGAGGACGGAGCTCGTCATCGGGACGACGCTGGAGCGGGTTTGGGGTGTGACGGGGCGAGAAGGCCTTCTGGAGGCCTGCAATAGGAGATTCCCGACCGGAGATGACGCCCTTGTAGTCGGCTTCGAGGAGGATGCCCAGAGAATGGACGACATAGTCAGCACCGTTCAGGAGGGCAATCCACTCGGCGGGGCGGAAGATGTCAGCGCGCTCCCAGGAAACGGCGGTCGACCAGGAGGGAGCGGAGGGGGAGGCGGATACGGAAGACCAGTTCGGTTGGCCGGAGCGACTGGACGTAGAAGAGGTGGTCAGTTCATCCATTTGTAAAGGGTGGAATGATAAGCTATGGAGGATAGTGTTGGAGTATGATACCTAATTGATGTCACATCCCATCCTCTGTGGACAGCCGCCTGACAGATCCTGGAGCCGAGGAAACCGTTGCCTCCGGCGACGATAAGCTTCTTTGCGGCGGACGACATGATGGAAGCTTGCTTGAGGGTGAGAGCTTGGGAAGAAGGATATTATCTCAAGAATAGGTAGCTCAAACACATTGGCTGGTCAGGTTCTTTTTATGTTTATCAGACTCTTTCTCGGCAAACTAGGTTATGCTTCCAGGTTTCCTCTCCGATTTTCTCTCCGCAGAAGTAAACAATCGAAACCCCAGACGATTGCATCATGGAGAGCCTCGATCCGTTATCCAGACTCGAAAAATCCTTATCGAACAATCATCTACAAGGGTGGCACTGATGTCTTTCGATAAATTAGCAGCGCCAAGGGTCCGCTAAACCCCGGAGGGAAAGGGAACCTTAGCAGTTGGGCTTCTCTGCCCCGCATTCAAGGCTGGAACACACCCAACTTTTTTCTCCATCCTTCATGCAGGTACCTTGCTGGTGGTGGCACTTTTGTAATCCTGTAATCATCATTTTGTTCTCTTTGCGCCATCTTCACTTCTTCAAGAATCACGCCTCCCGTACACAGTCATCTAGTCGTATTCAGGTCTGATAAACGACTTGCGTTTGCCCAGCTATATCGCTATAGCTATAGCTTTACCAGTTGGCCTACCGCGTCTGTCGAAACCACCGCGAAACAGCGCGAATCTCCACACTTCGAACAGCTTCAACCTATCCATAACCATCACCGCCAAACAAGATGGCACCACCTACAGGCAAGCGTGTCAAGGGCGTTCAAATATTTCGACCCTTCGTTTACGGAACAACAGCACGGCCCTTCGACGAAAAGACCAACCCCAAACCACCCGGCATTCCAGATGATCACACGCACTCCTGGACCGTTTTCATCAAGGGCATCGACGATGTGGACATTACGTACTGGCTTCGGCGCGTTCAGTTTAAGCTTCACGAGTCCATTCCAAACCATGTTCGAAGTACGTCCCTACCTCCGGTTCTCAAACCTCCCTCCATCCCCTTCGACCTAAGCTAATCAACCGTGTCCCTCCGTCCAGTGGTAGAAGGGGTCAAAGGCCAACCCTTCCAAATACACGAGACCGGCTGGGGTGAGTTCGAAATCACCATGAAGCTGTACTACGTCCCCGAATCCTCCGAGAAGCCTCAAACGCTCTATCACCATCTGCGCCTGCACCCATTCGGCCGCACCGAAGAAGAGAAGGAGGCTATGCGCCTCAACGGCGGCGAGGTCATTTCCTGGGTATACGAGGAACAGATCTTCAACGAACCCTACGAGCCCTTTTACGATATCCTCATCTCCGGCGCCCTCCCGCCATCGGCTTCAACACTGAAAGACGGCGGCGGCGGCGGCGGTAGTGGCGCCGCGACGCCGACCAGTGCGAACACGCCCGGGGCGAGCAGCAGCAAGGGCGGAAATAAGAAAGGGCACGAGAGGAGTCACTCGCGGGCTAGTGTGAGCACGAACAAGGACGGGAAGAACAATAACGAGTCAAAAGAGGAGCCGTTCGTGATACAAAAGTCCGAGGGAGGCGTGCTGGAGAGGAGCGCGATGATCCCTCTGGTTAATAGACCCGGGCAGCCGTTCAGTCGGGAGACGGAACAGTTGGAGATTCAGAAGCTCAAGGAGGCGAAGCTAAAGGTGGATGAGATGAAGAAGCAGATGATGGAGGAGTTGGAGAAGAAGCAGAAACGGCTGGAGGCACTGAGGGCGGAGAGCGCTAAGGCTCCCTAGAAGGAAGTCGAGGAGCGTTCAGCGCAGAAGGCAGCTCGGAGGCGGCGTTCCCGTGTGGCATCTGATCCGGATTATGTTGAGTAAAGGGAGTTGTGGCGTTCATGGGTGCTAAACAGCCAGGGTGTCACAAATTGCATTGCTAGTGTTGGGTAAGGAAAAACGGCGCTTTATCGTTCATCATTTAGGGTTGTTCAAGGCCAGCACGGCACCGAACCATCACCATTACAAGTGCCCATCCATCTCCCTTGAAAGCCCATGACAACATCAATGGCATAAACTCTCAGGCCGCCTCCCCTGCCCCAACCTCCATGAAACACCTCGTCCGGATCCTCGGCACCTCCACCCCCTCATAATACCCCCCCTCTTTCAACACCTCATCCATCCCCTTCCAATACTCCAACTTAGCCTCCCAATTCTTCTTATCCAAATCCGCCAGCTTGGCTTCCACCTTCAAGCCTGCCTTCGAGTCTTCCGATATTCTCACAAAACAGGTACAATCCCTCAACGTCATCGCCAACGCCAGCTTCTCCTGGTCACTCGTCCCCTCCGGCGCCGGGTCCAAGCTCTCTTGCGCGTCCCGCAGCTTGGGCAGCAACGAATTGCTTTGCAGCCAGTGAACAAGCGCGACGCGGTAGCGCTCGTCTACTTGGTCCATTCCTGGCCTGCCATCGTCCTCGCCATCCAGAGAAACAGCCGGTTGCACACCAACGGGATTCTCCCTCGTCGCTGGCTTGGTGTCCAATGAAGCGGAGATGGCAGAAAGGTTCATGGATGCGATGACTCGGGCTAGAGAGCAGGGCGAGGATTGAGCGGCTAGGTACTCGAGGGGGCAGAACGGTGGCTCGTGGCTAAGGGCACAGGAGGAGTTTTGGTCGGAGGAAGCGGAGCGAAGCGATTTGTGTAGGCGGTAGGCTTCGCGGGCACAGTTACGGCAGCGCGTGGCGGTAGAGGGGGCGGAGGGGGAAGGGGTGAGCCATTTGGGTTTGAATTCTAGAAGGAAGTCTAATGGGGATTCTGTGGAGGGGGGATTTAAGTTAGAGACAAAAGTACTGGAGGGAAAGCGGAGAAGGGTGAAGAGGGACGAACTCTTCCTCATATCCTCAACCAACATGCCATACTCGGCCTCGGCCACCTTGGTACCCTGGAAATCTGCCCTACGCTGGGCGTCTTCATTTTCAAGAATTGCATTGAGTTGCGAGACGACGGAATTGTTTAGACGAATGAGGTACTGCTGTACTAGGTCTTCCTGGGGGTTATCGAAGAGTGGACTGATGGATGACTCCCAGTACTGAAGGATTTCGGGGTGTGGAAAGGCTTTGGTATTGGCCTTTGGTACTCGTAAGAGTTTCCCTGTGATGATCTTAGTATTGACGTCTCATGTGGTGAATAGGGCTAAAGGTAATAGTCACCGTGTAGGATGTCCAAGATCTGACTATCGCCATCATCCTGAGTGGTGATGTCTTCCTCAGGAAAGACAACCTCAAAGACTATGTTGGCGGCGCCTTCACCGATGAACTTGAACTGGCAATTGGTGCCTTTCAAGCTGGCTAGGTCTGCTACTGGTTTTGGTGACATGATTACATTTACTATAATTCAGTTCGTCTGCAAGTTGAACAATAAGTGACTGCAGTTGGGCTTGTTGTTTTCCGTTGAAGTTGCTGATTGACATTGTGACGTAGAAAGGAGGCGCGGTTTCAGCTAAGGTAGGAATTGTTTGGGGCTAGCGGCAACGTGTAACCAAAACAAACGGGCACAGTAATTGGCAAGGGAAGTGATGCCTTTCTTGGCAATGGTGAGCCGAGTGAAGCTTGAGTTTTCCTTGCCACCGAAGATCATCAGGGCAGGAATGGAGTTCGTCTGATATTGTGGTGCTAGGCGTCAACTTTCATTAAACTTTCACTTTGACCTGTATGGTAATGAAGTCTTCTCAACAAGGTGACCCATGGTTCCAAACTGGTTTTGGGGGGGGTTCAAGGTACGGAATGGAAAGGGAAGACGTTCCAGGCATCTATTTTTGAACCACAGCATGACTGAGCATTGGACAGTCGTATCAATACAAAGCTGCTGTGATGTCCCCCTTGACCATACATACGTGTAACTGCGTATAAGCACAAGGTAGGTGTTTGGGGAACCGTCCTTTCCAGAGTACCCACCCCGGAAGAAACAGCATTCCATCGACACCAGAACATCGGGATTATCTTCATGACCCCGCCCGGTGCCCCGGTCCCCGTCTCCAAACAGATACCCCAGAAACCGAGGCTTCCCGAATGTGACGGGTCCTGCCGATGGATCCGATAACGACGGATAACGGACAAGATTCATCAGTGCCCAAAGCCAAAAAAACAAGTGTGGCTGGCTGTCCCTCACAAAGCACACGACGGGTTACCCCTCTCGGGATTTAAAGTCGAACAAACCTCCGGGCTCTCCCCGACTGGTGAGGCTTACCTTGCCTCCCCCTCCCAGGTCCGCATTCCCAGAGGCTCAAAATCCACTTGAAAGGCCCTAACAACCGTTCAGTCCGTCCCAATGATGACTGAGACATTGGTTCGATGTGCCAATGCGATATGCCTCTTTGAAGTGCATTGGATTATTTCCCCTCATTCTCCTGGGCTGTCTTGAAAGGTTTTGGTGGGAGGCTCTGCGTCGTCATTGGTGAGTGCCGCTGGGGGGTTCCAGTGCCCTTGCGTGTTCCATGTTTCCAGCTGCTTCACAACCGCAGGGCAAGAGCGCACCACTGCTCCCACTGCATTCATCCAATTCATATGGCATCAAGTAGAGGTACTGTAGGTTGTACCTTAGCTACGTTCCGCAGGGCATCCAGCATCCAGGCCGCATCAATTCTCCCCTTTCCACTTTCTTTTTGTTTCGTCAACGGCTAAACAAGCTGCGCCGATTAAACAGATCAAGCAAGACACTGCTAACGTCCGGTTGCAGCGACTGTCCCTGCGTTGGTTGGAGCGTGTTTCAATGCGTACCTCGGACTTAGTGTGCTGTCTTATAATAAGACTTCATTCTGCCTGACCGCTTCCATGTATTATGCAGTGTAGACAATACTTAATAAACAATGCTATTCCTCAACCAGTCTTAATTGAACGACAAAACGCCTTCCACGCGGTTCGATTAATGAGCAGGAGCTGGGCATATCAGGCGCTCGTTGTTCCCAAATCGCCGCTCCAGCGAATGTCAGCCCACTGAGGGACTGCCAAGTGAGCATCAGCAACAGCGTCAGAAGATCCGGTGCCACCCGCACTGCTACCCCCAAGCCACACAGCGTCCCACGTACCACCTTCCCTTGCACCCTGACGCAGTCACACTTGCCTGCTTTTGACTGCAGTGCATGAAGTGAACGAAAAGAGCGACACGCGCGAAAAATTTCAGAAAAAGGCCCGCCCACAAAATAGCGTCATGGTCATCCTGTCCACATCCTGACCCCATTGTAATCTCCAACTCCCGCCGACCTCAGCACGTGAACTTACCTACAACACCCGCTACCCCGGGCAATTCTGCCAATTCTACAATACCAAACCGCACAACCTCGGACCTCCAGGTCTCTTTTCCGCAACATCCTTCGATCGGGGACTCGAATACCTACTGTCACCACTGCTGCGCGACCGATCCCGAGCGCATCGTCGAACGCATTGTCCATTTTGGGTTGCATTCCGAGCTCCGTCATTGCTGGCAATTTGGCCAGCAATCTTCGACGACCCAGCGTCTCCTCCGCACCGACGGAAGCAACCATTATTCAACACCCGCCCTCCGATTGCCATGTCTGACTAAAGACAACGCCAACTCAATATGGCCTTCAACTTCAACTGGTCGCCGCTGACGGCCGATGCCGGCTTCTACGAACGGGCACGCGACCTCCTCACGACAGCCTTGAACAAGTCGCCCAAGCCCCCGATCATTGTCGATGACATCTTCGTGACCGAACTCAACCTTGGCTCCGTGCCGCCCGACCTGGAGATTTTGGAAATAGGAGATTTGGCAGAGGACAGGTTCCGCGGCATTTTCAAAATGTGCTATTCTGGCGACGCCTTCTTGACTTTGGCAACACGAGTGCAGGTACGGCTTTTCCAGGATTTTTTGTCAATGGCTCTCTCACACCTTATTGGGAGTTTTTGCTTTTGCCTTTTCTCTCCCCCACCATTCGTCGAGAAAGCTACTGCGCAGTGCGCAGTGCGGTAACATGAATATCCGAGGAACCATTGGGCGAGCGCTACGAACTTTTGCCAGTACCTACCTCCGACGACATGGCTCCACTGTGGCTAGTGCTCCGAACATGGGACATGCTTTCTTCAAGCCGACGTGGATCATGACGATTTTTCGTCGGATCAAGGGAGTGGGCGAGCTGGTGGGCAAGTGCTCAGCGCTCTGGGAAGCTCAAGACTGGTGATACACTGTATATGTGTGGATTACAAAACCCATACAACAGGACTTCTGAGGACGGCTTTCTCGTTCGTGCTTCAGCTGGCTTGGGCACCCACCCGCGAGAAAATTCCCGAAAGGCTGGAGGTTTTACTTGGCATCCTTGGCGCATTGCCCCCAATTACCGAAGATCGCCTAGCAGGGGTCTCTCCAGGTGCTGCACGTCTCTTTTGCGCTACACCAAGACTGTCCAGGGTTAACAAGAGTGATGCTAATAAACCAACTGATAGGCGAACCCGCTAAACACGTACATATCCGCCAAACCCAGCTTCACGTCACCAGAACCCCTGACGGCATCGTCATCGCTTACAATACCGCTTCAGATCACCCTGTCCGAGATCAAGCTGTCGGCCTTCATCATCCTAGTTTTCTCCAAGCAAAAGGGCCTCACAATAGTCTTTCGAAATGACCCTCTCGAGTCTCTCAAGGTCTCTTCGACCTTCGACTCCATTCAGTTCGTTAGGGATTACCTTCAAAAAACCATCGAGATGAAGTTGCGAGACCTGATCATGGATGAACTTCCAGCAATCATCCATCGTCTCTCGCTTCAACTGTGGTGCCCGGATCAGGTTCCAAAGGAGGACGAGGAAGCCAAGGAGGAAAGTGATGCGGCGATAAACCCGCTGGCAACACCACCACTTGACGCTGTGGATGCGCATGGCCATCGTCTGGATCCTGCCGAGATTTCGTCACTATCTCTTGACGGGGGTCCCGAGACACAATCGTTGTTCTCACAAAAGAACCTCGAAAAGATGGATGCCCTTGCCAGTGCTCACCGTACCTCATCTCTATTGACACCGAACATTCTTGAGGTAGTGTTCAGAGCTTGGGCTGGGCAGTCTGACAAGCCTGATGCCACAGCTACTCCGGCATCTACGCCCAACCTCCACCGGACGTCTTCGTACCAGGGAAGTGTACATACTTATACTTTCTCTGATAACAGCAGTCAGGCTAGTGGTCACGCTCTGTCCAGGCCGACCTTGGTGAGTATGGGATCCGCCACTACGGGCTTGTCTCTGGGCTCTGGTAGGCATTCCAAGGCGGGCCGCAAGAAGAAGATGCGGGTCGTCAACCTGCGTAGCAAGACGGCAGTGAGTGAGCCTGTCAGTGAGATCGGTAGCACCAGCAGCCAAGCTGGCGATAGCCACACTGAGGCTTCGACTCGTACACCCATGTCTGAACCTGTCATTCCTACAACAATACGGGAGGTACCAGAAGATGATCTGGCTGCATCCCAGAGCAAGGTGAGGTTCAGGCCTCCCACAGACGCTACTACATCTGCCAGGGCTTCTGAATCGTCTGGTCCGCGTGCTGCTGTCCCAAGTGTGCCCGTGACTGCCCAGCCCTCGCGGGCTACCTCTTCCCAGGAACATGTGTATACTCGCCAGCCTTCCATGTTCCCTAGCAGCCCAGCTCCACAAACGTCGGCGCAGGAGATGCCGCCGTCGTATTCCAGCAGAGTGTCCGAAAAGGCCGAATCCACTGCGTCGATCTACGCAGATGCCAAAGGCCAGCAGCAGCAGTTTCAGCAACAGCAACAACAACAACAACAACAACAACAACAACAACAACAACAACAACAACAACAACAACAACAACAACAACAACAACAACAACAACAACAACAACAACAGTGGGGACGTGCTGGTCCGCAGCCAGATATGTCCTCGGTGATTCTTGAGCAAGCTTGGATCACCAAAATTGCGGGTGAGATTGCCCGCCGTGTGTACGACGAGAAGAACCGCAATCCTGCTTTTTGGGAGGACAGCCACCAGCATGACATTCCTCCACCGGCTTATGAACCAAGATAGATGAGCCTGGGGACTGTCATATTGCGGGCGTGTTACGCTCTTCCATGTGCCGATCACATTTTGCCGTACAGTTTTTTCCGCTCCTCCTTTCTTGGTTTTCTTAGGCAAGCGGGCTCTAACTCTTTCTTTGATATGATTTTCCAACGGCGTTTCGGAGGGGTGCAGTCACGAACCGGAACCCCATGATCGTTTACTCTTTGATTTTCAACGCTTTTCTGACGGCGGTGGCACATTTGGCTTTTGTTTCCATGGATTGATATCATTGGTTTGTGGGTTGGTGATGGGCCTACAAAAAGAACGAACATCACATAGAAAAAGGGGGTTGTTTGGGTTCTTTCTTTTCTGTTTTCTTGGAGAGCAGTACATAGTGTACTTCTAGAGAAGGGAGAAGAGGAAGAGATGATGACAGTAAAGAGCGAAGGGCAGAGGGGGGGGGAAAAAAAGTTTTTTGTTCTTTTTTTAAGATACACCATGAGGGATGGACCGCCACAGCCAGGCGAACGGACAGACAAGCAGACGAAGAAGGGCGGAGGAAGATGATGTGACGGTATGGGAAGGATAAGTTTACAATACCCCAGGGTTATTATGCGACTCCTCACTCCGTTGTACTACTATGGAACATCCATATGAACCTGCATCATGTCAACGTTGTTCAAATTTCCAACTACATGATATCTGTGGCGATAGCATGTCTTGGTTATTGGAAATTTACTGACATTCTACTTTATGTTGTAATTGGGTATATATCTTCTAAATGCCACGAGTTCATTACAGGTTTGATCTTTCTAGTCTAGCAAGACCTTCGCTAACACGATCCAAGACCAAAACGCCTCTAACCTTCCCAGTTCGCTAACACAAATCACAATGTGCATGCAAGCGGTCCATCCGCTCCATCCTACTTCATATCCAACATTTCGATCCTCAAAAAGAAAACGAAATCGGAGATTAATAAAATCAAATCAAAAATAAAATAAAAAAGGAAAAGAGGAATCACACCAACATCAACGACATCAGATGCCAGCAACGCTAAAACTAGCCAAACTCCCCACCGACAATCCACCTACAAGACACATACTCATAAAGCCGCCCGCCGCCTCCCTCTCGCCCTCATCCACACACTCCCCGGCAGCCATCATGCTGCTCGTACACAACCACCCATTCGTCAAGCCAAAGGGCAACTGCACCACCAACAAATAAAACAGATCGCTATCCACCACCGCTCCCTGGCCACGGATGTTGCAAAGCAAGTACATGGGCAAGAAGACCAGTCTCGCGACCGCCACCGCGAACAAGGCCACGGGGCGATCCCGCAGTGAAAAGGGGAGGAACATGGGGGATACGCGACCGAGCAAGTCGCCGAGGTTCCAGAAGAAGAAGCCGAGAGGGATGAAGGCTCCGGGGGCAAATATAGACGACGCTTCTTTTTCCCCCGGACCAGGGGAGATGACAGAGTCATTGTGGACGGACAGGATTTTGGCTGTGAAAACGGGAAAGAACATGGCTATGACAAAACACAAAAAGACAGAGACGGCGATCAAATTGAGCTTGCGGAAAAGGGTGGAAGGGCTGACGTAGTGTCGGCGAAGCCGCTCGGCTTCCTCGAGGGAGGTGATGGACTGCGAGAGGATTTGTTGTTGGGTGTCTTCGTCGAGCATGAGGCGGGATTCGACGAGCGCGTTGTGGCGCTTGACGAGGGGGTAGAAGGCGATGAGGGTGGCAAGGGAGACTAGCACGGCGGTGAGAAAGTAGATGAAGGCCGAGGTGCTGGGGGCCGCTTCTGGGGTGCTGTCGAGAGTAGTGGTGGCGGCAGGTGTTGAGTTGGAGGGAGGGTTAGACTCGCCGGGCTGAGGCACCGCGAGGTAGGAGATCATTTGTGCTAGTGGGGGCAGAATCCCGGCCACGCCCTGGCCGGCCATGATGGCTTGGGTGTACTCTGGTCGACCGAAGCTGGCGGCGAAGGCGAAGGCGCCGTTTTGCAACATGCCGGAGGCCCAGGCGGAGGCGCCGACCATGAGCAGCAGGAAGACGAGGTAGGTGGCCGCGGAGACATTGCGGAAGGCGACAGTCGAGATGGTCAAGAGACCGAAGACGGCAATGGTGACGATCAGAGAGGCCTTGATACGCAAAGGATAGTTGGCTGAGGACTGGATGTTCATCAAGACGAGCAGAGCCAAGAGGTTGGCGGTTGTCGAGACGGAGAGGATAGCGGATTGGGAGTTGGCGAGGATCCATTCGTTGGATTCGAACCGGGTTTGAAAGTAGGGAGCAGCAGCGAGGAACATGTTCCTGTAGTGACAATGAGTGGGTGGTTAGCAGGATAAGTGAGGCGAGTGGGTATCGTGGACATACCATGCCCAGAGCATGGCGACGCCGATCAAGACGAAGATGGCGTATTCCATCCATGAGAAAGGCGCCTGGTCTTCGTATGTCTCTCCTTCCTCCTCGAGTGTCAATGAGGAGTCGTCTGCCAGCGGCTCATACTCCTCGTCTGTTGCCTTCACCGGCGTCAGGAAGTTCTTTAGTCGATCCATGATAGTTGGTGGTCCGTTGTCACGGGTAGCTGTCGTTGACCCTTGGAGATGTCTGGAATCTCCGCTGGAACTTGTTGGTATGGGACCAAGTCTAATACTGGGCTGATCTGCCGACATGCAATGCTGCCGGCGTCCTTGTAATGTCGAAAGTCCGTCTTAAAAAGAGTGCAACTGGCGTTCACGAGTCGTGAATCGCCTTGACCGTCCTCCGCAATCCAACCCACTTCCGGTGTCGGCTGCCTTGATTCCGTTCGCCGTTTGATGTGTCTGATTCGACGGTTTGATGGTGGAGAATCGCGGGGATAATAGGATCAAATCGTCATGCGTCGGACGACACGGGATGAAAGCGCGCGCACACGTCGGGATGGATGGCGATGGACGGGATAGGTGATGGGTGTTGAATTAGGTGGGTGTCAGCTGCACCTTGATGGCTGCTGCCCGTTGTCGCATGGACTTAGCCTTATCTCCAGGCTGCTGCGATAGGGGACTGCTAACGTCATCGGCCATAGGCGCGGTTGCAGCGGGAGACATGCAGAGGGCTCCGCCTACTATGTACATAAGCCCAGCACACGTGGACCCAAAGCGGTGCCCCAGCGGCGTGTTTAGTGCCGGCGGCAACAGCTGTAGGTACTGTCGGGTAAGTAGATACCTTGCATTAATTTATTCCTTCAGCTGCGTGCTTGATCTTCTCAACACCAAAACATAATATCGAGATCATACGGCCAGGGCGGGTATTACGAGACTGCAGTAACACACTTCTTGGTCTCTCTTTTTTTGGTTGTGCAACCGGCGATCTTCAGCTGACGCTGTCCGCACCTTTACTGAGCATGGACGACACGGGCTGGCGACATGCAACCGAAGCAACACACACAATACCACCACGACACCATGACCTGAACATCACGAGACTTCATCAAAACAACAACCATTCCCAAGCCAATGGTTCGATGGGGCAAGGACGGAAAGAACCACTTGACAACCCATTCTGCAGCCATCCACGTGACCCATAGTTCCTGCGACGCATCATGTTGGTGCATTGTTGCCGTTACTTCTTCGAACTCATCAAATAACAAAGATTCGGATTTCTGGCATCTCGTACCCATTTTTTTTCTTTCAGATTAAGTACTGGTAGGTAAAGATATGTACAAAAAGTTTAACCCCCTTGAATCCAAAGCTCAACCACCCCATGGATCGCTTGTTCGTTTTCCAAAACGGACAAATCATCAAATTCTCATCATCAGCTCGTTAAGCATTACCCTTCCCCCCTCGCTTTGGTCATCCCATTGTTATCAAATCTACTTACTCCTCATCATCGCCATCAACGGCGAAACGCTCAAGGAACTTGAACACCTTGAGGCCCTCCTCGACGCCCTTGATAACCTCGTCCTGAGCACCGGCATAAACACCGGCCTCCTTCTCCTCTACCCCGATGCTCTGGAGCGCCTTCTTGGCGCTGCCGACGGCAGCAACGGGCTTACCCCAGCGGTAACCATCAGTAAGAATCTGGCTAGGACGGCCAGCAGGGAAAAGAGGGCTCATGGCGCCCTTGCCGCTGAAGACGCGCTCAGCGCCCTCGGCCACGACAACGGCATCGAAGGCGGTGGCGTCGGCAGCGGAGTAGGTCTGGTCGACACCGCTGGCAAGGTACTCGGCGATGACGGTGACCTTGAGGCCGTCCTTCTCGAGCTGCTCCTTGAGGGCCTTGGCCTTGTCGAGGGAGCCGCCCTTGGTGGTGGAGAGGACGCCGACGCGGAGGGTGGCGATGGTGGGGAGGCTCTCGTTGAAGATGGAAACGCCGCGGGTGACATTGTTGTGGTAGTAGGTCGGGTCGGGCTGGGGCGCCTCGAGGCCGAGCGCAACGGCCACGCGCTTGGCCACGTCGTTGGAGATCTTGTTAAGCTGCTCGAGAACGTTCTTCTTGACCTGCTCGTTGGTGACGTGGCTGGCCTCGAAGCGGATCGCGTTGATGACGAACTGCTGCTCGACGGGGGTGAGCGAGTTGAAGAAGAGCCGGGGCTGGGTGTAGTGGTCGTCAAAGGTGGCGCTGAGCTCGCGGTTCAGGACGCCAGACGCGGTGCGGCCGGGGGTAGTGAAGAAGCCGCGGCCGACGGTCTGGTTGGCCTGGGCAGGGTAGCCCTTGTTGAGGTAAGACGGGCTGTAGTGGTGGATGTTCTTGTGGATCCAAGCCTGGCCTTGACCGTCGCGGTGGTTGTTGTGGACGCCAGAGACAGGGCGGTTGATGGGGAGCTGCTCAAAGTTGGGGCCCCTGTGGCGGTTGAGCTGGGTGTCGAGGTAGCTGTAGAGACGACCCTGCAGCAGGGGATCCTCGGTGAAGTCGACGCCGCGAACAATGTGGCCGGGCTGGAAGGAGATCTGCTCGGTCTCGGCGAAGTAGTTCATAGGGTTGCGGTTGAGGGTCATCTCACCGAGAACCTGGAGAGGGGCGAACTCCTCGGGAAGGAACTTGGTGGGATCAAGAAGGTCGAAGCCGTAAGCCTGGGCCTTGTCCTCGTCAATAAGCTGAACGGCGAGCTCCCATGAAGGGGCGTTTCCGGACTCGATAGCGTCCCAGAGATCCTGACGGTGGAAGTCGGCGTTCTTGCCGGCGAGGACTTGAGCCTCCTCCCAGACGAGAGCGGCCTTTCCCTGTTTCGTCTTCCAATGCCACTTGACGAGCTTGGACTTGCCGTCCTCGGTCACCAGACGGAAGGTATGGATACCGAAACCATCCATATGACGGTAGCTGCGGGGAATACCGTTGCCAGACATGGCCCAGAAGAGGGTGTGGAGAGCGGAGGGCTGGGAGCTGAAGAAGTCCCAAGCGGAGTCGTGGGCGGTGGCGGCTTGGGGAACCTCATTGTCGGGGCTAGGCTTGACGGAGTGAATAAGGTCGGGGAAGCGGATGGCATCCTGGATGAAAAAGACGGGAATGTTGTTGCCGACGATATCAAAGTTGCCCTCGTCGGTATAGCTGGAGTCAAGTTAACGCCCTGCTGAAGAGGTGAAGGGAAGGGTTGTTACGTGGTCAACATACAATCTCGTGGCGAAGCCGTGAACATCACGGGCAGTGTCGGCGGAACCCCTGGAACCGGCAACGGTAGAGAAGCGGACGAAGACCGGTGTTTGCTTGTCCTTGGCGCCCAGGAAGGAGGCGGCGGTGATGTTGGACCAGTCGCCATAACTGGTGAAGATACCGTGGGCACCGGCACCACGGGCATGAACGACTCTCTCGGGAATCTGGTATCAAACTTTCGTTAGCTAGGATTCTTGATGCTAATTGGGCCATGGCAGGGAAGACATACGCGCTCATGGTCGAAGTGCTGGAGCTTCTGACGGAAGATGAAGTCCTCAAGCAATGTCGAGCCCCGGCCACCAGCCTTCAGACTGAACTGTTCCTCAATGTTGCCGCCGAAATCTGTTGTCATGAATTGGCCGTTGTCGTCAACCTCAACCTCCTTCAACCTCTGACGGGCGTCAACCTCACCGCCCTCGGCACGGCGACCAAGAGCAGAAGGGTCGGCAAAGGGGCATGCCGCTAGAGCAGTGCCAATAAGGCCGCTCAACGGTAGAAGAGCGTTGACACGCATGGTATTGTGTTGTCTGGTGTATATGTTCCAACTGAAGGAATACACACAATCTGTGATTTTGGGGTATCAAATAAATAGACAGGGAGAATGTGTGACAATATTCTATCCCAGAATATGGATATCTGGTTAGGGATACAGAGAACACACAAAGCAATATCTCGGATGTCAGTGGCGGGAGAGCTCCTACTTATATCACTCCTCCTTGCCACGGCCGAACAGTCAGACAGACCGACAGACTGACAGAGACCCATCAGGGAGGTGATCACATCTATCGACCTTTGCCAGGATCAACACAACGAGCGTCCCCCGCATGGTCCATGGGCAATGAGAGTTGGAGCTTCGTCCGAATCCATGGGGAAACAAAAACGCACGCATCAAGCATGCCTGCAGGCAAGGGTAAGGGGGGTACTTGGAGAACGGGTTCTGGCATACCAGGCTGGAACAACGAAGCTGCCAACCCCACAGACATGTAAGTGGTGAATTTCAACTGGTGGGATGGCACTGATGGACATGGACTCTTGATGGAGTACAGTTGCACTAGAGCACGGTAGCTTTCGAGGGTGTGCCACCGGTAGATGTGCACCATAGGGCGAGGAAACGGACAAAGGTACGTACCTACACTTTTACGTAGTGTAGTGTCTGTTAGTGAACCGTCGAAGTATTGCCATGGCCCCCATTATAGAAGCTGTGTAGTTCATAGATGGTACATTCCAACCCTGATATGATTGTTGGTGTGGCACTTCGATAGACATTTTTCCGAAGTCTGGTTCGGTGGACTTTGACGATTGCAAGTCCTGAAAAAACGCTGGAACTGTTTCCTTTTTGGGCATCGTGTCCGGGATACTACTGAGAAGGCTCAGGCTCTTTGAAGCTCTCTCTCTACGTTTTTTCATTAATTTTGGACCAATCATATGCTCTACATCACACATTTCTCCCCTATTCGAACCTGCAAGTAGTCCCACGCTAACGGACAAACCAGTGTACACTAGTATTAAATTGTACAGTTTGAGCGTTACTGAAAGTATACGGAGTGCTAATCTCAAGGTACCCGATGTTAGGGCATTCATCACATCAGAAAATCTTCCCTCCTTCACAGTTCAAGTCACTGGGTTAGCCCGCGGCCTTCCTGCCTCCTTCATGGTCCGCTACGCTATATCGTCGGCAAGGATCCACATAGAATGGTCCCCGGCCAGTGTGAGATGTATCGAACGGTCCGCCTTCTCTCAGTGGTGCCTTGGTTTTGGTTGCCAAGCCGAAAAAAGATGATGATGATGGACGGCGGTAGAACAGAGTGGGCCTTGATGAGGCAAGTCGATTCCTTGCTGCATGTTCCTCTGACACCAAATCTACAAGATATTGTAAAGAATCACACAAGAAGAAGATGGTAAGCTACCTGTATATCATGCAAATTGTACATGAACGAGATGAGGCCCCGAAGCATTTGGAGGAGCTAAGAAAAGCTTTGACTGCTGATCACTTTAGGATGCGAGAAAAACTGACTGGCACGACTCACAGACTGTTGATGGTTGGGGCAATATCCAACCGTTCCCGTGCCGCATGGTGGTATGTATTGCTACGGTGATGCTCCTTCTGCCTTTCCCACACTCAATCGCCTGTGCAGTCTTGGCAAGAGGTGTATGTGCGTACACACACACACACACCGCATTTGACAAATCTGGCCATTTGACATCGCTTTACACAACTCAACTCAATCGTTTAACATCGAAATCTGGCCAAAACTGGTGCAAAAAGTCGATATTTTAATACTCTACGTCGTACAATTATCTATTTTAATATTTACATTATCTTTTGAACTATTATCGATATAGTGCGCTACCCTAATACTTACTAGAAGGTATTAATAATAATAATACTAATAAATAACGAGCATCCCAATAACGTTGCTAAAATTATTAGTATAAGTATAAGGAGTGTATAGAAATATAAATGTATTTTATCGGATATTAGTAAAATATTTTTACCGTCGCGAACTTCTTAGAATATTAGAAAGCTTCCTATATAGGCGCTTAAAGTATAACGTATACTATATTACTCCCTATACTTTATTAACTATAATTAATATTATAAAGGAAGTTATGAACCTCCTTATATTAAAACCCGATTTATATTTCGATGAGATCTATACCTTTCTAATTAACGAATATAACGTATATATTTCGACCGAGACCGTACGGCGGTACCTTCGATAGGAGAAGTAGAAGAAGAAGCGACTCTATATAAAGGCATTATAACAATCCCCTATATTAGTAGCCGAATGGATATTAAAAATCTCTTTATTTATTATAGAAATATTCGTATTTTATAATAAGTCTAGTATAAACCGAAAGGACGGCGCTTATTGTACTAGTTGGGCACCTTACAGCGTTATTACAATAGTATTAAGCAAATTTATATATAGTATACGGTATTACTTCTTTCTAATTATTATAATAGATAGGCTATTCGATATATTAATATTTAGAGGTACAACGGACTTAGCCGGGGTTTAGAATTAAATAGTAAAATATTTATTCTTTAAAATAAATCTATTTCCTGGTTATAATAGTATTTTAGTAATAAATAATGCTAGTTAGTACCTCCGTACCGAACTCTAGTATATATATAATTAGAAGGGGGTTCTATTATAGTATTTACTACTATACTCTCCCGAATTTAATTCTATTAAAGTATACTTTAGCAATTTTAAGCAGTAATTTAAGAGGGTATATTGTAATGAAGGCGGTAATAAGATGTTAGACGACGATTTTGCTACGTTTCTTAAACGATTGGTATAGAATGTAGGGTATAGAATATAATAAATCCGTAGCTATTTTAAGAACGTAAAGCTAGTAATAGATCGACTTAATAATATTAATAAAGAGTATAGCGAATTATATACTAACGAACTAGTTGAGTATAGAGAGACGGATATTATATTTAGGTAGTAGTAGAGAATATAGAAGGGAGAGATAGATTTATATATATTAAATTGAATTGTGTACTAAAAATGCCAAAAATGCCAGAAATGCTAGAAGTGCTAGAAATTGTATTTATCTATATAATAATACTAAAATACTAGAAACCCCCCTCTTTCGTTATAAATTAATTCGTAATATCGTTATCGCTCGTTAGGACCGCTAGTAGTAGTACCCGCTATAGAAGCGAGAGCTCTAGTAACGCTGTACTTGAGTATAGTATTAAATCGCGGGTCTAAAGTATATACTAGTTAATTAAATTACGGTAATAGGGGTTAGAGGGTATACTTACTATAGTTTAACTACGTTACTAATATTATATATTTAGTTTTAAAGAAATCTTTAATACCGTCCCTAAATACCGTATAGAGGTTGTAACTAAACCCCAGCCTCGTAAACTACTCTACTAGCTACTCTTTAAGTATAAATATATTGGGCGGCGCCTCCTTATTCCAGAGCTCATTCCTTAAAGCGATTAGAGTTCTATATACTAGTATTACTTTAATTAATAACCTAATATAGTAACGTTTATAGAATGTTTTAAAGAATTTGGTAATAATCTTTTTAGCCGGCCAATTAGGCGGAGTAGAGGGTAATAGTAATGAATGAAGACCGAAAGTTGAGGGTATAGGCGGACGTAGTATAAATAATTCTCCGGCCTCTATTAAGGAGTTTCTAATCTCTTCGCCCTCGTCCTCTTCGCTTACTATTAATAGTAGTACGATTAATAGTAGTACCGGTAGTTAAATAAATACCGTAATCATTATAGAAATAGGAGGAGGGTTAGTATTAACGCACTTAATAATAAAAGTCTTATAGTTAGTCGGGTACTTATAAAATACAATAGTAAAATACTTTAATAGCATATACAAATTAATAATTACTACTTTACCCAATAGAGGGAAAGCGCCCGCTATATTATAATTATAACCGCTAATAATTGCCGAATTAGTAATAGAGCCGCCGGCAATATAAAGTAGCTAGACTTAAGGATATTAAAAGTAGGGAAGGAAGTACTAGTATAGTAGCGGGTATAATAAGTATAAGGGAGGAGGGTATAATTAGTATAAACTTCTAAAATCGTCCCTCCTTAGCGTAGCTTATAGTAAACTATTTATAATTTCTATATTAGTATTACTATTACTATTATTAATATTATTAATAATATTAATATTAACCGGTAAATTGTTACCTCCTCCCTTATATTTACTACTACTATCGTTAATATTAGAGGCGGTTACTACTTTATTACCTAATATATTTCGTATTAATTTAAATAGCAGGTTAGCTACTATAGCCTTCCCTAACAATATAGTACGTACCTACTTACCTACATCTTTAACATTAAAATTATAATAGGTTATACTCCCATTTATAACGTAGTACATTTAATATTTAATAACCTTATTATAATTCTTATACTTATAATTAAAACCGTACGCCTATACCTATACCAACTCCTAATATACGGTACCGCGTAGCTTTACCCCCGTACGCTCCTCTCACTACCGGTCCTCCTCTAAATTCTTCTCGACTTTTATTAGTATAATATTTATTATAATATATTTAAACTTCTCGGTACTAATTAGAATCTATAACCCTTATAATAATAGTATATTAACCATTCGTAGAGTTAGGGTAATAAAAGGATTAATTAAATTACAAGAGGGGGTAGGAGTAGAAGGTATATTACTATAGGAGAATAGGGTAATAGGGATTTTATTAGCGGGCGGGTCGGTTAACCGAAATTTAAATAATATAGTAAAATAATAGTACTAGCTAGTATAGTAGAGGTACAATTTTATAACGGTCTTATACTTAATATTATTATACTTATTATAAAAATCCTTCCCGGGAATAGTCTTATTATATATAATAATCCGGGCGCGGCGGTTATTATAAGTAGTAGCAATATATATAACGTTATATAAAAAGACTAATTACTTTATTCCTACAGCTACATTATTACTAATAATATCTTTTATATAACTTTACTATATATATAGGATTTCATTAAGTAGTATTATCCTAAACCGCTATTTATAAAGTTCGCTATCGTTTTATTCAACCTTAACCTCTCTAAATAAATTACGTTCTTTAATAACGGGTAATTTAGTACAACTAGTAGTAATATATAAACCGACTATATTAAATTAAATTCGTATTAAATTAAAGTATTTAGAATATAGCGGCGGCGGTACTATAGCAATTGGCTTACGGGCAGCGCAGGGCTGGGCCGGTAGCGCTAAAGTAATTAGCTTAATTGAGGAGGCTATTTCGCTATTATTATTACCCAATAAATAAAATAAGGTATTGAGAGCCTACTTTTTAGGAGTAAGGCGGACGGGGAGCTATTATTCGATTTCATTATTATCGCTAGAATCTTCTTCGCTACTAGAAATTTCAATAGGTATTGCGGGTTTGGGGGGGGATAACGGCGGCTCTAGGATTAGGATTAGGATTAGCTCTAACTCTAGCGCAGTAGCCTTCCCCTTTTTAATAACAGTTTTTTTAATAGCGGTCTTTTTAATAGTAATTTTAATAGGAGCAGCCTTCTTCTTAAGTAGAATAGTCTTAGAAATAACTTTAATAAATTACTCAGCTTTACGGCTCTTCTTTCTAAGGCGGGAGGAGGCGCGTTATAGAATTATTAGATTAGGATCTTCCTAATTTTAATTTTCGTCGAAGTAGACTATTAGCGCGCCGCTTTGAGTACAGGATCGTTTTACGCCGGCGGATTTTAAATTAAAGATTATTTTGGGAGGCATTATCGCGATGGATTTGATTGATTACTAGTGTTGTAATTATTTTGCACGATGAAATAGCTTTAGATTAATGTAGAAATTGTTATTAAATGATGAATTTTGACGAAGTTGTACAATATAGAAGTGCGGTGTGTGTGTGTGTGTGCACGCACACACACCTCTTGCCAAGACTGCACAGGCGATTGAGTGTGGGAACTGCAGGGAAGGGGTAGCCATGACAGCCGGATCCAAAGGTTTCTGGTATGTACTTAGTGTATGCGCCACTCTGGTGGGCGATTTTTTGTTTAATTTTATTTCGGTCCCCCAATTCTAAGCATGCCGAGCAAACTAGGCCCGAGAACATGCGGCCAGCGGCGAGCCACGAGGATGAAGAAAGTTTGGGTGCCAAGGATATCACAACTGCCATTTTGCAAGGGTCGGCAGTGAGTGCTCTTACCTTATTTTCGTTCAATGACATCCCTCTTGATTGATAATCTGATGGTTCGAGGCCGAGAGTGGTGGATTGGAGGATACAATCATGTAAGTCATCCAGTCACCGCAGCTACTGTACAACCTTGGCACAGTATGACTGTACAGCTGGGGGAAAGATGAATTCTCTCTTTCTGCAGGGCGCCGGCCGTTCATGCTCAGATGATACCACCTTGCCGGGCCCAGAACTTGGGGTTGCTCGTTGATGGTGATGCAACAGCGGTGGTTGAGAGCTCAAAGGTGGGTTCCCGGACGCCGTTCTGATTCTGAGGAAGCTGAATGGTGTTCTACACTACAACGTATGGATTTTCAGATCCCATGCCCATGTTTTAATTTTCATCCAACGACCTGTTGGGCGTCAGCCGGCTAGCTGATCATCAAACTGGATGCCCGTGTGTGGCATGGGCCGCATGGCTGTAGGGAATCACACGGCGGCGTTACCCGAACCTCACAAGCACACATCTCTTCGGCGTGGTGCTATTCACAGTATCAAATTCGCTTGCTCTGTGGAAAGCGTTACAGGGACCTTTGCTTACTGTCTCTTTTTTCTTTCCGCATACCGCACTACACTCACCTCGGTGTGGAATACCTTGGTTGGAGTTGTAGTGGATGGCAGGACGTTCATCTTCAGCAGGGTCCGCTCTTCGACAAAAGGATATGCATCGGGAAGGTCGTGCGAGAAGTTTGGTTGACCACAGGATTATGCGAAGAAACACCTTCCAGTCTGGGCTATCGAGATGGAAAAACAAGAGGAAGTTTCTGAATTCCGTTCTCTTTTGACATCATTCAGAATCCGAGCAGAGATATTTTTCTTCTGCTGAACCAACTCTTTGCAAGGTTGTAATGCCGATCAGGGATAGAAACTCCAAGAAATACTTTCATGCTTTGATGCCATTGAAAGATGAAGGTGAACGGTGTGTCCCGCCAATATCTCGGGATTTCTCGCGACTGTGGTAATTTTCTGTCTTGTATCTTTCTCAACTTTTTATTTGTTTTTTTACTATTCACTTTGAAAATCAACACCGCCATCGCTATAACAGCTTTACAATTTGAGGGAGTATATCAGCAGAACGGTATCTGACTATCCATCGTGTTTTGTCACACCCCCTTGAATTTTGTCGTGTCATTGAGATGCCGCTCATAGGTCGAGGGACGTTGATCGAGTTGATGATCAGATACTGCCGCCCGCGCTCGCACCTTGTCACGTTGGTCTACATGAATCAAACAACTCCCGTAGAAGTCCGATCCCGCAACCCGCAAACCTGCAAACTAAAATGATAACTAATGAAGCGATCCAATGCCGTGTCTTCACCCCACACCTACTACTGGGGTTGCATCGCTTGGTCGCAAAGCTGAGGGACTTTGGGGGCTCGGTTACCCTCGAAGTACACTCAAATCGGAAACCTCCCATTGGCAGGCGTGGTGGCGGCGGTGATGGGACATCTGATGGTGGTGATGGTCGGATTGGTGGTGCCCTTGAAGGTGCCGTACCTGCAGCGGTGGACCGTACGATTGCCGGGTCTCCGTTCATCGTAGCACTTTTACACACCGCGAAGATGACGGGAGTTTTTTCGTTCTTTTTCAAGGAAAATGCTCTCTTGAGTCCATCAACAGGACGTCTGCCATGTTGACATTGATGCTGTTCCCGTTGAAGATCGCCAAGGTGGGGAGTAGTGTACTTTGAGACAATAACCGAAAGACCGTCAACGCAGGGACTTCTGAGCTTTTACACGTATGGTCATGTCATTGCTGACTGAGACTTGTTCCCGATCTGAGACTTCTGCATGCCGGCAAATTAACCCGACTCGGTTGAGGCTCAGCGATCATATTGAACCATGGCTCACCAGTGTGAGAGCTGGCTCGCCTGCTGCCCCATGCCCTGGATTCTATAGCTCATCTTATTAAAGCATGCTAACGTTACGGCGTAGTGAAGCCATTTGCGAGTCACTATCAGCGTTTGATCAGGTCTGATCCAGATGCTTCTATATCCGATCGTCATGGTAACCTTCCCGACCTGGATCTTGGTATTTGATAAAGAATGTTCAATTGCGTGTCATGCTTCGCAAACCATCTCAATTTTGTATTCTCGTCCTTTTTTGCACTTTGCCATCAGTACGTTAATCCCAGTCATCCCGCCAAGGCCTCTGTGATGGATTATCACAGTACACTAGAGGCAGGGTCGCAGTCCGCAGATGTGCGTGATGGTATCGTGGGCGGTTAACAAACCTTCACCCATGGGCCTGTTTGCGCATCAAATCCCATCAGTGATGAAAAGAAACGGTAAAAATAGACCAGACGGTTACTCACTGCTGCAACCTTTGATTGTCACTGTGGTCGTTCACTCGAGGAATGCCATCAGATGTTGAATAGACCTACCTAATAGCCATGAGCTGTTCCTCCCCAGCCAGAGCCCCGGTTAGGCATCCGTTATGCATCCGTCTACACATACATTACCGCCGGGCTGACTGAAAAAGGAACGACACAAGATACCAAAGGGAGTTCTGAAGTCAAACATCAGCAACTACCCGTACGTTTCCCACACTACAGACTGCACGCCGGAATACTATTGCTGCACCAGCTGGATAGTCTTGAGCCACTAGACTGGCAAACATCGCCGAGACTTTCTTTCGCAGCCAGCACTGTCGAAATTGAATAATTCGTCTCTGCCATGACTCGGGGAGTTCCGTTGCGCATTAGTTTGTCCTGTTCTCATCCAACATGCGTTATAATAGGTTGTAGTGTAAGTTTCTAGGGGATCCGCAAGCCCAACGTCGAGGGTCATCCATCCCTTTAACGGTAAAAATGTGTCCATCTTAGCGTCCCCCACCCTCTACCTCCGGTTGTATATGTTCACCATTAAAGGGATTGATGATCGGGCTTGGCTTCCAGTATACGCGTCCTGGTTGTCTAGGCTTCTTGGCGTGCAGTGATGAGTCTCTAATAGATAGGTTTTGTACACTTGTTATGCCCCGTGAGATACAGAGGCAAACTTTACTCGGGCGAAAGGCGACATCGCTTGTCGTTCATCTCCCCATGTCTTGGGGTTGGCGAAGGGTGGGGGGGGGGGGGGGGCAACGCATACGGGTTGGGGTTAACTACACTACACTACCGATTTTATCACCTAATGACATTGCAGGGTTGCTAGGGTAGCTTCTGATACACCGTCACGTCCCCTCGCCTCGACATCAACCAACCTTTTTCTATTTTTAGTTCCCTTGTCTGGAGCCGAACTGAAGCATCGGCCGAAATGCTCCAGAGAGGAAGGTAGGTACATACTTTTGCCAATCATCAGGTTCATGTCGGTCAGCCTGGGGGAAGGAAGAAGAAAAAAAATGCAAAATCTCGAGGAGGTTCAACAATATCGTTGTCAGACTTCCTCTGAACTTTTCAGTGGAGTATCAAAGCCGAATTCGAACCAATATCAAACTGGAATCTTGGAGCTCTGAATCCTATTCTGAAGTCAAGAGACAGTCTCACTTGTTCACTCAAAGTCCCCGACAGTTACACTAGAGCCAGGCTCATCCTGTACGTAACCCTATTTCCGCCTCATCTCATTCGTCCCTTCTAAGATCCATATCTCATGCCTTCCAAAAAGTTCACCAAAGCGCCATGCTTCTCTCCAAGATTTTTTCAGACATCACATCCGCCAAGCTTCCCATCTTGTGAAGTCCCCACGTGAAAACGCGTCGGTATTGCGTGCTTCTTGTGGAACTTTCCAACTTTCTGTTTTTCTTTTGTTTTTTTTCTTTAGCTTGACATGTTTGGCGACCATCGCCGGCATCGGCCCGTGGCAATCCAGCGGAAACATCCGCATGAGACTTGGCTCATCCCAGCACTCTTGATGGATCCGGAATCTTTAACTCCCGAAGCTGCGCAAAACACGTGAGAACGTGGATGATTTCGTGAATGTCGGCCAAAGAAAAAAAAAGACCCAGCCAGAGAAAACGCGGACAAGGCAAATGCCGCATCTTGCACGTGTACCCACCCATCGCCCCAGCCACCAAACGGGGCCCGGTAGCTGGGCTCGGTTCTGGAATGCCGGGGATCGGCCGGTCGTCGGACATGGTGCCGGGCTGGTTGGCTGGCTCGCTTGGCTGGGCGGCGACAAGATGAACGGGCACTGTGTGAGGCCGCGAGCAAGTTTTCCGGTGGATTCTTCCCCATCTTTTTTGGTACTATTTTCCGGGCCATGGAAGTTGGAGAACTCTTGCGATTTCCATATCCTGAAGAGAAGACATCGAACCAGGTCACCCACGCCACCGCCTGTCTGCATACCTGCATCATGCTCGGACATATCGGAATCTGTTTTGTGATTCATCCTACGGAGACAGAGACGCACGAAAATCGCGCGACTTCACGGGACTCTCTACTGTGTATGAAGAGTCAGCCAGACCGGATCCATCACATTACTAAGCGGCTCGTGGATATGAACTGCCGATGTTCCTGGAAGTTATTCCTCGATCGACGATCATCTCGGACGACTTGACGATGGAAACTGGCTTTGGGATCTCGGTCTTCTTCGCCATCAAGGTATGTACGCAGTATGTCCGGCTGGCGAAAGCTAATGGACACCTGGTTGAGAACTACTTGGTTCCTCCTGGTAGCTTGAGAGCCAAACGCTGGCATGTGCTCGGAGTTCGGATGGCAAAACACAGGCAACATTTACACTACTGTGTAAAGTGGGAGAGGTGCATAGAAGCTTCTGAACAGTTCCCATGTCCTTCATGCTTCGTGAAAGGGTCGCATTGCTCTCACTATTACAGGTTCAGAACCGATCATGTCGTCCTGGCATGTGATCTGGTCAATGACTGAAGACAAGGAAGAGGAAGGTAAACATCTCATAAACACATGAGCGCCTGCCTGGCTGTCGACACGGTGAGTGAGATCTCGGGGACAGAAGTACCTTTGCAGCCTCTATGAACCACGATAACAACCCCCCTAATATACCCTTACCGGGAGAGTCATCTCGCTACCCTTCTCACCTCAAAAGACGCAAGTAACCACCGGTAAGCAACCTGTCAAGAAGCAATACGCTGCTACTCCCCGAGTACATCATCCGATCCCACCGGGTACTCCTACCGATGGTATCGCTGATGGACATTGTATATCATGTTAGCCTAGCCTGACGTACAGGCATTTATTGAATGGAAGGGGTTTACATTTTTACCTCATTTTCTTCAATACCTCGGGATATCAAGATAACTATAAGACATACAACGCCTTTGAATTGTTTCCAACTCCGAGATATCAAGTCCACTTGGAGTTAAGGGAGGTAGGAAGGCAGACATGTTGTTTTCATCCTGTGCTGGAACATTGTACCAAACTCTCATGCCAAGAGCACGAGAAGATATAATAAGCAGTAATACTCGCCGTCAATATTATATGTGTCAAACATCATCATTCCTTGCATACAAGTACTTAGATTTCAGCGCTCGCGCTACCCCTTTGACTTACCTAGTACCAAACGACAAGACAATACCCACGAAATACATGTATCCGTCACCGTCTCATCTACCGCAAATGCGGCCATTTCACCTAGCTAGGCAAAATCAAAAAGTTCCAGTTAGAATCCAACTTCAACCTAATTTACCTCTAAATTATACGCACATGAGAGAAGAAGGAAGGATGGGCCAATGAAATGGGCTAAAAAGAATAAAAAATCAAAAACAAAGACAGGATCAAAAACATACAACACCAGGGATTCGCTGGTCGTCACCGACCCAACTACTAGTCTGGCCCTCACTGGCTTATCTATGGGAGAGCGGACGGGATCCCGAGTTTTCCAGTGGGTATGGTCGTATGTGCTTTAACTGTTGAAAACAGAGGATTATGAAGCCACGTTGAGGGTTGAAAACTCGTCACCAGAAATCAATGAACCTACTACGCCTTTCTTTCCCCACATCACATACACAAGAACATGTCAGTAGAGGAAAGCGCAAGCATAGATGGAGCGAAGAATAAGAAAACGATTAAAAATAAGTTGTCGTATACCTCCCTTTCATGCCTGCTTGCCTGCCTAGTCTGTCTGCGTGCCCCCCTCATGATACGCAAAGAAGATGTCTCTTCCTTCCGTTTTTTTTTCATCTTAAATCCATCCATCACCATCAATCAGTCCATCAGTCACCTATTCATCACATCTCCGTCCATACACACTTTGATTCATGTCCCTCCCACCCCAATACATTAAGCGCAACCCCATTCGCTGGTTTTGTTATTTCTGCTTTGTTTTGTTTTTTTATTGATTCGGTCTTGAACTGGCCATCTCGCCATACCGACCACGATGCTGTGTTGTGTCGTAGGCCTGGAGCACGCGGGTCTGCGACTCGTCGGCCTGCGAAAAGGCATAACCGCGTTGCTTGCGCATGCGCTGGACCTGACGGACTTTGCGGATGGCTTTTTGGAATTGTTCCATGCTGTTGTCCTTGCGTTAGCAATCGAATAGAGGCAGGGTAAAAAAGTAAGGAGAGGAGGGGGGGACGACGAATCATGGCAAAAACATACCGAGGCCTATAATCCTGAATGTTATACTTCTGAATCTCCTGCACGTGATGATACGCCTCCGGTCTCCACAACCGCTTGCTAAACTTCCACGCAAAATCTCTGAGCAAACAGAGGATTGCCAGCGTAGGCATCTGGATCCAGAAGATCGGGCTCGTGAACAGCCTGGGGATGACGCCAAAGTACTCAACACTGATGTTCAGCTTGGGCGCCACCTCGCCATAGACTGCCACGAATAAGATCCAGAAAGCCATGGAACCGGGGATGGCGATGACGTGGTACTTGGTCCAGTTGTTGGTCACCAGCGCGGCTTTGCCGAGGACGGTAAGTAGGACGGCACCATACATGGCTGTACCCCAGACCCACTTTCCGCCAGGGAAACCGTCACCTTGAGGCCCGTCGTTGAGCCAGAAGAGACAGCCGCCTACATAGAGAATGATGGAGTGGTAGACGGCGTTGATGATCCATTCGCCGAAGACACGGATCTTGAAGAAGGTGTTGCGCTGGCCGAGGTTGTAGAGCTGCGGGTAGCGGTCGAGCAGGCGGGCAGAGACGAACTGATCGAGGATACCAAGGGCGAGCGGCGGAAGGACCGTAAAAAAGACGTTGTAGAAAGAGAGAGTCCAGGATTCGTAGATGACTTCACCGGAAAAGACGTTTTGGAAAGTGTACTGTTTCAGGTCAGTGTTTTTGAATCAGAAATGGTTACCTGCATGGAACACATACCCAAAACTGTGTCAGATAAAGGCAAATGTTCTTATAGAAAGAGAACAAAATGGTCTTCGACACACGATGGTAGCTCCAGGCGCCATGGACGAGAAGCAACTTGCGGAGGTAACGGAACTGGGCAATAGACACATCGGCACTGCGCGCAGCTTGTAGACCTTCCATACCGCTGATACCGACACCAATATGGGCAGCCTGAATCATAGAGACATCGTTGGCTCCGTCGCCAATAGCGAGGAGAATCGACTCCTTTTGATACTTCTTGACCAACTTGACGACCAGGGCCTTTTGCAGAGGGGAAACACGGCAGCAGATAACGGCCTTGCACATGATGGCAAGATCAAGGAAGAGCTTCTCCATGTCCTTCTCCAGAGCGTACGTTAGCGATTTGCCGTCAATAACGAGAGCCAGGGTCTCCATCTCAATGGTGGCATCGCCCTGGTTGCGGATGGCATCGAGCTTCTTCTGAAGATTATCCCGCGTAGCTTCCGCACTCTCTTCGTTGACAATGAGCAGCATCATGTCCTCACTAAGCAACTTGCAACTCATGCCAATGTTGATGGCGGTCTCTTGTCTGTCACCGGTCAAGACCCAAACCTTGATGCCAGCTTCCTGGAGGGTGTGAATGGTCTCGGGCACACCGTCCTGCAAGCGATCCTCGATAGCGGTGGCACCAAGAAGGTAGAAGTCGTGCTCGATGAGTTCGGCAGCCTTGTCCAGCTCATCTGCACGATTACCACCAATGGTCGTCTGCGCCGTCTCGTAAACCTTCATCCACTCCTGGAATTCGTGCTCCGGGATTTCCCTCATGGCCAAGCAGAGCGTGCGTAGTCCCTCAGAAGCATATTCCTCAAGATGTCGCAGGGTGGCGTCGACGTGGGGGTTCTGGTCATTGAGCCTTTCCAGGATGACGGTGTCTGCACCCTTGCAGTAGCAACGAACCTTGCCGTCAGGGCAACGATAAATCGTGGACATTCTCTTTCTGGTTGAGTTGAACTCGCAGACTGCCAAGAGCTCGTACTCAAGCTGCTGGCCGTTGGCTTCGATGATAACAGCGCGCGGCTTGCGAGCGACGAACCTGTAGCCCATCTGTACCGCACCATCGACAAGCGCTCCCTCATCTGGTGACGCGGCTTGGTACTTGATGCTTCCGTCTTCAGCCTGTTCCGGAATAACAGTATGGCAGATGGCGAGAAGGGTGAGAAATTGGTCAATGACCTGCGCAGATTGGTGGCTCTCGAGATTCTTCTGCAGTTGCTTGAAGTCGTGGATTCCATCCTCTCCGTCCTCACCACTCGGGATTCTATCCTCGGGCACCTTGTCGGCGTACATGATTCCAGCGATCGAGCATTGCCTATATTCCATCATGTTGCAGGTCAAGGTACCAGTCTTGTCTGAGAAGACGAACTCAACCATGCCCAATTCCTCAACCAGACTGGAAGTTCGGCAATTGGCAGGGGTGTCGTTAACGTCGTAATACATATCAAGGTCGTCGTTAATGAGAATGCCGTGCCAATACTTGACCATTTCAATGGTGACGAAGAGCGAAATGGGAACGAGAGCGGAAAACAAAACCCAGTATGTGACCATGTCCTTGATGAAGATGCGAGCAACAGCCGAGGCACCGTTCATAGGATCCAAGAAGAGATAAGCGAGACCTTCCTCGCCCTCCACCTTTCGTTGGATGAGATCACCGACAGTAGAGACCACGCTGAAGATCAAAAGGATACCGACGAGGAAGAGTACGAGCGTGTTCAGCTGCCTCTCGACCTTGGTGCGCTTAATCGGCGCGGCCGTGGCGTTGCGCATCAGCTTGGTCTCGTGGCCAGTGAAGACAACGACACCGTGGACCCAAGGGGTGTTGCGCAGAGTAGCACCACGGAGAAGCAACTGCTCGGGGTTTAGAGGAAGCTCCTTCTCCCCACCTCCAGCCTGCATGGTCAAGGTCGCTTCGTAAGTGTAAAGACTGCTGTTGGGCTGCTCGGAGCGAATCCTGCCTCCCAGACGACTCAACTCGCTGGAGCTAACCATAGATGACGTTTCTGGCAGAGCTTGCTTGATCTTGAGGTTGGTCTCTCCGTCGAGATTGGCGGTTTCGATATAGCAAAGACCCTCGGGCTCGGAACTCGCCAAGAGAACAAGATCGGCGGGGAAGGACTCCTCAGATTCGACTCGAATGATGTCTCCAACCGAGACGTTGATCCATTTCGTTTCCTCGAATGTCGAACCCCTCAGGATCCGGGCCTTGGACATATTGAGCGCCTTATCTGCCTGTTTTCTCCGATAATCTTCGACCATCTCTTTACCCGCCGAAACCAAGAGCACAACAGCTAGAGGACCAATTGTAGTATATCTGTTTGTAGGAGACAGGCCGGGAATCTGCTGTAGACCGGCGGTAAATAAGAAGAAGATGTTGGCGAATTTGGAGAACTGCTCGAAGAGGAACTTGGGCAAAAAAGTCGCAAAATTGTACTTGGCGGTCGAGACGTGGTTGTCGACATACTTGTTCAGGCTGTTGGCGGGAGGGTTGTTGAGATGGATGATACGGGGCCCAAGGGTTGCTGGATCCGGCTTTCCGCCCCCAAACCCAAACTTGAAATCAAACTTCTTGGCTGGCTTCTGGGGAGGAGGAGGCTCGTGAGAGTGGTCTACCCGTGCGGTCGCTCGCGGATCCGTCAAGGGGAGGTCCATCTCCGAGTATCCCTCAGGGCCCATTCCAAGCATGTTCTTGGCACGACCGATCAAACCGCCACCCATGCTCAGGACGCTATTCCGTGCGCGCGCGCTGTCGCGGGCAGCCGCCGAGTCCGGGGGGATAGCTCCGCCATGTTGGTAGTAGGACGTGGTACTCTCGTCAGGGTAGTCGTCAGAGTCCTCGGCATAGCGTTGATAGTTTCCGAGATCCGACGTTTGGCTGAAATGCCGGTCCAGGGACCTGCTATCAGGGTATGGACTTATTGGGCCTCCGCCGCCTGTCGCGCCTGGCGCGGGCTGTATAGGTCTTGTAGCTGTTGGTTGTGTTGTTTGCCCGGAGCCGACGAAGTCATCGTAGGATACGGACGGGCGAGGTTGCGCGGCGCCTTGCGCATCATCGCTGTGTAGTCGCAAGAGATCGTCGTCGTTTAAAGTCGACCTTTGTCCCCCGCCATAATATGGTTGTTCGTTGCCGAAGTCGAGCAGCAGATCGTCGTGTTGAGCGCTCGACGGGGCCCCAGGAGGGGGGCGGCCAGCCGCCATGCCGGAGACCGGGAGCCGGAAAATGGACGCTGTCGGTAGGACAGTCCGTCAGACCAAGGTGAGATGGTGGTGTCGCGGAGACAAGCGAGGGATTCGAAGACAAGGGCGGAGAGTCGTGCCTATAGCGGGAATAGGAGCATCTGAGGACTCAATGTGGACGAGGGGGAGGAATCCGGATACGGCGGGCACTTGTTGATTCCAGGCCGGAGTAGGTAGCGCGTGTGTAATGCGGCTTTGATGGATGTGGTCGAGTGCTGGGTAGCGTATGAGTCTAGGTAAGGTATGTTGACCGCAGGAACGTTTCTTTTTGCGACGAGACGAATGCGTGAGGTGGAACTTGGGGAAGCTGAATTGGAGTTGGGAATTGTACGGAGAGATAGTGGATGGTGGGCTGGATACTAGCGCAGTAGGTGCCGCCGCCGTGTCATGGGAAGTCAAGTGAAGATGCAGCACAGCCTCCTTTCAAGGCTGCTCAGCGCAGGATTCGCGTGTGGAATTAACGAACTGGTGCCCCCCGGTACAGGAAGACCAATGATACAAGACACCAATCTAGAATAGAGGTAGGTACCAATGGGCCCGGTTCGATACCTACGGTTCCTGGTACGCGCCAATACGGTTTGCTTGAAGAGTGCCCTGTCAATGAGTTGGGATGCACCCCCTGACGGGATGTTGAGAAAGAGTCCAACGATCGGTACCCAAGTCTGGCGACCTCAGGAAAGGGCAGGTTCCATGTTTTGGATGTTTGAAGATGCAGACTTTATTTCTTCTGGAATTCAGGGGATGTCAGGGATGGAAGGGATTGCCTGAGTGATGGGCTTGAAAAGCTGCACGTAATCGTAATGTACACTACCATCCATAGGTAGAGGTACCGGCTACAAAGACTGGGACACTCACCCACCACTAACACCACAATCGCCTTCCCAGGGGACCAAGCCGCCAAGGCACGTCACAGCGCTCCTGTTAGCGGGTCACCGTTGTTAGGCAGAGCATCCATGTGTGGATTGCCAGTTGCTATGAATAAAGATGTTTCGAATGCGGCACACCCAATCAAGATGCTCCAAGGTGTGTTTGAGGCTGGAAGCGAGGACGCTAAGCTCATGACTAAGCGATAGTGGCTGACAGTAGGGGCCCTTTTACCCCACCATACGCGGCCTTCTTGGTCCCTTCAAGTTCTCTGGTTCTTCTCTGGGATGCGCCATGGGCTTGGCGGCCAGTACAGGGCACCATGGTAACAACGCCCCAGCGGACACCACCTCAACTTGCCGCCGCTGTTGTGCTCTGACCTCATTCATCACCAACTTGAACCACGTAGAGCTATCTCATCAACCGTCAACAAAAGCTTGCTCACCACTTCAACCAAGGAATATAGGAGAGACGCCCGAAAAGAAATATATCCCCGACATGGTTTGCGCAAAGTGCCAAAAGAAGGAAAAGACGACCCTCGTCACGCCGGCGGTCAAGAAGAAGAGTGAGATGTACTATGGCTCCCCAGCAGCAGCAACATCGTCATCATCGAGCTCGGCCACGGGACCCAAAAAGTCGGCAACTCTGGGCAACACAGGAGTGACAAAGGTGAGTTTTTGGTCATCCTATCATCATTAGAAGATATCAAACTATTCGTCTGTACTAACTGGTCCTTACCATACAGAGCAAACTGCTGTCCAAGGCGGCTCAGAACCCCTATGCTCAATACTCCAGCACTTGTACGCGCTGCAAGGCAAAAGTATCACAAGGCCACACCTTTTGCAATAAATGCGCGTACCGCGCCAACTGTACGTCTTGAAACCCTTCCTGGAGGTTTCTGAAAGATGAATAGGAACTAATTCTTATCAATAGCCTGCGCAATCTGTGGCAAGCCCAACAAAACCACTACTGCCGGAGCACCCCTTGTGAACGGCCAGAAGTTCACCTTGAAGTGAGCATGTCGCAGACAAATCGTTGCTGGATAGGCACGAAAATTACCAAAGCTACGCTGCGATACGATAAGCTCGAGTATAGCCACATGAACGACGTAAACGACATGCCCAACGATCCACTTGGCCTTCATCAGTTTCTAGGTTTTGCCTGTACTGCTAACTTTATGCTGAGAGACTCGACACACGGTCGTACCGTCAAGAGCAACAGTCCCCGGATCACTGAAGGCTTCTTCAGTTTGACTTGACCAGGGAACGAGGTGTATCCTCCCGTGTAGAGCGTTGTACAATCCTAGAGGCTGAGCAGACGCTCAGGGGAATCAGGGAATTACAGCGCATTGGATGCCACGTGAGATCGTGTATATTTGGTGCTGGACTATGGATACGGCATGAAATGTTGGATGGATACGAGTTTACAGATGGTGTCTTCAGGAAGGCACAGCCTTGCCCCCAAATCACTACTTGAGGGGGCGGAAGAGATGGGTATGTTGACAGATGTTGATGCCATGTAGGCAAAGGTACTTTCTGATTACCCCACGATGGTAATCGTGCTGGAGTGTAGTGCAATAGGTGGTTCAGGGACAGAAGCTGTGAGCCCTACAAACGTACACCTTGGCTAAGATGGTAATAGAGGCATAACTCAGTCTTGAAAGATTTCTGTCTTCCAATCGATCTGTTATCCATCCCTTCTTCACCGCTTGCCTTTGCATTGCCAGTCTGAATCTATTGCAATCGCACCATGTAGGTAGCTGACTTGGATGTGTTGAATCCACCATCTTACCGATCCCATGTCTACTCATCGCCCAACAGCCAATAGCTCTCCCTCTTCCCTTACCCACTTAAAAAGGTACCCTTCGCTTAATTATGCCTCGGCCAAATCGACGAGCCAAGTACATACGAAGCGCAAAGGCAAGGGTCTTCGTGTTTCGATGATCACCTCTTTCCGAGGCATCTTTGAGGGTCTTGGCGGGTATGCATGGAGCACCTAAGATCCTAAGGTGTTGTTGCTGCCTCCCCTCCACCCCCATTTCCCCACTACGCGTCTGAATGGTAAAGGTATAAGAAGGGGGGCACAAAGACAACATAACCTCTCTGATTATTTGCTTATGATCCAAGAACTCTCCGAGGTTCAACAACACATACGTGGCACATTGCTTTAAGGGTCCGTTTACTGCCAGTTTTCATTTCGTGCTGCCATTAAACTACAGAACAAGACACATGTGTCCATCGTGATATCATCCTCCAATACCCAAAACATATCTAGCTAACTTCCACTCACAGAACTCAACCAGACTGGAGCTCAAGTTCTCACCAACAACTCATCCCCATCCAATTCATCATCCTATTCATCCAAAATGGCTGCATCCACCGCAGACTTCCCTCCCAAACTCACCCCCCACGACCCCCGCGTCGTCTCCAAAACCGCCACCATCAACGGCAAGAAATACCACTACCTCTTCTCCGCCCCTCTCCCTCCTTCCGATGGCAGCGACGCCTCCCAACCCCGCGGAACCGTCCTCCTCATCCACGGCTGGCCCGACCTTTCCTTCGGCTGGCGCTACCAAGTACCCTTCCTTGTATCTCTCGGTCTACGCGTCATTGTCCCTGACCTGCCCGGCTTCGGCCGGTCTGAGTCGCCCGCGGAGCTGACCGCCTACTCGTTCAAGTCCGTCACCCACGACCTGCTCGAGCTGGTGGAGAGCGAAGTCCCCGGTGGGCGTCAGCAGATTGAGAAGGAAGGCGGGATCATTGTGGGTGGACACGACTGGGGCGGCGCCGTGGCCTGGCGGTTTGCGCTCTGGTTTCCCGACGTGACGCGGGCCGTGTTCTCCGTCTGCACGCCCTTCTGGGCGCCGAGGGCGGGCGAGTTCGTCCCGCTGAAGCAAAAGGTCGAGACGGTGCTGCCGAATTTCCGCTATCAGCTGCAGTTGTCCGGGCCCGAGTTTGAAGCACAGGTAAAGGGGGAGGAGAAGATCAGGCAGTTCTTGAGTGGCATGTATGGCGCCAAGGGACCGGATGGGGAGCGCGTGTTCACGACGGAGAAGGGCTGTTTGTTTGAAAACTTGCCCAAGATGGGCAAGAGCCCGTTGTTGGATGAGCAGGAGATGGATTACTATGTGAAGGAGGTGGCGGGCAATGATGGGGGAAGCATGAGGGGAGGTCTGAATTGGTATAGGACCAGCGAGGTGAACTATGAGGATGAGAGGGAGCTGTTGAAGCAGTTGGAGAAGAGGGGGAAGAACGCAAACGGGGAGAAGATTGTGGAGCCGCCGGCGCTGTTTGTTCTGGCCACGAGGGATGCGGCCTTGCCGCCGGCGATGGCCCAAGGCATGGAGAGGTTCTTCGACAAGAAGCTGATGAGGAGAGAGGTGGAGGCTAGCCATTGGGCATTGTGGGAGCAGCCGGTCAAGGTGAACCAGGCTATTGCCGAGTTTTTGGGTGGTGTGTTGACTGAGGGGGATGCGAAGCTTTGAGTGAGCGGAGGTGCCTTGATGTTCTCACGTTGTGGAACTAGGCTGCTGGTTGTGGAAAAGCTCTAGAAAACGCTATCAAAGTATTTTGCTTAGTAGGGCATCTACCAAAACCGCGGCTGCAAGTAAATAACAACAAATGCGTATTCCTTTTGTAACATTGGCGTTCCTTCCGCTTCACAGCCCTCCTTGGTTGGGGTATGCTCCTTTACTTTCACATATATGGCCCCGACGTTAGACAGTCAAGGAACATCGGCTAGCCAGCTAGCTTTCAACAAAACAGCCGTTGTTTTAGACCAAAACCCAAGGCGACAATAACCGACAGGTAGAACCCACACTGGGATATATTTCAAAAGCGGGGATAGGTAAAGTTACCTCTAGTATATGACCATATCCTCCCCGTCTTGTATCATCTCATCGCCATCATGGTCCTGGTCATGAGTGGTAGTATCAATGTTCGTGGCAGTGACGCCCTTGTCATCGCCTGTACCTGTGCTCAGAGTTGCTGCTGCTGCTGCTGCTGGATTTTGTGATGACAATGACGGAACAGCACCATGGTTAGCATCTTCTGAAGTCTTGTTAGGCTGCTCACCAACTTGATCTTGTTCATTCCGGACAACGTCAACATGGGTTGATGGTGGTGATGGTGGCGGTGGCGGGATCTCAGACTTTGGCTGGACCTTGACTTCATTCTTTGGCGGCCGTCCATGTTTGATTTCGAACTGGCGCACCTCCCTGGTGATGGTCTCCTCGGCTTCGCGGACTTGTTCATCGAGGATACGCTCTTGTTCTTTGGTGAGCTCCCAGGGTTTGTAGTACTAGTAGTATCATTAGCCCTCGATTCAAGTCGTGTTCGTTGTCCCAGGGGTCAAGTTCTTACAACTACCGGCTCGCTGACAGTTCGCAGACTATGAGCCAAGATAAGCATCTTTTCATGCCGCCGGTGCATCTAAAAGTTAAAGGGGTCTGTTAGTAAGCATGTTCAACAGTCCGTTGTCAAAGGACAACCTACCATCCGCTCTTCGAAGTCCACCTGCTTGGCATCCCGGAAGCGTCTGCGTTCAGCGAGCAGGTCGGTTCTGCGCCTATCATCCTCGACTCTCTGCTGCTGCACTCGTTCCTGCTGGCGGCGTTCAATCTCCTTTCTCCTCTTTTGCTGCGAGTTGTTGGGTGTAGTCTGACTTAGAGTGTTGAGGAGACCACCAAACAAGCGCCTGCCGCGTTTCTTCTCCTCCAGGCTAACATTCTTCCGCGTTTGTTCGGGGCTAAGTGGTGCCTTTCGAGACGGCGGTGCGGCCTGCTCCCTTTGCTCGTCGGACTCTCTCCTACTAGTAGTGACTGGGCTTTGAACTGTGGTTTCTTGGGCGCGTGCCACAGCTTCGTTCTCCATTGGATGATCATTGTCCTTGGTAGTTGACGTGGCGTGGATCTCCCTCGCTGTGGCGACCGGCTCCCGCATCGAGTCCTTTACAGGTTCCTCTGTCCTGCCGGTTTTTGGCGTCGCTTCCCCTTCAACAATCTCACTGATCCTGCCCTGGACGTTCCCGTCCTCCAGTTTGGTGCGCTTAGCAGCCACGCCATCCTCTGGCGATGGTGAGGAAGTGGCCTTTCGTTTCTGGGTAGACAAGTCCTCTGTTTCCATCATCGGTTCCGAAGACATGAGTAGGAAATCGACAGCAGCTTGGCGTTGAAGCTGAAGCAAAGGTGTTGGAGTTGTAAGGTCTTGTAGCTCGGAAGTGATTGGCAGAAAACGTGATCGGCGTAACAAAAAGGTTTTGTTGTGCGTTGCAGTTAAAGGTCGAATGTACTTCTCCCATATATGTCGAATGGCCGGTTTGATCTCCCAACACGCCCGGTTCGTTGTTGGAAACTGGTGTTGGTGGATTGATGGAAGCCAAATTGTTAGTGACCGGCTGTGTCCAGAACTTCTCCAGTGGGAGAATCACAGTGAGCAGCTTCCCCGAAAGTGGATTATTCAGGGTAGTCCGCTGTTCGAGGCCGCTCGAATCCCCCTGTTCGGGGAAGCAGCTGGGAAGCTAACCCCACTTTCCTGCACCAGTCGCATGTCTTGGCATTTGAAGATCCGCTCTTCCACGAGGCTGACAGAAGAAAACGCGGAAAACGCTAGAAGAGGACGCCACATCGCTACCCACTTGCCGCCGAGGCTGACGAAATTCGATTCCACATCGGCATCGCCAGTGATCGCATCTTTCGCCTTGCATCACGTTCCCTATCGTCCTCGGCTACAACCACAAGTGCCATTTCGAGACCAGATTCACCGTACAGCGCATTCTCTGAGCGATCAATTTATACTACGCGACAGCACCACGCGTGCCCATCTCACCCGAATTTCAATCCTTCTGCCTACCATCACCGTCGCGAAAACACATCATAATCTCTAGCCCACCATGTCTCGCCATCATCCGTACGTCTCTTTTATGCTCGCTTCCCTCCTTGCCCAACCCAGCCCTGCTTGACCCTTTCTTGATAAACCTTCCCGACTATGTACATACTAACATTCCCGTTCCCCACAGTGATCTAGTAATGTGCCGCAAACAATCCGGCATCGCCATCGGCCGTCTCTGCGACAAGTGCGATGGCAAGTGCCCCGTGTGCGACTCGTACGTGCGGCCGACGACACTGGTGCGCATCTGCGACGAGTGCTCGTTCGGCAACTACCAGAACAAGTGCGTGGTGTGCGGCGGCGAGGGCATCTCGGACGCGTTCTACTGCTTCGAGTGCACCAGACTCGAAAAGGACAGGGATGGGTGTCCCAAAATTATAAACCTGGGTAGTTCCAGGACGGATGTAAGTTCTCTTCTTCTTTTTCCCCCCCCCTTCCCGCTTGCCGTGGGATAAAGTGCTTGGAGATGGCGTGCTCGTAAAGATTAGAGGCTAACGAAGTACGTTTTCACACAATAGCTATTTTACCAAAAGAAAACAAATCGAACATTTTAACAATAGAGATGCCCGGGCATGGGCTTGTGTGGGAAGATTGTTTGGGGTGGTTAGTTTCCTGATATGAGATGGGCTCCTGGCTGTGACGGATGGAAACCATGTTGGAAGGGGCATATAACTTCGAGAAAAGAAATTTGTCACAAGCTCAAGCTGCATTTGACTTGGCATCAAGGGCGTTAGGGAGTTCTGTTCACATACATAGCATAAGAGGGCAGGAGTTGAGAAAGACAAAGCTGAAAAGCAAGCACGTACTCTTAATTAGGCGTTGACTAACATGGCCTTGGTTACTCTTTAGAGATTTTGCCATCACATGTCAGGTTGCAGTGATTGTGTCATCTCTTTTGACTATGAACTGAAAACGAAACAAGCTATTTTCCGTGATGCATGACCCATTAACGATAGACTCGAAACAAAACTGTCGCATGCCAAAACCTGCTGCGACAACAGCCGCAATGCTAATTATCATCAGAGCAGGAATATTCCCTCCCTTACTCCCAATGTCCAAAATAATACTGGTACCCAAGCAGCAAAAAAGGGGCTCGGATCAAATGTAACTAACTTTCATCCCCATTCCAGCCGTAGCCTTCACTTTCCCCCACCCTTGCTGCACCACTCTTGTGATTCTCTCCCTCACGCTCTTTTTGCTGAACATCAGCAGGAACCCGATAATGAACGCCAGCGTCCGGTACAGCAGGAACGGGTTCCCATGGAATGCCGTCATAACCTGATCCAACACCGACCGGATATTGTTCAGTATCAAAGCCGCCTTCGTGCCCATTCCAGGGCCGGTCACGGCACTCGAAGAAGAACCCGTCGTCTTGGTCGCGGTCGGTGACGACGCTCCTTTCCTTGACGGCCTAGCCGGTTTCGAAGACGCCGACGACGACGAGGCCCCCCCGTTCTTCAACGCGGAAGCCTTCTTCTTCAGATTCGGTTTCTTCGTCGTCCCCGTTCCCGTCCCCTTGGCCTCAACACCCGATTCCCCTTCCGTCGTCGGTCCGCTCCCTGCACTAGCAGCCGTACTTGCGTTCACCCCCGCCGCCTCTCTCTTCTGTCTTTCCTCCTCCAACCTCTTCCTCTCGCGCTCCTCGTTCTCCGCCCTCAGCTTGCGCGCATTCTCAATGTCCTTGCGAATCGCATCCTCCTTTTCGCGCGCTTTCCGCTCCGCTTCTTCCTGATCCTCCTTCAGCGAGTCCAGCGCCTGGATGAAAGCTTCTTTCCGCTCGTCGTCCAGGACCGCGCTCATGTTGATGAACTCTCGCGCGCACGCCCACTCGTCGTTGCGTGGGAGCACATGCAAAGTGTACAGTTCGAGAATCTTGACGCGCGCATTGAGGTCTCGCGGGGTGTCAGCGCCATGTCCGGTCGCCACTCCAGATTTGGAGGATGAGCGCAGGCGACGGGCTGGAGAGGCGGAGGAACCACCCGGGCCAGAGGGACCCGAGAGACGATCCGTCAGATCGAGGTTGGGGGTGCGGGCGGCGGCTAGATAGTTTTCTAGACGTTTTTGGTTGAGGGTCTGAGTTTTGGCGTGGCCGAGGAGAAGGGTGGCTCTGTAAATGGGGGGTGTTAGTACCTTGTTGGCTGGCTGACAGAAATGATGGTGTTGCTGGCCGACTTACAAGTTGATAACCACATCCGCATCGACATCTCCCTCGGACCCATGGTATCCACTGCGTACTACTTCCTCCCAAACCTCCCCCTCGCGCACCTTGTGGCAGAGAGCCCTCCACTCCTGTGTGCCAAAGGCGTCCTTGCCCTCGTCCGAGTTCAACTCCAGAATCGCGTTGAGGATGGTCAGGTACAGACTCCACACCTTTATCCTGGTGGATCGTGACGCCTTGGCGACAGGTGCCGGGTCGAATGCGGCGGCGCCGGAAGCAACATCCCCAGGAGTAGCGAATTCGGAGGAAGACGGTGTGATTAAAGGTAGAACAGTGGACAGGGCTTCGGGTAGTCGACGGGTGAGAAATAGTGTTGAGGCCTGTCTGTAAGCCTTGGAAATGTTGGACGAGGACGGATGGCGCGCCGAGGAGACGGACGACGAGAGCGACGAGAGCGAGGACGACATGATTCCGGATCCGATCATGCTCGGACTGAGATAGGACGATGAATCGAGATTGGAAGCCATTGTGATTTTACTGCCTCAGTCCTCAGTTGTTGATGGATCGATGCGAAGGAATTGTTGCAATTGCCCCTGCGCGATAGACAGTGGAAAAACCGGGGGAAGGGCGCCCTGGAGAGGGGGTTGGAGCGAACTGGGATCGATTAGGATTGGCGGTGGCTAGCGGTGGCAGGTGAACTCGGATGTTGTTTTTTTCTCGGCCTGAATAGGTAGGAATCTGGTGCACCCCCGTCTGGCGCGCGAAGAGAGCTGAAAACGAAGAGGGAGAGGCGCGAACCCGCTCGCTACTGGTGGAAAGCGTGTCGGAGACAATCATCCAATGCAATCAAGTAGGTAGTCTTAAAATACTTTATTGATGTAAACAGGCGCAGTGCAGTTGAGATGGGAGAAGCAGGTGAACATGCAAGTGTCATTTGATCGATGTCAAATTAAAAGACTGAAAGGATCCTGTCATTCAATTCACAGCGCTTGCCTTCAGTTGGCTTTTTGGGTCCTGTCAGCTGTGAACCTCGGCATCCTGGGGTTGGCCTAGCAGACGGCAAGGGAGGGACAAGGATGGCATCTGTAATGCCCCTGGGTATGGGGAAGGACACATCCAATTAGAGCCAATTGTGGGACCAAGAGCTTCCAATGTGGAGAATTGTAGAGGTACTTGTCTAACTGCTTTGCGCCCTCCTAGTTAACTGCACGTGAATCATCGTGACCAAGTTACGGAAACCACAATCTCGAGCATTAATTGATCTAGTGAGTCAAGGCTTAAGAACTGACATGTTCGTCTAATTTAATAGAGGACGACGATCAATGTAACCGATCTTCAAGATGGATGGTGATACAGAGTGTTTAGAACCATCGGTCGAAAACATTTCACAAACTCGTCTCAGTGATAGCATGCCGAGGCACTTCGTCACTGTGGATCGCCAGACAGCATGCAGGCCATAATGTCTACAGATTCTAAGCATCTAGACTACTTAACTGGAAAAAAAAAAAGAGTTAAAAAACACCGACGCCGACCTGCCCCATCATTCATCATCCCGAAACCGAGAAGCCACGGGGTGTGCACATGTCTCAATACCCGGTCTGATCCCGAGCACGCACCCGCCCACACCACCGGACCGCAGAAGTGGATCCCACACTCCGGGCTACAATGTAGACGTTAAGAACTGGCCCATCCCAGCTCGTGCCGGTGTCATCCCATCTCTTACCTATCCAACCAACCTGACACCTTGATGGCCGCCACTTTATATGTACATTCCACATCCATTCTTACTCCCTCCGACCCGTCGTCCTCTTCTTCCTCAACTGCTCCCTCGCATCCGCCCTGTTCTCCTCCCAAATCTCATATTTGCTCTCCGCAATGCTCTCCGGCCTGCCTTCGTCTCTGAAATAGGCAGCCTGCTCCGAGACGCGATCCCTCCTCCTTTCGCCCCCATCTCTGCTATCCCTGCTAGGCTCGCGCTTGCTTTCCTTGTCGGCCTTTCTGCTGCTGCTGCTGCTGCTGTTGCTACTCTTGCTCTCACTGCTGCCATCAAACGATCTGATGCTCTCCGCCTTGCCGCTGTAAATGCTGCTGCTGCTGCCGCTGCCGGAGGTGGATGAACTGCCGCCCTTCATGCTCTTGACTTTGTTGAGGACCGAGAGACCTTGGCTAATGGTCTTGCTGCTTTGGAAGAGGAGGACTGGGGGGTTTTGTTAGCTCTGCCAGAACAGGAAAAGGGGAACACTAAGAAAAAAGAAAAAGGAAAAAAAAAGAAAAGAAAAGAAAAAAAGGGGGTTGAAAGAGGAGGGGGGAGTCGTACTAGCAGGGACAATAACCCAAGGCGCGTTCATGCCGGCGTAGTAAACCCAGTAGTACAGCGTTTCCGGTCTGCTGTACGAAATGCCGCGAAACTTTTCCTGGAAGAAGCAGGTGCCAAAGTAGAGGGCGACGCCGTAGAGATGGCCAACGCTGACGATGGTTTGGGTGATGTGACGGAGGCTAGTGTTGCCCTTGATGATGGCAAAGACGGCCAGGAAGGAGAGAGGGCCCCATGTGAGAACGGTCAGAGTCTCAATGCAGAGCATGAATGGATCGGAGGTCATGTACCGCGAGTCGGACAGCGCGTACTCCTTCCACAGCTGAGCAAAGATGTCCTGCTTGCTGGCGAGGGTGGCGTGGTTGAGCACATAGTAGCCTGGGGAGGCCGTTAGTTTTCACTTGATCTCAGAAGAAATGAGAGAACGCTGGTGTGTGCTCACCTTCAAAGAAACAATGCAAGAAACCACCTGTTCACGATACATCTCGTTAGCACACATCATCCTGTCTTGACTCACCAACAACTCCACTGTCCACTTTGACATCCATCCATCCATCCATCCATCCATCCATCCATCCATCCATCCTGTCTTCTTTCATCAAACTCTGACATATTCATAGCGTCCCACTTCCCTGTTCCTCATATATCCATATCATCAAGCGTTCCACCCTAAGAAAAGAAAAGTGCAACTCACATAGCGTAAACCACGCCAACACCCCCGCATCCTTCCACGTCAACTGCTTATTGACCTTCTTGCCAATGGCCACCGTTCCCACCATCAAGAGGGCCGTGGCTCCACCAAATGCACCAAGCACCATAGGCAGCGTGTACGTGTTGGGCGCATAGTTGGGGACGACAACCTCGCGCGGGTAGTAAGGATGTTTGTGCCGACGTGAGGAGCTGGCGTCCCCGGAGGAGACGAGAAACTTTAAAAAGGAGGACATTGTTGCTTCCCGTATGGCCGTATTTGAGTTGGAAAAATAAAAAATAAAAAGAGAGAGAGAACCACGAATGTGAATGATACTGGAGGTATTGTTTTGTTGAGGTGGAGATGTTGTTATCGTGTGAATTTTGTGTAAGATGACTGGTGTTTTTTGAGACACAACTGAACTGCACAAGGGCCCCGTTGACCCCGAAGAAGACCGACCAGTTATCCACACCGCCCGCCTGGCTGGGTGTGTCCTGCACGCAATCTCAATGCGATGGAAAGCTGAAGCGGGATTTGATAGGATAAACTGACCAACGGCATGAACGCAGGTGCTGCAGCCTGCAGGAGGATGCAGGAGGTTGGCGTGGCTGGAAGGTTTCTAGTGTATCGGGAGGGGTAAGCCGAAGTAGCGTTCTTTTAACCCTAACCCCGTTGATCAAGATGCTATGTATGGCACTCGGTACCTGGGCTCGCTGGGGCCAGGCTTGGTTATCGTTACTTACCCTGCACTTTTCTTCTATCAAACTTTGACCTTGAAGTACATCGCGATCTGTCATAACCAAACTCGCTTGTTTTGCTCATAGAAGCAAAGTCTAGCCTATGTGGCTCGTGACAGATACTCAATCTCTTTCTTTCAAGCCACCACACCTGGCAACCTTACAAACTCAAACCCAAACCCCTTCACAGCCCGTGGCATGCTCTTGATTCCCTTCACTCTCCCCCTCTCATACAACGCCAACCAAACCGCATCAGCATTGATCGTCTCCAACGCCTCCTTCAACTCCCTCCTCTCCGGTTCATGTAACACATCAACCACCACCTCCAGTATCTCATCGAACATCTCGTCATCCACCCTCACATACTTCAAAACAGCCGTAACCAACCCCAGCGCCGCATCCCACAACTGATGAGCCTGCGAGAACCTGCCTAGCGCTCCGCCCCCAGTCGAGCTCGTTGTCGAAACCAACTGCTTCGAGCTCAGCTGGTGCCCACCATTGGGACCATGAATAGGCAGCACAATCTCCATGTCGTCAACCTTCTTACCACCAGTGATGAATGCTCTCCCGGCTCCCGTTCCCGTTCTTCTGGGCATCTCCCTCCCTTTGACAGCCTCCCTCTTGATACCTCTCAGCCACTTCGCCATCCCATCTCCCCACTCCTGTCTGAACCTACTAGCCATAAAATCGCCTGCGGCTTCACACATGCTTCCCAGCGCCTTGCATGCGGCAATGGCCACGAACGGTTCCGGGTCCTTGATCCGGGCCACCACGACTGGCCAGACCGTATGGACAAGTGGCAAAAATGCGTTCTCGTCCGGAGCTAGGGCAGGGGAGACGGTCGCCACGAGGTCGAGCAGGGACTTGCGCAGGGTCGGCGTGGGAGAGGTGAGGTAGTGCTGCGAGAGGGTGAGGACGCGGGTGAGTAAGGCGTAGGTGGGTGTGTTGGAGGGCTGGTTCTTCTTTTCCTCGTCTTCGCGGGTGGCGAGGGCAGAGGAAGGATCATCTGGTAGACCACCATCCTTTTCGCCTTCTTCTTCCGGGTCGGGGTTCTCGAGTTGGTCGAGGAGTGACTTGGCTTGGGAAGCTTCCTCGGTTTTACCCGGGCCCCAGGGTTTCTTGGGGTGCGGTTGGGGAGGTTCGGCCTCTTCTTCTCGGGCTCGCTTGGTTCGCTCAGCACGCTTGTTGAGGGTGTCGACTATGTAGTCGATATCCAGTGGTTGCGGACCTCGCTTCAGGTGGCTGACGGCTTGAGGATTGGATCCTTCGAGAAGCAGCATGTCCGATTTCACGCCTTGAGTGACTATCTCGGAGAGAACGGAAAACAGGCTCTCGACAAATACGGGGTAGCCATGGTAGTTGTCCAGAGCAGCGAAAATGGCGGCCACAACGTCGTCCAGGAAGGGAATCAATCGTGGGCCTGTTAGACGTATCAACATTACCAATACCTTGGTGGAGGCTGGCGAGATGTCAAAAGTGTTGAGGCGGAGAGAAATGGAATTGACCATGTAATCCGCATTATCGACGACCAGCTCCGAGACGTTCTTGTATCCGCAAGAGGCTGCTATTACGTTCAATGTCGTAATGGCATGACTGCGCAGTTGGGGTGTCGGCGACCCGAGGAATGTGGTGACAGGGTAGAGCACGTCAATCAGCTCCGGCCGGAAATCCTCCTTCATTCGGGATGCCGCAAAAGCGGTTACTTCGAGGGCAATTGCCTCGATACGCCAGTCGTTGTCCTGTGAGTCTGAATGGGAAGCTAAGATGGACGCAGAGAAATCGTAGAGCTCCTGGAAGACCTGCTCTTGGTATCGGTTCTCATCAAGAGAAGACATGTCCACCAGGTCTTCCATATCCGATGTACTGTTATACGTTGTCTTGAGAAGCTCAAAGGCAAGCCAGTATGAGGCAATCTGTTCGACGCCTTCCGAGTCTCGCAAACCGCCTAGCATTGCAGCGGCTAGCTTTGTTTGCTGGGCTGGTGAGCCAATGTTGGCAATCAGCTTGGTGATCTCCGCTCTTGTCGACTTGATGCCCTCCGAGTCCAACAAAACTGGAGGGTATAACTGAATATTGGGGCATGACACGGTAAGGTCCGTGGCTGTGGACAAGCTATTCTCGTCAACATCTCCCACCACCTTGGAGGGCTTTGAGCCCTTGATTAAGGCAACTATGCTGTCCCTGAGAGAGTCGCCTAACGAATCATTCAGCGTAGACGAGTCTATTCCCATGGCTGAGGCCATTTTGGAACCCCTCAGGATATTTCTAACTGCAAGCTGCTTGATGCGCTCATCGTTAGATTGGATTAGTCTGGGGAGGCTGATGACCCAGTTGTAAAGCGTAGCCTGAATACAATCGCCCAACTCGGGGTGTATGGCGGCAAGATCCTGCAAACTGGTTTCGAGCATTGAGCGTTCGTTCTCTTCGTTCTCGACCATCATTGCGCTCTCTACCAGGATCGACTGGCAGTTGGCTAGTGATAAGTGGCATTCGTCCAACAAGCTGATACAGAACTTGCTGACAGCTGACTGGACATCCTGAGCCTCATGAGTCCGAACTTTGAGCGCTGCGGCCAAGGCGATTTTGATCTGAGCTGTCGTAGCCCTGAGCCAAGCAGGTGTCAGCTCAGTCTGAGGCTTTTCCGCGCCACCGCTGGGCTGAGCGTCGTCGACTTTTGCTTTGTCTTCCATTTCAATCTGCTTTAAGATTCCACGAATCTTGATGTCACTCAACACGTTCACGAGAACGATACCGAGGACCTGTAAGCATCGCACAAGAACCCTCCTCTGCGTCTTTGGCTGTAGTGGCGGTGCCAGGACTCTGGTGAGCGAGGACACGGTACCCGGAAGGAACCGAGCAAGAACGTGCTGATTGCGTGTTGTGGTGTAAACAGCCTGCAAGCATTCCAGCGCTTCCAGCTGAACCGTAGGAGCCACACCATCGGTAATACCATCCAGCATGACCGTGATAGCAGGGCCTAGTGCGGTCACTGTCTCATTTTCCTCCCCGGGTGCTTTACTTGCTAATAAGCTTGTGGGTCCTATCGCGGTAATGAGAGCCCCGAGAGCTTTGAATCCTTCAACCGCGGTTTCCTCGGGCACATGACGCTGCTTGGCCTGGCCTGGAGTGCCGCTGATGGTGAAGGAGAAGAAGAAGAGCAGCTGTACGGCCAAGTCCTCCGATATCTTGTGCTTCCAGCCGTATTGGATGAGGAACCTTAGCAACTTGATGATGGCTTCAACTACGCGTACCGGGAACTGATCATGGAAGCGGAGCAGGTGGCTAACGGGAAAGAAAGTATATTCGGCCAACTTTTCATCGAGAACGGTAGGATCACTGCTCACTTGAGCTGCCCATATTTCACTGAGTGATTCGACATGGGTGAAGATTTCTTTGGCAGCGGCCGCCTTGTCTGGTGACTGGAGGGCAAGGCGACTCAAGGGGACACAGACCGTCCTGAGCTGGGGGATTGGGTTAGCATCAGCAGATGGAAGGTCCGAATGGTGGATCGATTTGCACGAACCTGCTTGAAGAATTCATTACGCGGACCAGGGGTTGCGGTGGTGGTGGTGGCCATGTTGATTGATTTTGTGCATTATCGGATGCCGTCCATCAGCTTAGTTGCCTCTTCTTGTGGACGCCAAGTTGGGACCTGAGGTGTGGAATGGACTGAATATGGCCCGTCACGGTGGAGGTCCGGTGCTGTAGAGGTAGGTAGACATCATCCCGTGGTTTGTGGTGACGGGACGGGCAGTTTGCGATTGAAGTTACAGTACCCAGGCACTTGGGTTACAGAGGGACAAAGCGCCCTAAAGTCCAGTGGGTTTGACCTTTCTGTCAGCGGATTCTCCAGGCTCTCCCACGTGACACACACAGCAGAGGAGTTGGGATATCGCAAGGGAATACATAGAGGTAGAGAGGTACCTCTTGAGGTAGCTGCCCGTACTCCCGCTCGTGATCGCGACGGTAGGAGCTGCCCGCCGCTGCTGCCCTGGCGCTGACTTGTAGTAGGTAGCTACCTCTAGGTACATTTATACTTGGCGGTGGCCGAATCCGCTATAGGTACCACCTAGGGTAGGTAGCAGTTTCCGTCCATTCAGTTCTTGCTGTTTTGCGCGACTCTCACCCAAGTCCGTCAACTCTGTATTGTAACCTCTCGTCTCGCCCCTCGTTCCTTGCATTGACGAATCATCCCATCGCCTTTTGATTGTTGCGACGGATTATCTCTAAATGTCTCTTGCCGGTTCGAGACTACCTCGTTCCCACCTCGATCCATCCATCCCATGGCCCTACCGAGAAAAGCTGATTCTGCAACTCCACCCGTCACTTCTGCCGATACCGTGACCGTCGCCGGAGCCGGGACCGTTGGACGACATGCATCGCCGAAACCGGTTCCGAGAGACCGCTCGTCACCCCCGGCGCCACCACCACCACCTTCAGCAGGATCAACGCCACCCAGGATACGGCGAAATACGGCCTGTATCAAATGTCGAGACTCCAAGGTATGAACATGCTCCGCAATGTATAAATAATCCGTTCCCATTCAACATACATGGCAGCAGCGTGGACCTCGGCTGTAATGGACTCAACATCTCCTGCTCTGTTTTCTATGCCATGCCTTTCTCTCATCTTGCTCCCACCACCACACGAGACCCCGTTCGATTAGGTAGGCTGGCTAACGTTACACATACACTGTACAGGTGAGATGTAATGCAAGTCTTACTCCGGGACAGCCGTGTCTGCGGTGCACCAAGCTAGACCTCGAGTGTATCGTGGACAAAAACTACAAGAGGGCGTCGAAAAAGAGGTTGGTCACATAAACATCCAGGGTTAGGGTCCTCCTAGCCAAGTCAGACTACGGCTAAACTCTTGGTAGCAAGCTGGAAGAGTTGGCGGCCGAACTCCAGTCACTCAAGAACACTGTTGCTCCGAGGCCATCACTCGGCGGCCTAACTACCGAACTGCCCCCTATACGTCCGGTTCAGTACTCGAGCGCGAGTCCGCCAGTCCCTTCACTCCCACAGCTCACCCTACCCGGAACCCTATCCGGCACCTTGCCCGGAGGACTACCGACCCCTGGAACCCTACCCGGGCCGTTTCTTCCTGGTCTCGGTGTTCCAACACTACCGCCTCCCATCTTCACTCGGCCACGGCCCTTTTCCATATCCAGCGAAGCCTCTACTCCCACGCCCAGAGCAAGCGATGCCACCTCTGTTAGTTTCAGTCTGGCTGGGCTGAGGCGTCCAGCTCAACCTCGAGCCCTCGGTTCACGGGTGTTCTCCGGAGATGACATAAATTACTATTTCGACAAATACTTTGAGCACTTTCACCCTTACTTCCCCGTCGTTCGCCAGCGGGATCCAGACATCACCTATGAGAGGGGTCACGTACTCTTTTGGGCCATCATCATGACGGCATGCCGTCGATTTGCCAAAGATGACTCGGTATATCAATTTTTGATGGACTCGCTGTTGCCGGAAATATGGAACGCGATATCACGGCCGCCGCTGAAGCTGCCCATTATCAACGCCTTGCTGCTCGTTGCCACGTGGCCAAATCCCGATATCAGGTTTTTGACTGACCCGTCAATGATCTTTACTGGCATAGCCATGAACTCGGCTCTCTTGATAGGGCTTCACACCGGCCGCGGTGCTCATACAGAGTTTACCGGACTACTCGATAAAGTCGATACGACAGATGAGGAGGCAACGTACACATGGGCCGGGTGTGCCATTATATCTCACCGGCAAGTCAATACTTTACTCCAAGTATGAACTCGTTCTAACCTGTCACATACAGAGCTGCTGCTTATATGGGATGCCCGTCTCCGAGTCTGCTATTCAATCAGACCGTAGACTCACTTCTGGACCGAAGTAGCTCGATATCGATGCCCCGCTACTTCATCTTGCACCTGGAAACCGCCAGGTTCGCCAACAAACTCATCAGCACAATGTCTGCCTCCCTTGAACAGTCCCAGGGTGTCTCGCACCGCTTAGTCGCGCAAATGGAAGAGGAGTATAGTAAAATCCAATGCTTACTGTACCCAGATAACTCAGGTGAGTAACCGTCTTACCCAACTTGTTTTAGGGTATCATTGATTCCTAACACCACAGCGCAGACCTCGACAACTTCATCCTCCTCTCAACCCTCCTCGAAATCCAGACCTACTATTTCATGCCTCTTCCCGGCTACAGCGAAGAGATGCTCAAGCGCAACGTCATCAAATGCTACACCACCGCCGAAGCCATCATCAACCAAGCCCGCTCCCTCCAAAGCCAATCTGCCTTCCTGCACTACTCGCCCAACTTTGTCTTCCGCACCTTGCTCAGCGCCATCTGCGTGTTCATGACGCTGAACCTGTCTCAGCCCCCGTCCCCGTATACGAAAAACCCCAGTAATGCACCTGATGCCTCATACATGGGCGACACCGCCAACGCCAATAACAACAGCACCGCCAACAGCACCACTAATATCAATAACAGCAATAGTAGCGGGAACAACATCAAGAACACCGCCAACAACAAGACAATCACCACCTCCACAACCTCCAACGACACAGCCGACCTCTTTGTCCGCGAAGCCCTCCGCATCCTCCGGTGCTGTTCCGTCCAGCGCGACGACCTGGTCATGCGCGCCTCAAACATGGTAGAGAAGTACTGGAACATGCGGCATACTTTGCCGCGGTACGAGACGTTGTTGGACCCCACCGATCCTGATACCAACAGTCCTCGGCATCCCCATAATCAGCAGGACGGGATGCGAGGAGCAACGACGGTGTTTAGAAATCGGCTAGGGTCTAGTCTGACGTTTGGTTGTTTGAGGAGGTGGAAGCAGCATGTTGAGAAGGCTTGGGCGAGTGTTGGTGGGATGGGCATGAATCCTCCGGGCCATGGGCAGGGCGGCCACCAGGGACAGCAGGGGGGACAAGGACTGGGCCACAGCCAGCAAGGTCACCAACAAGGTGGGCAAGGTCAACAGGGGCAGCATGGTGCTGGAGTTTATGGCGACAGCGGTGGATATGGGCAAAGTCAAGGCGGAGCAGGACAATACACAGGTGCTGTTGCGGGTGGGATAAGACAAGGTGATCAACAGGGAATGAATGGGCAGGAGGTGCAGAGTATGCCTGAAGATGGGAGCGGTGAAGGTATTCGTAAGTCTTCTTTTTTCCTTCCTTCCTTTCTTTATTTTTTTTTCCCCTAGCCTTTCTACCCGGTGTCTATTACCAACAATGTTCAGTGGCTCTATGCTAACTCTTTCTACTTAGCAGATGGAAGACTGGGAAACAACAATCCTCAGGAATCTTCTCTTGGTGGATTGGCAGACCCCTTTCAACGGCTCGAATGGAATGCGTTTATGGACGACTTTGACTGGAGCTTTACCTCTAATTACTTGGGTGTTGGTCCTATATAGCTGAATAGGAATTGAAATTGAAATTGGGATTTGGACTAGGATCGCATGAAAGAATACATAGGCAGGTTTGTAAAATGGGACGGTATAGTGAAAAACTTGTCGATTGCAAGCTCATACTTTTGTATTTGTTGTGGAGGTTTGTCACGAAATGTGCGCACATAAAGGTGTGTATGTTGTTGTATGAGGATTTGCCTTTCTCATCTTACCATTATGAAGTGGATAGTTGAACGGGCAGCAACTTTACTCGCTTATCACAACTCGATTTAATTTCACTGTCATGCCGTCCATATGGGTTCTCTAAAATCCAAGACTGACTGACCTAAGTCCCTCTAGAGTCCACAGGTTTTTCGCTGTCGGCGTACCAGCCAGTCTTACTGAAACCGAAGCTTTGTACGCCTATTGAACCTTATGAGAATCCCTATGCGAGTTATATCGCATGAACTGCGCGAGTCCAGGTCATCCAGGAACTTGCAATTGCCTCTGGGGCCCAAAAAATATTGTCAGCACATTCTTAGACTTCGCTGTTCCTATCTCACGGGTGCAAGGTTTGCTTGCTTCCCTGACTCCCCAGGTGACAGGGTCCATGTATACCTTGACAGTTTTGGATATTTCCAACCCTCAAACCGTGTGGAATAGGCTGCCTCCGACAGATTCGGGCATGCTTGTTCGTTGATGAACAATTTTTCCATTTGGAGTGGAAGATTTGGTTAAATGGTATTTGAGTGTCATCATCAGTACTATTCGGACATGCATTTGGGTTTCCCATCTTCCTCGTACAATAGCCTACCTAACCTTTATCGATCTTCCGTGTCGTGGGAAGTGGTCTCACACGAGAGGACATACCTTTAAGCACCCTTCCGGGGAAAAGGTTACTCCACGTTTGGAAATAGAAATTCACACTTTCACGAATCCCCCGCTTGTGCCTGTCTACAATTGTGGACGTTACCCTGTGTCGCCAGGGCACATACAGACAGGGTAGAAGCCAGCCAGTCTGGATTTACTTAGTCGGAGCCTGGATACCACTGATTCATGTCAACCTTGAAGGCAAGAAACGGCCACTACACTTACTCCATCTACAAAGCAAGAAGACACTGGAAGAGCTGGTGTGGTCTATGATTGCACGCAATATTGTTCGATGTTTGAACAGCGTGGGATCAAAGGTACCGTTGATGACGGCACATCTTTGGGATAACAATCATCCACTTGTCTATCTTCAACATTTGTTTAGCCCAGCCCAGACCACCTTGGCAAGACACAACCCTCTGTGTCTTTTCCGCATGTTGTCAAGGGTGAAGATGTTTCCCGCGCCGCGGAAATTTCTTGTCGACAGCGTCGAGAGCTTGACATGCTCTTCCATTTAGAGAAATGATAAAAGTAACGACATGTCTTCCATAGAGGACTCCAAGAAGCTTTTCCAAATATCGAGAATTTCAAAAATGACCAAAGAAAGCAATAGTAAAAGGCAATACTCTCCATTGGGCCGAAACCAAGGGAACCAGACCACGTCGATAACTATAGGCGACATGGTTTCCCATTTGAGGGAGAGGTTGCGACGGGCATGAGAGAAAAAGGAGCACAATATTGGGGTTAGTTAGGTTGTTTCTCGGATGTCCACCTAGCATGTTGCCACTGAGCCACCACACTGTCGTACCCTTGAGTCGGTCGAGAACCATGTTCGGCAGGGGGAGGTCATCTCTGTTCCATCACTATAGTGGTAACTACCGGGCGGAGAGCGATCGAGCTGCTGGGATACCCTCCGTTTCAGATAGTCGATCCCGTCTCCCTTGGCTTGTATGATCGTCTTCAGGTATTTATAAAATATGAGGCTGGTATTCGTCAATGGTGACACATAGAGCAAGTCTTCGTTAAGGGTCATGACAAGTGGCGCGTAAACCTCTGGTGGTGGTGTTAGGCAAGACACTTGACGTCTACTTGTCGGTACATATACACCACTTGACTAGTGGCAGATAACCTTGAAGTCATGAATTGAATACCGGTTCTCCAATAATGGAAGTCTAATGAATAACAATCCACTTGGATAACCAGTCTGCACCATGGGTAACTGTGATTTTGCTTTTCGCTGCTTGCCGTCTTGGCACACCCGCAAGAGGTTGTATACATGAGTCGAAGAACTCGTACAGATCCTCGTAGTCTCTCACACAGTCGTAAATACGTCAAAGTAACCTTGCGTTTAGTGCCGATGACCTATGTTTCATCCCTTGCTGTGGACAACCAACATTGCTGTCCCCGGGTCCCAGGGTGATGGGCCAAGATAAGAGACGACATGAGCGCACAACGTACGGCCTCTTCCATACATCATTGTAAAAGTGGCTATATCCGGATATCGTGCGGCTCGTAGAATGATGTTGAGATGGTGTCGTCAAGCTGATTTGGGGGCGACCTCTGGTGCAGCTGATTGCATCACCAGACCCCAGATAAAAGGGACAATGGGAATCAACCTGAACCCATCACTTATCCATGGCTTCTCTTGGTCAAACCGAGATGTGTACGCTCGACACTCTGTTCGATTGATGACTTGTCTGGTGCACGAACATTCCCAGTGCCGTGCTAGCGGATCGCCCTGGGTACGGGACCTTTGACCCCGTAGCCAATGACAAATCTGAGCCTCGCTCTTCCGCACGGACATTTGATCTTGTCGATGGCACGTCTCCTGGCCCTTTTTTGGTCAGCCGAGCCGATGACCAGCATATCGGCACCTCGGGATATTCCCAAAGTTGGAATACTTGATGGCCAAAAGTGCTGTGGAGTTCCGAATGAGGTCCGACCTCAAGGGTTGGCAATGCAGTGTCGTTGTATCATCGGAAAGCACCACTGCCCGACCAGTGTGCCCGACTAATCCCAGACCATGTCACTCGTCCACAAACACACGGACGTGAAAAGCCGTACGACATTGACTTGACCCGGAAATGGTCCAGGTCTCTCTGATCCAGGCTTTGTCGGTCTCTTTTCAATCCTTGCGAGGTTGTTGTTTCTCGGAAAGCAGCCGTATAATTTCGGACTTTTACCCACCTGTCGATGTCGTGGAGCTTGCAAGGAACGTCGTAGCCGATGTGACCCCCTTTTCTCGCCTGCCTTTTCCTTCTCTGGCTTCCATCTCGCCGGCGGTGGTCCGCTTGACCGTTTTCTGCTTTCCGAGGACGCCTTACGTAATACGATCATGATTCTGGAAAGAAGCTGTGACGGCCTTTTTTTTCGAACCGGATAAAGTGACTGTATGCCTCGCTAATGTGACGGATCTCTAACCCGAAGGAGAAGGCCCCTACTTCTAGGTCGCAGTATGGGTGGATGTTAGCTACACGCAAATTCTGCAGGGAATAATATAGTACAATTCCTATAGTAGAAATCGCGTTGGGTCTCACGTACCTTACTATATCGCGTACTATATTACTGTCGTCGTTCAGCTTTTTGGTATTTATTATTTAATTGCCCTTATATTCTACCTAATATACCCGCCACCGCGTACCTTAATATTTCAAACTTCGCCACTATAATTAATCTTATTAGTAGTAATACGCCTACTATAACAGCCGCGACGGCCGCCGTTAAGTCTAGTACCCCCGCCGCTAATAACTCCGACGAATCTAATAAGGATTCTAGTGTAGAAGAGTCGGAGGAGGAGGAGGAGGGAGACGAGACTCTGTTGTATATTCGTTGGTTTTAGTTGTAAAAGTAGTATAATTTCGATAGTTTCTTTTGTAGTATTAACAATATAGCGAGGGAGAAAGGTTTCTATATTACTAAAATCCGTAGTAGTAACTTCAATAAGGATTATAATTTAAGGCGGTATAATCTTATTTGTAGTAAGGGTAAAGACTATTACTCTAATTGTAAGTTTATTAGTTAGTACGTTAATTCGAAGTTGTTAAAGAAGGGGTGTAAGTAAAAAGTAAAAGTAGTTCTTTATTAGAGTAATAAGGAGTTTAAGAAGGCGGGGACCTAGCGGTTCATTTATAGTTAGCACCTCCATCTCTATAATCTCGACCCCTTAACCGTTATATATTTACCTGGTTACTATCGGCTTACCCGTATTACTCCTATAGTTGAGAGTATATTAAAGTATGCGAAATAGCCTAAAAATATATTTAGAGATATTGTTACTATAATTTAAACTGATTACTTAGATACTAAAATTAAAAATTGGAATATTTTAAATATATTCGTTACAGCTAAAATTGAAAAGGCAGGGGCTTTTACACCAATTTAATAATTTTTGTATATTCTTTAGAATAACCCCGCGGTTATATACCGGCTTTATTGGAAGGGAAATAGTAAGTTTAAGGGTATAAAAGATTCTAAAGATAATAGAAATAAGAAGCCTAGTTATTCTTCTAACGATACGAATAATAGTCCTATCGATTGCGTATTTTAGATTTACAATTAGTATATTAATTAGTAGAGGAAGAATCTAGAGGTATAATCTTTAAATTATACTTATAAAGTTAACCGATTTAATATACTATTATTATAAATTAGTAGGTTAACAGTTATATATACTATATTTAATATTAGTTATTACTTATTAAATAGTAAGAAGGAAGAGTCTTTTACCTAGGTTCTTCGAATATTTAAGCGCTTACTTACTAATAATAATATTATTCGCCTACGGATAATTATTACCGACTACAATTGTACGTTTAAGTGTACTACCCGTAAGATATTTAATTATAATACTTAGTACTAAATTTATTTATAGTATATTATAAAGAATATTACGTTTAATATTAAAAAGAAGTAGATTAGGACGTTTAATAGAATTGTTTTCGGCGAGAGAGGTAGCGATAGTAGCTACTTAAGAGTAAACGACGATAGGATTAATAAAGTTAGTGCGGTTAATTTTATTAATCTTGTTAATAATAGTAATAATACTTATTAAATCGGTATTAGATTTCTTTTAGTAGAAGATCGATAATAATATTTGAATAAAGTAATTTACAATATTCTTAGTAATTAATTTAATACGTGCGCCCCCGCCGGCTCTAATAGAGAGTAACTTAATAATACAAACGGGATTTTAACTACGTAGGTAGTTATTATTTACTTTAATACGGAGCCCAATTTCTTTTAACGTTAGCGGACGTTAATAACCGAGTTTCCTATTTAAAAGCGTGAGTTTTTATCTATACGAATTTCCTAGCGCCGGCGTTAATTATCTTTTATAGCTATTATTAAATATTTGTTTAAAGTTTACCTATTTATTTATTGCGAATTTATATAATTTTATATTAAATTGTATTGCAATTTTAGAATTTGCGTTACGTTCTATACTAAGAGTGTTTACGGCGTACTTAAGAAGCTGTTTAAGAATTATCTTATTAATTTTAATACTCTATTAGGTACTATTAAAGGTAGTCTCTTGTAATTGAAGGAGAAGTTTATTACGCGATACGTTGAGGAGATTTCGAAGCGTGTGTATAAGTATAACGCTCTTATATTAAAAAAGTTGTAGTATTTAATAAGCTTCGCTGCTTTCGAGTTAGTTTCCTAGTAAATCGAATTTGTAGAGTTATAGATAAAAGCGTACTTACTATATAAGCGCCTAGTTTATATTAGTTAATTTCGTAGGTAATATAGTTTCTTTTACTAGTACGAGATTTGTATTATATTTCTAGGTAATGTACGGTTGAGTTTATAGTATATTAATTTATATTAGTAGTTTAAGTCCGATGTTATAAATTTCCTATTTGCCTTTTACCTCTAACTATTTATTAATATAAGTATATTAAATTGACCGGTATTAGCTACTCTCTATAGAATTTCTAATTCTAATTAATAAAAAAGACCCGGATAAAATCGTAATTCGTTGCAATAATAGTAATGTAGCGCTAGTTATTAACGGTCCTCAACCTATCCCTTAGAGTATTTACCCTAAAAATTTCCCGCTATAAGTATAGGGTAATAATAGTACTCGCTGCGACCTAATTTACAATACCCTACGACCGCCGCTTAAGAGATAATAGTTTACATTAATGTAAATTATATAGTAGTAATTTTAGTAGATTAATAATTTTATAGGTGTAGTTAATATATTAGTAGTAATAATTGGGAATTAGTAATTAGCGAATTAATAATTAGCGAATTAATAGCCGGCGCTGGTAGTGGTTATAATATTTTTAATATTACGGCGAGGGGGTAATAGAGATGTGCTTCTAACGCCCTTATAAGGAGCCGCTAGGCGGTGGGGAGGGGGGATTATACGATTTTAGCGATATTTGTATTTTTATACGTAATAATATACTATATTATTCGAACGCCCGCTTTATAATTATAGTATTTACGATTTGAAACTTCATATAAGAATCCTATGTAGATGTTGTGCCTATGTTATTTTGGTGGAGATTATAGCGTGGCTGACATTTACATGATATGTGGGACCGGAAAGTGGGACTATGGCTGGGCCTTCTCCTTCGGGTTAGAGATCCGTCACATTAGCGAGGCATACAGTCACTTTATCCGGTTCGTTTTTTTTGTTTCATCTCTTCTGTTCCTGGCCCCTGAAAGCTGAATCAAGCTCACCAAGACACAATCCCCACAGTGGGCCCAAAGGGCGCTTGTTTCACACCATCGACTCCCAGGTTGCATCTAACCTGGGTTTGGTAATTTCTCCTTCTCGAGTTGGGCGCACAAGAAGGCTGCTGAGTCCGAGCGCAGAGTGATAATGTTTGTCTGGTGGTGGACATGGCAACACCAGACTAAACCAGCCCCCAAGTCCTGCAGGACAGTCTGTGTGAAATCGGTAAAATCAGCGGAAATGCCGGTTCCTGCGTCCCCAAATGATTCTGTAATGTTAGCGTGCATATTTGCGGGGTCATGTCGCATTGTGCCCCTTTTTCGTCTCTGGGGACTTGTTCTCTTCTGGACACGCGATGGCATGCTAGAACATGCCTCAATTCATGCGATATGGACGCAGGCACCACAGGCACGGCAGGTACGCAGACAGAGCAGACAGGGTTCGCCAGGACCAACATAGATCCGATTGGCCGTCGTGGTGGACGGGGAGACTTCGTGGGGGGCGACTGGAGGTTGCCCTGGATGCTGTCCCGGCTAACGTTGCAGAGGTGCGCTTCTTGCGACCGAAGAGCCTCTGTTTCAAGAGCTGAGCTCCCGCTTCGTCGACCTCACCGGCGTCATTGTTTCTGTTTCAGGACCTGCCTTGGCATCTGCTATCACGTACCGTGCGCTTCGCTGGAACGCTGTCCAGATCAATCATGTTCTTGGTCATGATCTCCCTAGGACGAAGGTCAGACAGATGAGCAGCAAGTGAGAAGTGAGAAAGCGGACTGAGGGGAATGATCCGAACAAAAGTGCCGAAGCGATATCCAGGTGATGCTGACATTGGCTGGTCGAGGAATGACATTGTTGACCTGCTGAGGCAAAAGATCAGAAAGCAATCCAGTTCGGCATCCAGGAGAGACTCCACGCTGTCGTCGTGATCGATGTGTCCAAGACAAAGTCTGAAGACCAAACGGACTCACATTCCATTCCCTTCCTTTCCTCCGACCGAGTCTTGATTGATAGCTCCTCATTCTTTTTGCTGTGGCGGGGAAGGAGCTTCCCAACGTGTACTTCGTTGCAAATTAAACACTCTTCGACCCTCAGCTACATTGTACTACACCTGGAAGGCTTTGCCGGTGTTGCATTAGAGGTAGGTACATACCTACCCTATCTGCCACTTGCTCCTTCCATGTCTGCTGTAGGTGAGAGTGACGGATAAGAACGGAACTTACCTTCCACTTGGGCCAGTGACATTTTGCTGCCTGCCCCCCTGTTGTCAATCTGTTCCCATACTGAACCCGCTATAAACTTGGAGGGACGTCATAGCGCCAAAGGCACCTCGTAGGCCGCCCGTTCAATCCCGTCCCAAATCCAACATCCACACCTCCATATTACGCATCGAGATGTTTTGTGGACTTTCAGAGCCAGCCACATCATTGAGTACAATAGATTCAAGATAATTTGACGCCTCAGTAGCTTGCTGTTCCCCTCTTCGCGCGGGGTATGTCATGTCAATGTGCCACTAAATCCACCAGATTGTACAGATCCCGTTCTGCATAGCTGTAGATCCGCCCGGTACCTGCATCTGGCTGCACTAATCCCGCTTTTTTTGCCGCTGGCATGGCCGAATCACAACCGTCAACAGACACTCACAGCCAACAGATTGACGTGCGGCGCAAAACCACCAGCGGTTTTTTTTTTCTTTCCCCTCTTTGTGCTGGGCCTTCGTTTTTCGCAGGAGCACTGGGGCCTGCGACCGCTTTTGTCGGCCCCCCTCAAAGTATGTGATGCTATTCTTGGACTTTGAGACGTAGTTACCCGGCGACTGGCCGGTATCCCACAGGGAAAACAACAACCGAGGCCCCGGATGCCACTGTTTACTGCGTCTATGGTAGTGTCACCATCGAAGAGACTATATCTCTGAAACGTCCTAGCAACCAAAGCTTGGCTTGCAGGGTGTCTCAACCTTAAGTCGTAGACGGAAAGCCCGCAACATAACTGCGCGTGACCTGGGAAGACGGCACTTGATAGTGTTTCTCCTGAATATTGTCAATATCGTCAGTGGGTATTCTGGCGAATGACAAATCGTACCGTTGGCTAGCTGCGCCCTGAAAAGGGCCATACAGTATTGCTCAGATAGGCGTGCCATAGATATGTATTCTGATACAGGCACTCTCGTGTTTCGGAATATGTTGGTCATCACATCGTGGAGATCCGTCCAAACAGCAAGGGCACATCCCCCACTCCTCCCTACAGTAGGCCTAGCGGTTCCATCCTACCTTATCCGTGGCCATCGGCTGCCGGCCCGTAGTCAGGTCCCGAGAAGCTCAGACCTAGCCGGGCAGAGCTTTGTTCCCAGGTCATGGTATCGGTATAGCTTTTGTGCGTTGTACTGAAGGAGAGCGCCAGACAGGTTCGTTTTCCTGACACGTTTGGAAAAAGGAAAAAAAGGAAAAAAAGAAAAGAAAATTGGATGGGGTAGTGGCAGAGCCTGGACAGAAGAAATCAACTTGATTTCTTACTCTGACGGTTGAGCTGGTTTGGGAACGGGTGACCAGGTTTTCAGCTGGGTGCCTGGCTTGCATTCTTGCCTGACCCAGCATTGTCGGTTAACCAACTTGCAGTCCAGATGAGAGGAAGGGTGTAAGTTGATCAAATCGAAAGCCCTCCATCACACTTCCCACCTCTTTAGTGGGGTTTACCAGCTGCGCAATGACACCAGTCATTCCTGGTGATCCGAGGCTCTTGAGAGGAAAACACCCTAATGGGAGATCAAAAGCACCGCCCCAAATATCGCCCAGATCGCATCTCCTGTGCAGTCTGCTGACTGGCCAAGGGCGGAAAGGGTGCGGTTCATGTTGCGGCCGAGGTGGGCTCGTCGACTTCTCAGTGAGCGCAGGGGACGCTTGCTGGACGCTGTGCCGGGAAAAATTGGAACTTGGCGCCGACAAAAAGTCAGACCCCTGCTTGCCCTTCTCCCCCAGAGCTATTTCTGAAGCATGTTTCAGACTTTTGACTGGGTGACATGGGCAGCATGGCTGGGGTCACGGTTCAGCACGACCCCTCTGCAATGGTCGAAGACACTTCGCGGCAACACTATTATTGGCCTGAGTAAACCTTGGATTCTGGACATCCACCCCAACACAAGAGAGCAATGACGAGATCCAGTCAGGCCGTTGAAGTGCCTAGAAGCCTAAGATGCATGTTCTTTTCTTTTTCTTAGTTTTCTTTCTTTCTTTCTTTTTCCTTTCTCTTTTCTTTTCTTAGCTTTGGGTTGTGGGAGATGACCTCAATAGTACAGTAGGACTCGTCACGGTATGAGAACCAAGCTGAGCTCAGCGTGCGGTGGTAGCAAAGTATAACAAGCCAAGAAGTTGAATGATGTCGTCCCATGCCGAATCCAGTTTCGATGAACTTGGAGGTAGGTCTTAGACAGACCGAGGAAGACACAGAGGGAGAAGAGAACCGAATCCAATACCATGATTCCCTCTATTCTGTGCGACGCAAAGTGCCTGCGCCGCTCGAGCACTTTGCCGCTTGGGTGCTTCCAGATTGAACGAGGCCACCGAATTCGCCTCCTAACCAGGAACTGAGTGGTTGTGTCGACTGTGTTGCCATATCAATCAGCCGCGGACACGCAACGTACGAGTCGTCGGAAGCCTGTGGTTCAGTTCGTTACTTTCAAGTGTCGGGCTGGTTGCATACAACGGACAACTTTCGGTTTTGGTGTAGAAGAGTTTGAGAGGTGATGTCGTTCTGGTTTTCCTTGGATAGGTAGTACCTGCCTGTATCTTGGTACAGATGCTGTAGGCAGTGAGAAATGCTATGCACTTTCCCACTGGGTACATACCTTACTTCTACACTAGCAGGTGCTTAGACGCACTTGCATGCACAGCAGACACCACGTTCCTGCCCGGGCCCGTCCATTGACCCGCTCACAACCCTTTCCACTTGGGAATTTCAAAAGATCGAAAGAGATCGATGGAGAAGTGCACGACTCTCCGAGATGATCATATCGTACGTTGTTCGCGAATCTCCACCTCTCTGCCGATGGATAGCAGTAAGAAAAGAGCCGAACCGCGGAAGCAATCATGCCCTGATCGAGATTTCGCGCTCCGGAGTCGAACGAAAGCTACCCCTGGGCCGGCAAAGATCCAGATCCCAACGTCCAGCCCCACTTCATACCTCTATCCGCCATTGAGGTGGCTCGTGCTTTTGATGGTCATTAGCACATTTGGCACTGTCCAGATAGCTTCAACACCATCGATTGAAACCACATCAAGTGTCCGGACATGACGACACTGCCCGTCGTTGGAAGTGTCGAATGATTGCAATTTTCTGCATTGCTCTGGTTACCTCTATCTACTCTGCTTTGCGCTCATTCGGACAGCCCGAATGTTTTTTCTGCCATAATCTGAAGTCCGACAAAAGATACCCTGCTCTCCATGCCAACAGATAAAACAACTGAACAATGCCTATGCGTACTGTGTCATTGTAAGATCCTTGGTACTTATCTACCACATGGTTCGGAGGGGGTCCTATAAGATGCCTGTCGTACCCTCAACTCATTTCCGAGAACGCGGAAATTGTGGTGGTTCACGAACATGGAAGAGAGAACTTCCCCTGAGGAATCCTCGGGTATGTTTGCCCTCCAATCAGTTTGCACTTGATTCGAAAGACTGGATCACTACTCCGGAAACTTTGTAGACAAACGCGTAAATAAGCCGCGACGAGCCTATAACTAGTCAAGTATAACCAGAACTAGTCTTGCAAACGGAATGACATTCAAGTATCCCGCCGCATCTCTGTTCACCATGCAATCACGATATCATCACTAGTTTCCTTTTCTTTTCATCAGAGTATCGTAGACGGGCATACTTAGAGGTAGCAGATCAGATGGAGAAACCAAATACAACTGTTTTTTCACGCCCTGCAGCGGGTAAGGCACTCGTCATCTAAACTATCATTGACCGGTTCATGCCATATAACCAACAGCAACAACGCAACCTCGTTAAAGTGTCGTCTTTTGCTCCAGTTGTGGATGTCTTTAAGCCTTTGTAGCATGTGTCATAATCAATATACTACGCCACTGTTTGCTCTATTCAAGCGTACGCCGTTGGGTGCCGAGGCTGGAGGACGTTGTCCAGAGCTCTTTGGGCCGAGTCATAAGAGAAGTCCAGGTTTAGCTCGAAGAGATTCACGTAGGAACAGCACTTAAACAGCCGGTATGGTAGGAAGGGGGATGAGATGTCCAGTATTAGGAACAAAGGCCATCGAAGCATTGTATGATGCTGGCATGCCCAAAAAAGAGAGAAAACAAAAGAAACAAAAAATTCTACAAGTGAGAACAAATTGTCATAACGATTCACCGACAGCAAGCAGAAGCGGGAAACGGAAAGAAAGGCAGGCAGAAAGACAACGGTCCGGTTCAGGCATGCTCATCCCAGCTTACACCCTGGCGGGCACAGGTAGTGTACGTACTCTCAGGGACAGCCTATCAACAGAGTCGCTTTTTGTGGCTTAATATCCACTCCGGTTAATGCAGCGCTGCTTCAATAAATGTACACCGTAAGACCAGATCAGTCTCTATAGTCACACCCTCCCGCAGCTGCCACCAGAATAACCCACGGACCTTGTCGCGGTTCCGGTCCCTTCGTCCTCCAAGGTGACGATGGATGTGAACCGAAAGTTGCCATCGACCGCCCTCCACTTCAGAGCCTTCTACTCGAGCGCAGATACGTATAGGTGAGTAGTGATAAATTTGCCGTGCAAAACTCTTTGACGTCTACCCCGCCGCTAGGTTCCCCCTCATATCGCGCGCGATATAGACACTCGCCATGTTGACCAGGAATGAGTTGTTCCGCGCTTGGACCATAGTGTAGACTACTGGATGTTGGATTCCATTCTGGTACCTTGCCTGAATGTACCTACCATCTCGCTGTAGCTGTGGGCGTTGACAGGTTGGGCCCTTGTCTCCACGCCTCGACGGGTCACCTATTCCTTCCTGTCTGTGCCATACAGGCATCTCATGGTTGATGCCGCGCCATGATAGAACTTTTGACCCATCCGTCAGTTTCCACGATGCTTCGCACCAACTGCGAGCCCAAGACACTCACTCTTTCGTCCGACGCAGTGACAGACAAGATGAATACCTCCATCTAGAGGCCCGTTCTGTCGTCGGGTATCTGTGATTAGGTTGTATTTATTGCCGCATGCCCCAACCGTCGCCTATTGCTGTTAGTGCTGCAACCCGGGCTCATAGCATGGGCAGCTTCGATAGGCTACAACCCTTTTCTGAGCAAAGCATAGCACAGCGAGCCACAGCAATTAGCAGCCATTAGTATCCATCCACTCAGATAGCGCACCCTGGCCTGGCCTTCCCACTCTGGTTGGAGACTTGGACCCCAAGCGAGAGAAAATCATTAAACCCCGTTGTTCGCCCATTCTCCCCCTCTTTGCTCTCCTTCTAGTCGACCACTTTTCTCTTGACAAGTTCCTCTCTTTTCCTTTTCAAGACTTCTCCTTCTCCAACCCTCTTTTTCCCCCTTTCTGTTTCTGTTGCAGGCGGACCTTCCTACTTCGCACGGCCCTTTCCCCTGCATTACCAGGCACTACCGAGTAGACCTGTCTTGGAGCTGGCTAGCTGCGCACGCACTTTCCCCAAGACGCTCTCTCCTTTTCCCACCCACGAAGCATCGATTCACAAGTCGACCATCCTCCCAAGTTCCCACCAGGGGCCGCCCGCACATACCGCACCCAATCTCCATAACAGCAGCCCCCTCCGCTCGCCGCCGTCCCGTCGCTCCCCCACACATCCTTGGAAAAGACCGACCGTACTCATTCCTTGGGTCAGCACTGTTGCAGTCTAAGCGACCAGACTTTGCCTCTTTCCTCTATCCACCGCCATCACCACCACCACCACCACCACCACCACCACACGGAGGAAGCTCAACGTCCCGCTGTTTGATCATCCGGCCATCCTTGGGAGAATCCTGTTGATTGGTTTCGTTTTCGTTCGCACCACCACTGCAAGGAATAAGAAGAAGGGAAACTGTGAGGCTTAATTCACTTCAACCATCACCAATTGTTTCTTGTTCCGTCATTCGACGGTCAGGTCTCCGGCATTTAGGCCCGGCACGCACCCGACTTTCTCACCACGCACCCCGCATATTACCTCCTCCCCCACCGGCCGACCACGACGTCGCCCAACGGCTTACTCGAACAACAACCCCGTCGCGGCTGCTCCCGGCGTGCATTGTCGACGACAACCCAAACCTGCGCACTCCCGCGTGGACGATACATTGTACAAGCAGGTCGGAAACGCCTTTCCCGTCAGTACCCTAGCTGGTTCTGGTTATTTTTTCGCCCTTCTATTACTACATACACTGCCCTCGAGGCCGACAGTCGAAAGGTCTCGCACCTTGATATCATTCGCTTGAGGCGCTTGGGTTGAAGCACATACATTGCATCCTTCCACTGTATCGCGGGCTGGTCTCGGATCACGAAAACGCAAAGGACAAAGACACGAAGACGCATACACACGAGAAAAGACGATTTCTTACGAGTCGCTTTTCCCACCCAAAGAAACATACATAGATATACAGAGGCAGCGCCTCCCATTCCCGCTTTCGCACCCCACGACAATCGCTTCATTTGGCGATAGTCTTGCCTCGCCGCCCTTCTGCTCTCTTTGGGTCGCGTTGACGCCACCCACTGCACCATCTATATCGCTCCTCGCTTGCGCCACAAGCAAGTGCAGATCGAGACATTGTCGTCGGTCCATCGCAACATATAATCACAGACTTTCCGTGAACTACGACGGCACTCGCCGCGACATTCGATTATCAAGGAGGTTTTTAAGCTTGGAATGTATTCTTCGCAGCATGCCAATATGGCTGCCGCTTCGCAAAAACCCGAGACTTTTATGCTGAGCACTGAGGCCCAGCAAGCTCTTCCGCATGATGCCCAGGTAGCTCTGCAGCAGGTTGACAACCGTACGTACATGCCATTGGCTCCCCCGATATGCGTGCTTTGCTAACGCCAGCTTTTCTCGCCGATTAGTCAAGTATTTCCTCATCTCCGCGCCCGTCGACTGGCAACCAGACCAATACATCCGGAGGTTCCTTCTACCCACCGGCGAGTATGTGTCTTGTGTGCTATGGAACAACCTCTTCCACATCTCCGGTACCGACATTGTGAGATGTCTGTCTTTCCGATTCCAGGCCTTCGGCCGTCCCGTGAAGAACTCAAAGAAGTTTGAGGAAGGTATCTTCTCGGACTTGCGCAATCTGAAGGCGGGAAGCGATGCCTCCCTCGAGGAGCCAAAGAGCCCTTTCTTGGACTTCCTGTACAAGAATAACTGCATCCGAACGCAGAAGAAGCAAAAGGTGTTCTTCTGGTACAGCGTGCCCCACGACAGGCTCTTCCTTGATGCGCTCGAGAGAGACCTCAAGAGAGAGAAGATGGGCCAGGAAGCGACAACAGTTGCCGTTAGCGAGCCTGCCTTGTCCTTCCAGTACGATTCTTCCCAGTCGCTCTTCGAGTCTCTCACCAAGGCCCAGCAGGCCAACTCGTCCTCTTTTCCGGCCCAGCAACTCGCCTTTCAGTCCCAGTCCACCTCGCCCATCTTGCGCGCCGCCGATTCAATGCCTCCCCCTCAAATGATGCAGCCGATGCCATCGCAGATGATGCAGCCAATGGGGCAGAACATGGGACAGCAAATGTCTCAAACCATGTCCCAGTCAATGGCCCCTTTGTCCGATGGTCTGGAGGCCATGGTCTCTTACGGAGCGATGACCATGGGACCCGCGATGACCTGCCCTCAGCCAATGGTCAAGCGGGAACCCGATTATGGTCGTGTTCAGTATACCCAGAATGGTGTGCCCATCACGCAGGTACACCAGCGACACACTTCCATGCCTGCGTATGGCTTGGAGTGCTCGCCTGCCCCATCGTTCGTCTCGTCGCATTTTGAGGACTATAGCCAGAGAGGACTCTCCTTTGAGCCCTTGACGCCTCCTCACCAGCAAATGGGCGTCATCGGCGAGCCCGCTTATATCGCCAATGAGGAGACCGGTCTCTATACTGCCATTCCCGATCACCTTAACGCTGGTGCCCTCAATGGCATGATGCAGCTTCCGCCATCCAACCTCGCGGCCCCATCATACCCCCGCTCGTACGCGTCTAGCAGCATATCTCAAGACCATGCCAGAGGGTACTCTCCCATGGCCGCCTACACAGTCATCGAGGGGTCACCCACATATAAGCAGAGGAGGAGGCGCTCTTCCATTCCCCCATCAGTTCTGTCTGCCACGACAGCAATTGCTGCGGGTACTCCTGGGGTGTACAAGCCCTCGGATCTGCGGAGGTCCGTGTCTGCCTCTGTCGGTCCCGTGGCCGAGGGTGATGAGTCTGCGGACAACTCTCCCCCTGGGTTGACGTACAGCAACCCTGCCATCAACATGGCCCGCCAGCAGCACCACGAGATGCTCGAGCTTTCGAGGCACGGTACTCCCCTGTCCACTGTCGAGGGCAGCCCTGCGCTCAACCCCATGAATATTTCCATGGGTCAGAGCTACGGCCCCCTCAACGATGACGAACTTGCTCCCATGAGCGAGCGACAGATGTCCCAGGGCCACCCCGGCGTAATCCGTCGCGCGCGTTCTGCCACGGTTTCGGAGCTTGGTCCTTATCCCCAGAAGTCGCACTCTTGCCCCATTCCCTCATGCGGTCGTGTCTTCAAGCGTTTGGAGCACCTTAAGAGGTAAGAATGAATAGTTATAACCCTTTTGATGTTCCATCCTCTTATCGCAATGCTAACCTTTCGACTTTCTTTCCAATCAGACATGTAAGGACACATACACAAGAGAGACCTTACGTCTGCTCATACTGCCAGAAGGCCTTCTCCCGATCAGATAACCTAGCACAGTATGCATTCACCCTTCCAATCTACCGTACACCTCAGCACACTTCAGTTGCTCATGAGGGACGCATGTCGACATTGATACTGACCGGTAATTCTTTAGGCACAAGCGTACACACGATCGTGGCGACGGTTCTGAGGGTACTTCGAACCTCTCTGGAGAGGAGGAAGAGGAGTACTCTTCGCCAACATCTGAGGGTGGCTACGTCCACGCCTCAGGAGCACCCAGCAATGGCAACAGCTCAACACCCCAGTCAACCATGTACAACAACCTCCAGACTTTGAGCATGCCCATGACAATAAGCGAGCCTCAGCCGATCAACACAGGCGAGATGATGCGAAACGAGCTAGAGTTTTAGGATTTGAGCAGTTTTCTGGGCAAGAACTGACTATGTATGTGTGTTGTTTGTACAATCAAAACCACCGGTGGTCATGACGGAGCGTTTCATGTTTGGCTTTGGTCTGTTTTTGTTATATATCCGGATGGGCTTGGGGGATTAGGTCTGTCAACATCACGGCTTATGAGTCTGCCTTGTTTCAATAAAGGCGTAAGACTAGATTTTCTCATTTATTGCTTCTTGTTTCTCTGGTCGGATGGCTATCCATGATCAAAGTGGGAAGGGGGTCCTTTGCAGGTTCAGTAGAAAACCTCACAAAGACCTTGCATTTGTTGTCATTTTATTATTCCAACCTTTGTCTCAATTGAGACTCTTCACTTTTTTTTGCTTTTACTTCCCTTTGTGTCATGCCTCTTAGCCATGAGAAACATGACACTTGGAAACATGAATATGAACGAACTTTTGTTGTCCGCATACTTAACCGTTGATTTAGGCCCGATGTGTTTTATGAAATGACAAACTCGATAAGGCTTGGTAGAAATAAGCGAGCTCACCTTCGGGCCGCGCTACAGAGAGCTGTTTTTGGATAGCTTGTCGCTTCTCGAACATTACGTCGAAGAGAAAGCAAAATTTCTGGAGGCCATACAATAGGCTGAGAGAATGGAGAGCATCATCCATCAGACAATGGACACGGTACACCGGCGGGACGGGCCGAAACGTGTGTGCTGTGCTGGTGTTTCTTTTGTGCTAAGTTGGACGGGCATGGGCGGGTGGAAGATGAGATAAAGAGCTGTAGTGAAGTACCCATGTGAAAGGTACGTGGCGGAAGACGGTACGACGGGGTTTGAGCAACAGTACTATAAATGGTTACAAAGTGGTAACTAGTTCTCTGGAAGCTGTTAGTGATGTATATGTCGAAGGTTAGTAGGCGGTTGTGGATGTATCGGTAATCCAGGTTCGCATAAGAGCTCTCTGTTGTGCGTCGGTGGTCTCAACCGTGTCTACCATATCCAACCGACGCATATCAACACTCGAACATTTTCAGACGATATCTTCAATGTTGCCCCAATTTACACGACAAACTAATATGCTTGATGATTTTCCAAATGTCGACCAATGTTTTACGTCGGATTACTAACAATCAAGGAAGAGCATCAAGATTTTGAATATTGGGGGACACGAGCATGTATATGTCCGTCAAACCAACGCCGGACACTCAACTACCGCTTAACAACCGCGCCCGATGCTGCGCTCAAGTTCCTGGTATACCATTTGCATATGCAGCTCATGCTGCAGAGAGATATTTTTCGGATCATGCACACCGAACTTCGCTTGAATGGGGATGTGTACATATGTCCGCTTGAATATTCTTTTCTCCGCAAGCCCGCATCTGCATGTTCAAATATTCGACCAACGCATACCGTAGAAACTTGGGAAATCCAGAATCGAGCCCCCCCAGTAACTCCCTTTCCTGGCGCAGATATGTGGGCAGTTTAACGTACAGATGTGTGCTTATGGTGACATACGAGCGCCCGCTTGTTAAATTGAAAGAAATCCCCTCCTGGAAAAAGCACAGAGTGAAAGGCCCAGTTGACAGTCTCCCGCTCAAAAACATTACCCTCCACGTTAACTTGCATACATTTCAATGCACCGAATCGGACTTGCATTATACAGAACTGCTCACATATCTGTGCCAGGAGAGGGAATTACGGGGGGGATCGATTCTGAATTTCCCGAGTTTCTACGGTAGCTTTCAAGTTTCTCCTGGCATTTATTTTGTCTTTTACTTGAAATGTGGTGTAATCTGTTGTCTTCCTCTTTAACCTTCCACTCTGCAAAAACAAATAAGACCAGACCCAGAACAATTTGGAATCCCATCGTGTAAGTTAGTATGTGTGTCCAACCAACAAAGTGCTGAACCTATACTGACTCCCTCATTACCTAAAAGTTCCTCAACCTGCTCCAGCAATAACCATCAAGACCGGCATCACCAACCACACCGTCATCGCCACGGCAAAAATGGCCTTCATACGCCCCGTCAAGATCCGCTTCTTCCCCCGCCTTTCTCGAGTCTCCCCTTGTTTCATGCTCTGGGGTTTCTTATTCTCAGTTTTGTTGACTGCCTCTCTAGTCTCCTTATTCTTTCCCTGCCTCTTTTTTGAATGTATCACTACTCCCAACAACAACAACAACACCGAGGATGACATCAAGCCCTCTGAAGGACCCGAATTCTTCTTCGACCGCATCGCCCACGTCCAGCACAGCCATGTCCTCCTTGCCTCCCCTACTATCGCTGCATCGACGACGACGACGACGACGACGACGACGACGACGACGACGACTTCCAATACCACCTCGGCACTCAAAGTCCTCATCACCCGCTTACCCCACCCAGACCAGCTCCCCACGGGCCCTCCATATCCATCGCCGCCAAAACCCCAAAGACCGCCTCGACAATGACGGCTTTCCGCATTTCGGCGACGACGTCCCAGAATCTCGGATCTCCAAGAACGTCAACGTCCACGGCCAACCGATCCAGACGGTGCGTCTAGACGACGTCCTCCCGTTTCCCATGGGCACAGACAACTTTCCCATGGGCACAGACAACGAGATCCCGGGAGTGCTTGCGGCTTGTGCGCAACCTTGCATGAAAAAGGCGGTGGAGCTGAATACAGATTGCGAAGATTCGTTGGATATCGAGTGCACGTGCCGGCCCGAGGTGAGGGCGGTGATTGAGGCGGCGAGTGATGAGTGTTGTCGGGAGGCTTGTGATGATGGGACGCCGGAGGTTTAGTGAGTTCCTGTCTATCTCTCCTTTTGTTTTTCTCTTTTTAGTTCTTTTCTTCTCCCCTCCTTTATTCTTTTACCCTTTCACCCCCTCTCTCTTTCTTTTTTTCTTTTTTTCTTCGGCCTGTCATGGTATTCGTAAACGTGAAACTAACACACGGCAACAGCTGGCGCCCATGCTTGCACGAAGACGATCCGTTGCATTATTAAAGTGGTCTGTCATGGTCTTCATAGGTATTCTTCGTTATTATTGTCGTCGTCGTGTTCAAGACTCTCTCGAACTCAAGAAAAGAAGACTGCCCGTCAACGGACGATCAAAAACAACACAAACGACAAAGAACCACAACGAGAGACCAAAAAACGAGTCTCAGACCCTCAAATAAAGAGTATATGTACCATCGCTATCAAGAAGCTGGCCATGATGATAACTACTCTGGTACAACATATGGAGGAGACATACAACAACTTCTCCACTCCGACAAGCCAGCCAGCAAGATCCTGACGATGATGGTATTTGTATTTGTACGAGAGGCTTGGAGGGTATATCTGGTGTGTACACGAATGATTTGGAGGACACTACATAGTATCCAGCTGGAAATGGTGTTTGGAAACAAAGCCACACGGAATTGATGATGTATGTTGAAAAAGATACACGGACGTGTTATGTATGGTGCGGGTCGGTTTAATTCTGGTTATGTTATGTGAAATGGCAAATTAGAGGAAATGTAATTTGGAATGACCTGAGGAAGCACCATCAGCTCGCTTGCTTACCCTAGTGTCAAGGGAACAAGAAATAACCATCAAGTTGCGCAAATGGATTACAATATGTACGGGTCGGCCAGTGAGTATACTTTCATCTTGACTTTTTCGATACTACCACTATTATTATCCTTGAGGTGCTGTGAATGCCCAATGTGTTTTCCTAGTAAATCTCTCCAATTATATATTCATCTGGATCAGATCGACCGGAGAGGACACGCACTTCAAGTTATATTCAACGAGCAGTCCCACTCATACCACGACGGACAAAATGCACTGGAAGTAGATATTCTAATATATAATACAAAACAGGCAAAGCCCAAAGGCTGTTCCTATGTAATCGCAAGATTTATGCAAAAAATAAAGAATTTGAAACTTTTCAGCCAATTCGCTTTTCCCTTCCTTCCCTCCCTTTTCCTTGTATTTTCTTCCTTGTTTTTTTTCTTCTTCCTTTTGTCCATCCATCGCCACCTCACAACCCCAAAACCACCATCGTAGCACCAACCAACAAACCCCAAGCCATTCCCATACCCACATTCAATTCACACGCCGCCCCATTCACATATATCCCCCCTTCATTACCAGACAGGCCGCTCGTGGCCTCCACAGGATTTTCCACCGCCTTCGCGCCCGGCACCCCACCTTTGCCCTTCTTAATCTCCTTCAGGTCCGTCGCCGTGGCATTAAACCTCGTCTGCGCCATCGAGATCTCGTTGTTGTCCAAATCAAACACAACATACGCGCTGCGCAGGAACGTGTCGCCCAAGGTGTTTGCTCCCGTGCCATTACGTTCTTGGATGCCAAAGATGCAGGCGTCTGTGACGCCGTCCGGCATGCGTGGGAGTTTTCCGTGGAAGGTCCGGTTGACGATGAGCTCGTTCATGGGCACGGCAATCTGAAGCGGGGAGGAGAAGGAGAACATGACGGATTGCGACGAGGACATGAGATGGCAGGGCGCGTAGCCATCTACTTTGCCGTCGGGGTCTGTTATGTATTCGATACCGATCGCGTCGTAGAGCGGTTTGACGAGCTCACTGGGGAGATAACTGAGGGTTGAGCCGGTGTCCAAGAGAACGGCAAGGGCGAGGTTGTCTTTGGAGATCTGGGTGGTGTCATCACCGTTGCCCTTGTCGCTGGAGGAGGACTGGGACTGAGATAGAGACAGGCCGGTCATGGTGACCATGAGGTTCTTGTACGTGCCCTTTTCTGGGGTTTGAACGGGTAGGGTGAGCAGGTCGCCCTCGTACTTGGCGGCGTCGACGCCGCCGAAGAGAATGGTACCCGTGAGGGCATCGAGGTCATTGAGCCAGATGGAGTAGGCGTTGGAGTTGATCAAGCCGTCGGCGACCATTTGCGCCGGAAGGTTGTTATAGGCTGGCAACCCGGCACGGGTTTGCACTTCGCTCAGGGTGTACCCTATACCGAGCAGTCCCTGCGCGTTAGTTGAAGAGTAGCCAATGCCAAACTGCAGCCGGTTCAGTTTGGTGTTGCCGATTGTGAAAGTATCGGAGGCATAGTCCCCTCTGGCGCCAGACCCATCCACATACTTGATGTCGAAATGATTGCTGATGTACTCATAAGTAGACGAGTCATTGGCTAGGTAGGTGCCGGAGTATTCGCATGGTTTGTCTTCATCTTGACAAAGAATCGAACTGGGAGAATTCACCCAAGTATCACTTGAGCCTGTGTCGAGATGTAGGGAAAGATTCCTTCCGGGTGTACCAATGGTCACATTGACATAGTATCCACCTATCTGAACCGTGGTATTAGCCAAATTTTCAAGCAAAGTATTAGAAGGGTAAATCATACGACATTGTCTAATGCGACGTCATTCATTCCTCTCCTTTGTAGCTTGTCTCGGGCAGCAGGTTTTGGGACTGACAATCGTTCCGTCTGCAGACTGACCATCTTTGGGGTATCTGCATCTTGCTTTTGTCGAATGGCGAAGGCTTCCGTTGTTGAGAGAAGGGATGCCGTCAAGATCCATTCCCATATCGTCGTTCTCTTCATCCTTATTTTCTGTTTTTTTTTTTTTTTTTTTTTTTTCTCTTTTCCTTTTCGATCTGTTTGGTCGAAGAACGATATTGACGGTCTCCAAGAATCCAACTTTCAAGATCCGACAAAGCCCACTGATGCAATAACCTAAATATATGTAGATGCTAATACAATACAGTAAACCAAAAAGGATTTGTGACAAACGGAAAAAGGAAGCTGGCAAGGTTCAGGAACCAGCTGCGCTATCGGGTAGGTAGTGCAAATCAGAAAAAAAGTAAACACATAAAAAAAGAAAAAAAAGAGAAAAAGAAAAGGATTCGAATGTATCTGAAAACACTCGGATAATCGTGATGCAAGTAAGACTAAGTGAGCTCTTCAACGTAGGCCAAGGATTTGAATACGTCCAATAAGAACCAAACCACAAGAGATTCAGGCAGACCTTGGTCAAGTTAAGAGTGTAAATGGCACGTAGGGTACACAAGACAGTCCCAAAGATCGTACTGTCTTGAGTGACAACCAACACCTCGTCCCTGCGTTGCGTGACCGAATTAGTATAAGAAAAAGAAGAGGGGAAAGGGGAGATAAAATTGGACGAAGGTAAAGGCTTAGCAAGAAAAACAAGAAGAAAGCTGTGACAACTATATCAGATGAGAAGGGAAGCCACATGGACACTTTTTGTCCCATGTGGGTGAATATGATGAGATGACAGAAGTACGATAGTGAGAACGAAAAGTCTACCGGAGATAGAGGTAGATGTAGAGATGAGGCAAAGCCGGGCACAGTCAACAGGCCAGGACGGGGGTCATTGTTGGAGGCAAGAGGATAGGCGGGAGGGGTATTGGAGAAGAGAAAGGCTCCACGAAGTTCCGGCCCCCTACGCGGATGGGATCCATCGACAGGGGCTGGGACAGGACTGAAGAATGGATGAATGATGTGAACGGCTTTGGGGCAAAAATGAAGGCAATGAGGGAATCAACCACAAAGTCGTCAAAAGGAAAGTGCCTCCAAGTAGCTAATGTGAAGGTAAAGAGCTTGGCTTGTTCATATCTGATTCGGACTCCTGGCGATTCGACGTCGAGAAGGCTGCACGAGGAACAGGAGACAGGCCCCGATGAAGGCTGTGTATGTAGATTAGACCGATCCTGGGCGTCTTCGGCGGCGGCAAAGGCATGTTGCGTAGCCTCATGTACGCAGAAGGCAAAGCAAGGATCCGGTGGACATGAACCGGGTGCACCTAGGTAGTGCTGCGGAAACGTAAGCCGTTGGAACGAGGCTGATGGATTACACAATCTGCAAACTGTGCAACGCGATTCTGTTCCAGATGTCTTTTGACGACGAGAAACGTTGTCGGTTCGGCTGAGTCGAGGTGGACTTTCCCCTTGGTGAAGATGCTGACGAGGTGGTCAACGGACATAAGCAGCAACGGACGAAATGGAAGAAGAAAGGAAAAAGTGGGAGAGCGTATCCGAAACCGACGACTGACGATCACTGGCCCAGTGTTGGCTTCCATCCATGCTACCTTCCTTCGACTGTTGGGACGGAAGAAGCTTCTTCCTGTGGAAAACAAGCCTGGAAGTTGGATGCCAAGGTGGAGCTGCCAGAGCCGGATCTACCATAATTTCTGCGATTTTGATACTACACTCTGCTGGCGCCTGGATTCCATCAGCGGCATCAGGGAGCTGAATGGTCGAGATGGAGATTCGACAGGCCATCTGGGTAGGCGAATTACGACGCTCTAGTCCCCTCCCTGAACCGATAAGGGGATGAAAAGGTAGTGTACAGAAGGAAGGACCAGTTCAGACGAAGAAAGGCCCTGTTTCTGGAATCGCTGGTGAAATAATTATGGATCGGTGTTCCTGTTCCCTCTGATTTTACCAGAGAGTGTAACACAACAAGATTGCGCCAGAGCCTTGGGACCTGAGCTATACCTCTTATGGTCTGTGTCAATGATCAATGGAAAGACATGCCCTGGGCATGGGAGGAAGCAACCTATGGAACGTCGGGACGGGAGGCCGTTTTCCAATTGTCTTAGCGATGGGAAAATGCACGATTTCCCATGGATGTGTTAGTGACGCTTAAGACTAGCGGATGTAGCCAACCTTGGGCGGCCTTGTTAGCGACCGTTAACAGCTTAGCTTGATGACTTCAAGTTATGTAAGTAGCCTGGTGATAGCCTTCACAGGGGCCAATTTCCGGTAATTTGCACGTGTTTGTTAGTGCCCTTGTCCCCTGGTAGTGGAGACCAATTTTGCGGCCGGTGGAGATTCCATCCAGAAAACCACGCTTGTTATAGTACTCCTTCTCCCGCAGTCCTTTGTTCAATTCAACCGCAAATCTTTTGATGCGACGGTTACCGAAAAGCGCACTGTTGTCTGGACTTGGACGTGCAGAGCACACGGTGAAGCAGTTGCTGTAAGGCGAAAGGACGGACGGATTTCGGGTTCGGCTTGACCGCATAGCCCTACGTACTTCGAGACGCTGTAGGTTTGTGGTGCACGTCCAGCAAGAGCAAGGAGGGTATGCATGGCCGCCGTTCGAAGCAAAGGGGAATCTGGAGGATTTGCAGGTTCATGCCCATAGTCGTTATCGGGATGATGACTACATGCCCTTCAGGTGTGAAGGTTGAGTTTTCCGGGGATGACGGCAAGGTATAGGTGTTGGCGGCCTTGATGGTACTATTGAGTATCCCAACCTGCCGTTATCCAGGCAATGACATGTCATCTTGGGCATCTCGAGGTTGGTCTGAGTACGAGATATCGGAGCCTCGATACATATCATCTTCTTGGCGGTTAGAGTCGACGAGTAAGTTCGGGTCGAGAGGTTTAGTAGAACAACACCATTGGCGAGCCGCTTAGGATCTACCATAGATATGGTGCTCACTGTTGTCAAAGTCCAAGAAATTCCCTCGCTACCAACGGGCTACCGACGGACGCATTGTGTAACCAAGCTGAATATTGCCTAACAATGTTTCACAAATAAGGCTGTTGTGGAACATGAGAGCCGCACGCTTACACCAACAAGGGAAATGAGAAAGACACTCCATGAATCGATATGACGATCGTCATCAGACAGCAAAAGATTTTTCACCTCACCAATTAAACTCGCATGAGGCTGAGGGGAAGCTACGGACATGCCTCGGTTTAATGTACAGCCGCCATGGTTCGGCAAGTCTGACCCGACTCGGTGAGACAGAGCTAGAGCAGAAAATAGAAAAGATGAAAAGAAAAGAAAAATGATGCAAAGGTCAGGATGGTCGGCTGAATGGAGGTCGAGGAGGGAAAACAGCTGATGGCCAACTGAAAGTTGGAAATGTCTTGGGAAGGTGCAGTGGAGGAGGCTCATTCTCCAAGTGTTATCACATAACAAATGCGACCGCCTGCTTTTAGATCTCCAAAGAAACTGAAGTAATACCACATTCCACTGTGATCATGATGGGTTTGGTCGACAAAAGTACCCGTTGGTATGGTGGTGGCTTTGTGTCTGCCAGCCGCCATTGAAATCACTTTCACAGCCATAAACTCGTAGATATCCAGAATCGTTTCAACAATAATAATTCTATGCCAAAGCTAACGTGTATACTCTCCAACAACCTACACCTAGAGTCTCGTAGACATAACAAGACAATCCCTTCCGACATCACCCTTTCACCAGCTATTTGATACTTTTGATGCTCTTCTCCAGTTCCTTCACACTCTCCCTCACCTTGGGGCAGTAATGTCTCCTCAACAGCTCGCCCTCCCACACCGTCGACGCGAATGGGTTGCTACCCTCCACTGTCGCCGCAAGTGGCTTATAAGTGCCGTCGCCCTTCCTCTCCTCCGTATTCCAGAGCGAGCTGATCTTCCTGCCGTGCGTGTGGAGCACGTCGGCGAGCAAGCCGAGAAGCGCCTGGGCTGACTTCTCCGGCACCTGGAGCGATCCGGACATGAGCTGCTTCGTGAAGGCGGCCAGACGGAGCGGCGCCACGGAGCGGATGTTCCAGGGCGGCAAGAGGATGCCGCTGAGACACTTGACGAGCAGGACGGTGGTGGTCTGCAAATTGATGCGGTTGTTGCGGCGCACGCTGTTTTGGAGCTGGAGCGACTGGGCGCCGAGTTCAAGATCCGGGTTAACGGAGAGAGAGAGGAGGGACTGGAAGAGGTGGGTGATGAAGAAGGAGAGATCGAGGTGAAGGTCCGAGCGGGCGTTATGGGCGTCTTGGCCCTCGAGAAGAGCAAAGGCGGTGACGGTGCAGAGGAGGGCTTCGCGGCTGGTGTCACGAACGAATTCGTGCTCGTCGTCTTCATCCTCTTCCTCTTCCTTGTTCTCGTCGTCCGACTCGTCCTCCTTGTTGGCGTCCTTTTCACTGTAGCGGATCAGGTCTTTTAGGGCCTCAAGGAGATCACCAAAAAAGTCCTGGTTAATCAGGTGGGAGTATCTGGCGAGACCTTCAAGACAGGCACCCATGAGGTTGGGAATACGCATCTTGAGGATGCGGAAGTACGAGGCGAAAACCATCTTGAGCGTTTCGGACTGCATCCGCTCTCGCTCCTCGTAGCTCACAGCTGCGTCGGCGTGGGCCATGACCTTTTCAGCCTCCTTCTGCTCCTTAAGAAGCTTGCGCTCACGCTTGGTGCGGAACTCCTTCTTCTGCTTCGGCTTCTTGACCGACCCATCGTCCTGCTTCTCCACCGTGTCTCTGGAAGCTTTTCCGGAAAACTCGCTAAGCAAACGCAGGTGGAGGAACAGGTTCAGGATGCTCTCGTCAACCTGGTAGTTACGAGCCTTCATCATCTTTGTGAGTACTGAAATGGCCTCCATGGCGGGTTGACCATCCTCATCCTCGTGAAACAGGGTCTCGAGAGCGGTCCGGCACTTGATAAAGTCTTTATCGATATTTCTGTAGCTCAGCTTCTTGATGAGAATCTTGAGAAGCTCACCGCGGAAGTTGAAGTGCGGTACTGCGTTCAAAAGGGTGCAGGCGCAGGTAAGGGCGATGCTGGAAATGGGCTGCTTGGACTTGTCGCGAATCGATCCACCGGCGAGGGCAGCAAGGGTCTTGATGTATTGGTAGTAGCCGGTCACCATGGCCTGTTCATAGACGCGTAGCCGCTTGACATCCTTGGACAGCTTCTCTTTGGCAACATCCTCCGAAGCCGGTCTTATCCTGTAGCCGGGAATGACATCCTTGTAGACGGTCATCTGGACAACAATGGCGAGCTTCTTGATGGCGAGAAGGTCCGACTCTCCAATCTTGGCGAGCGCCTTGAAAGCACCCGGATGCTCCTCTGGGTCTTCATTGAGCTGCGTTGCGATCTTGGCCATTTCCTCCTGGGCTCTCCTGATCTGTTCACGCTCGGGAATCTTGGGTGCTTCTGGCTCGGGCTGAGCCTCCTCCTCCTCAGGGGCCTCCTCCCCTTCACTCTCCAACCACTCGGCATCGCTCGCAATCTCGGCGTCTTCCTCTTCCTGCGTCACCCAGGTTCCCTCGGCAACTCTGATGGGCAGTTTCGTGGCATCGGCGACCTTCTTCTCCTTCTTCTTCTTTCCTTTCCTGGGGCGGTTCTCATAGTCCTCCTCGAGGTTCCAGCTCTGTGCACTCTTGAAGAACTGCTTTTGAATTTTGACGTCGCTGGTTGCTGCGCCGTCCGAGGACTGGCCTCCCTCGGTCAGCTTCCTCCGCTTGGAAGGATGGGAAGACATGGTGGTGGCTGGTGATGGTCTGTGCAGTTGGAGGGTTGTGAGATGATGTGAAGTGAACCTGAAACACTGAGTGTGGGCGGCTGATCGATGTGTGCTGAAGACAGACTGAAGTGAGACGGGAGCGAGCGGTGTTCTGGAGTGGAGATGGATGGGTATCGATTGTTTGTTCTTCACTGAGATGAGGAACCGCTCAGGAACATTTTCCAAACTTTTTGGACCCTGGCTGCCAAAGCTGGGGGTCTTATCGGCGGGATGTGGTTGGTTTAGCTTTCTTATCGGACCCCACCGCTTGGGGAAAAAAAAGTTGCTGAACCATGAACGGCCATCGATTGACTGCACTTTGAGTTTTGCGGTCGAGTTCAGTTGCTTGCGCTGGAGCTTCGAGTGGCCGCACCTCCTCCTCCAAGTTTGAATTCCCTTTCCTTCCATCCATCCAAATAGGAACCCACCGACGGGGCACTCTCCGAAAACATCAACCTCGTCGCAGCAAAGAGAGACCGCGGCACCTAATCTCTTTCTCGACCACTGTACACACATCCAACCTCCCGTAATCCCAGTCTCTACCCCACGATACACAATCGAGACTGCACTCTTCCCCGTCTCCCACCACGCGCCGAAAGGCCGATCGAATTCCCACTTTGCGACGCGATCGAAATATCGACGTCGACTCTCCTTGACGATAGTACCATACGATAACCATAAAGCCGAATCGTAGAAACCAACACCCAACCATGTCGTCTTTGGCCTCCCAGTTGGCCCAGATCGCTGCCAACTCGCGGTCGACCCTCAACACCAAGGTCCTCAAGGCCGCCCACTCCAAGTCCCTGATCTTCGAGCCCCGCGTTGCCGCTACCCAGACATACCCCGAGATCTACTCGATATGCCTCGAAGGCTTTGAGGAGCTGTGCAACCTTGATTCGCGCTTCACCAAGTTCACCCAGTCGCTATGGAGCCCACAAAGCCAGGAGGCCGACAGGACACAGATGAGCGCCGCTGAGAATGCCGCCCTCGATAAGCATGTCGAGGCCTTCCTCCACCTGTGCGGCAGCAGGTTGCGTCTCATGCCCACCATCAAGGCCATCGAGTGGTTGATCCGCCGGTTCCGCGTTCATGAGTTCAACACGGCTGCTCTCATCGCGACCTTCCTCCCATACCATACCATCCCGGCCTTTGTGACCTTGTTGTCCATCCTGCCCGCCAACATCCCCAAGGAGTACCGCTTCCTCGACCCCTACATCCGCTCTCTGACCGCGCCCCCTCGCGCCGCCATTGTTCAGCAAGCGACGAACCGCCCCGAGCTGCTTACCGCCATCTCCCAGTACACTCTTGACTCTTGCAAGTACCAGATGGAATACCCTGGCCTCATCTCCTTCTGGGGTGGTGTCATGGTTGAAGCCACCAACGGTCTGCTCGACAAGTACCGTTCCGGCAGGAGAAGCATCCAGATCGAGAACGACAACGCTCTCATGCAGCAGCTTGGCCCGGTCCTCAGCGATGCCATGGTCATGAAGAGCTCTCCCGGTCTCCAGATTGCCAGCTACATGGTTGTGACGATTCTGGCTGCCAAGGGCGGTCTTGCCGACAACGCTCTTACGGCCTTTATGGACCAGCTTGTCCACGGCTGGACGCCTGAAACGATGCGTCCTGGTCTCGTCACCCTCTGCATCATCTCCCAGCACCGCTCCGCCAAGCAGCTTTCTGCCAGAGTCACCAAGGCCCTCCTCAAGGTTCCTGAGGTTGCCTCCGTTATGAACGAGATTGGCAAGGACCACCGAGTCGATAAGCTGGCCAACGGCCTAGCGCTTGCCTTGGTCGACAGACTCCACAAGAAGGGCGATGTTCGCAGCCTGCCTGTGGTCAACTCGCTGCTCCTTGGCAACGTCCTCCGGGAGAAGCAGATCAAGGTCGTCTACAAGTCTCTATTGGTTGCCGCCCACAGAATTAACGACCAGGTTGATCAGGATGGCGCAATTCGCAAGGAGCTTGGCACTGTTCTGGTCAGCTTGTCCCAGGCTGGTGGTGAGGTTGGCGATATCGTCCGTGCTACTATCGACGAAGTTGACTTCGACATTGATGCTCTCGAGTTGACTCTTGGCGCCTCCATTCGCCCCAAGCTCGCCGTTGAGGATGCGCCCGAGGCCGCTGCTGAGGACAACAACACTCCAAAAGTCGACAAGGAAGCCCAAGTCGCGCAGAACTTCGAGAAGCTCTCCAAGCTCAAGCCCCAGACTGCATCGTGCTTTGCCGAGGAGCCTCTTGATCTTCTCGAGGAGCTTTACTCGCTCTTCTTGTCTGTCGCTGCCAACGAGAGTAACCTCCAGAAATTCGACGAGGCCCCTGTTCTCAGCCGCCCCCAGGCCCCTACCAAGCTCTTCTATGCCAGCTTCTATATGCGTCTGTGGTGCGGTTCTCTCCCGACTTTGGCCAAGGTTGCTGCTCTTGACCGTGTCAAGAACCTCCTGAAGGATGAGGAGTTCGCCACGTTGGACTTCCAGGCCGTCGTTCCCTATGCCATTGTTGCTCTCAGCGATCCTGCCAAGAAGGTCCGTCGTGCCGCTGCCGAGCTGGTCACCGTTTTGGGATCTTTCTACGAGACCAAGCCCAGCAAGGCCCGCCGTGTATGGGGTTCTGAGGGTCTCTATGCCAAGAATGCTGCTGTCAACTGGCTAGACTTTGATGCCACCAAGTCGCTCATCCATTCCGTCCTCATTCCTTCTCTCGAGGAGTCCATCCTTCACGAGGACCACATCTTGGCTGCCCTCACCAACGCCCTGGAGAGCTCCAAGTCCAAGGACGGCGATAAGAAGCACCTGTCCCACTCTACCAGATTTGCCATTTTCAAGTTCCTTTCTAGCCATGTTGTTGGAACACCGCTGATTGCTGTCAAGCTGAGACTTCTGCAGTCGCTTAACCAGATCAAGAGCATCTCCGGTACTTCTAGAACCGACCTGCTCCTTTCTCTCTTGCAATGGTGGGCCCGCCTGTCCGAGGCTGAGGCTCAGCAGCTCCTCGCACGGGAAGCTGTGGATGAGGCGTCTGTCAACAACGCCTTCGTTGATGTCGTCATCGCCAACAACGAGGCTGGTCTCAGGCTGATCTTCGAACTCATCCGCGATTCCAATGTTATCACCCGCAACGGGCTCGTCCAGTCGCTCTTCAGCCGCGTCCAGAAGATCTGGTCTTCCATGAAGGCTGAGACTCAGTTCTCCACCGCTCGCGCTCTGCTCACTCTTTCTCAAGCCGTTCACCCTACCTCTTCCGAGCCAGACGTTATTGCCACCGAGGCTACTGATGTTTTGCATAAGGTTGAGCTGACTACTGATATCCTGCTTGACTTCCTCGAGTCTCTTTACGATGATATCAAGAAGGCTACCGAGAAGCCGGCGACCAAGCGCAGACGTGTTGGCTCTTCCGAGAAGAGCGTCGACTCGCAGAGCCCTGCCGATGTTAGTGCCAGTCTCAGCAAGGCCACCTTTGTTCTCGAGCTTGTTCAGGAGTCGGAGCCTGCCAAGCATCCCGAGCTGCTTCCCAGTCTCTTCACCACCCTTTCCGAGCTTCAGCACCTCCGTACTGTTGTTGGCTCTGAACTTGGTTACCTCCAGAGCCTGGTTCTCAGTAGTCTGCTTGCCATGATGCCGGCCTACAAGGACAGCAAGGAGCTCACTATTGACCCCGCGGCTGGTCACGGTGACATCCTTGCCTCCTGTATCCAGCGGTCTTCCAGCCCCACTGTCATCAACGCTGCTCTGCTGCTGGTTGCCAGCCTGGCTCGCACTGCGCCTGATGTTGTCTTGCACAGCGTTATGCCCATCTTCACTTTTATGGGCAGCTCTGTCCTCAAGCAGGCTGATGATTACTCTGCTCATGTTGTCAACCAGACCGTGAAGGAGGTCATTCCTCCTTTGATCGAGACCTTCCGCAAGAGCAGGAGGAACCTGGTTGCCAGCACTGCCGAGCTTCTCACCAGCTTCGTTGTTGCCTACGAGCACATTCCTTCTCACCGCAAGCAGGATCTCTTCATCACTCTTATCGAGAATCTTGGACCCGAGGACTTTCTCTTTGCTGTCCTTGCCATGTTTGTTGACAAGTATGGCGCTACTGATAACATGCTTGCTTTCACTACACAAATTATCGGCTCCTTCTCGGTGGAAATCCAGCTTCAGACCCTCATCAAGCATTTGGATCTCATCAGCGACATTTTCAAGCCCAAGCCTGTCCTCTCCGCTGCTTTGCTCGCCAAGGTTGACTCCAACTCCGAGCAGGATGTTGTGAAGCTTGCTACGAAACAGCTTACCCTCCTCCCGAAGTTGCTTGTCAACCGTCGGCTGAGACACGAGATCTCTGGATTGGCGGAGAAGGATGATATGGAGTCCGTGAAGATCCGCGAGCTCTATGCCCAACTCCTCGAGGGCGTCCTCACCCTGGCTGGTACCGTTAAGCCAAAGAAGGACACTCTTTACACGCGCTGCGCCGAGGCGCTCTCCAACCTCCTCAACCTGCTCTCCATTGCCGAGTTCATCAAGAGTGTTGAGGCTCTTCTTGACCGTCCTAACGTCATTTTGCGCCAGAAGGTCCTCCGTGCCTTGGAGCGCCGCGTGGACAGCGAGAGCATCAACAACCCCAAATCGAGGGAGGCTTTGCTTGCTTTCTTGCCCCAGCTAACGGCTGTTATCCGCGAGTCGGACGACATGAACTACAAGCACACCGCTGTCAACTGCGTCGACAAGATCGCCGAGAAGTATGGCAAAAAGGATCTCGATGCCGTTGCCGCTGCTGCCGCCACCATTGCCGGCGACAGCTGTCTTGGTCAGCCGTCTCAGGAGCTCCGTGTCATGGCTCTTCTTTGCCTTGCCTCTCTCGTGGATGTTTTGCAGGATGCTATCGTCCCTGTCCTGCCTATTGCCATCCCCAAGGCTCTTGGCTGCCTCGAGGAGAGCATCAAGGCCGAGAAGCCCGATGGTGCACTGCATAACGCTGCCTATGCCTTCATGGCCGCTCTCGCTCAGCACATTCCTTACATGATCTCGGGTGCCTACCTTGACAGACTCCTTGTCTGCTCCAACGCTTCTGCTGCCGCTGGTTTGAACGAGGAATGCCGCGACAGCCGGACCGACTGCCTCCAGTTTGTCGCCAAGCTCATCGAGGGCAAGGTACTCTTCACTGCCCTGGAGAAGAACTGGGCCAATGCTGCTTCTTCTGGATACTTGGTAAGTCTTTCTCCTGTCACCTCTCATCCCTGTTATATAGTCTAACAATCTCCAGGCTCTTGAGGAGTACCTCCACGTTCTCGGCACCGCTCTGGACAAGCACCCCAAGTCCTCCATCGCCAAGAACACCACCCTCTTCACTGGCATCTTCCTCAATGCCTTTGATCTTCGTCGCAGCGGCGTCCTCTCATCTACCCAGGAGCTGGAAAAGATCGAGCTCCTCATCAACGAGACCTCTCTCAAGATGATCTACAAGCTCAACGATGCCGCCTTCCGCCCCATGTTCTCCCACCTTATGGAGTGGTCCACCACCGGCCTACCCAAGTCCGACTTGGCCGGCAAGGCCCAGCGCCAAGTCAGCACCTACGGCTTCCTGCAGCACTTCTTCGAGAACCTCAAGTCCATCGTTACCTCGTACGCCTCGTACATTATCGACTCGGCTGTCAAGATTCTTTCTGCGCCCCTTACTAGTGACGACGTCCTCAAGACTCTCCGCTCCCGCGTCCTTCGCACTCTCACCAAATGCTTTGAGCACGACCAGGACGGCTTCTGGCAGGCGCCCGCCCACTTCAACGCCGTCGCGCCCGTACTGGTTGCGCAATTCGGCCACGCCGCTGGCGCTGACAACTGCACCAACGATTTGGTGCTTGCCGTTGTCGAGTTGGCTGCTGCCGCCGACAGCAAGGAGCATCACAAGGAGATCAACTCGGCGCTGCTCAAGCACCTGCGGTCGGAGCAGGCGGCCGTCAGGTTGGCGGTCATCAAGTGCGAGCAGGAGCTCACTGCTAGACTGGGTGAGGAGTGGCTCCAGAGCTTGCCGGAGATGTTGCCATTCATTAGCGAGCTGCAGGATGATGATGACGAGGTTGTGGAGAGGGAGAACAGGAGATGGATTGTGGGCATTGAGGAGACGCTTGGTGAGAGCTTGGATAATATGTTGCAGTAAAGGGTTACGAGGGTTGGAGTTGGTTATTGAAAGAGTACATACTGTGACTACTGGTCACGGGAAAACGTTTACATGTGGTATATGATCGATGTCTTTGGCCATGTTGAAGGTAAAGGATATATCCTGAGGATGGATGGGACTATGTGTAGCATTTGCATTTGTAACTGGCGTTAGATATAAAAAAATCATGGTTGGGTTCGGTGTGAATAGATATGCAATGATCATTGAAAATGTTGTTAGTTGTGCTTGAATCGTGTCCTGTGAAATCGTCTATTTCTCGCTCACTGAGCATGCATGCAGAAACTTGTTCAAACCAAGATGTGTCGCAAAGAGGAATATATCTCCCCTTCTTGGCCCTGTATCCTTCCGCTCTGGGTATCTTCGCTCCTCTCCTCTCTCCGCCACTGCGCAATCTTTCCCCAGCGGCAGCAACGGCAGCAACAAGCCCCCAACCTCAAACTCCTCTTTCTCCTCCCTCAACGAACGTACTTGCTCATAAACCGCCTATGGAAGTCGCTCCTCAACAAATCATTGACAAACTCCTTCTTCTTATTCCTATCGTCCACACCCCTCGCCTGGTTCTTGAAGACCACGTCGTCGTCCCACCTCCTCTTGACCGTAAAGTCCGGCTTGTTCAGCAGCGGGTTCCCGAGCGCTATGTCCTTCTCGCGCTGTTCTTCTTCGGCCTTTTGGCGCTCAAGCTCCTCGCGCTCGCGCTTCTCTTGACGCTCGCGACGCACGCGCTCGAGTTCCCGCTGGAGTTCGGCTTCTTCGTCGTCTGAGTCGGAGTCGGAGTCGGAATCAGAATCGGAGGAGTCTGAAGAGGCGTCGTCGTCATCTTGGTTCTTCTGGGCTTTTGGTGATTTGGCATCGGCGTCATCGGCATCCGCGTCGTCGTCATCAACATCATCAGAAGAATCATCCGCATCAATCTCCCTCGTCAACTCTAATATCCTTCGTCGCTTCGCTTCTTGGTCTTCCTCCTCTTTGTTGTGATCACCGCCCGTCAAAGCCAATGGGCGCTTGGTTCCCGCCTTCTCGTTATCGACATCGTCATCACCAGAGGTAAGAGCAGGTCCGCCCCTCAACTTGGCCTTGTGCGCCTCCTCGGCAGCCAGCAGCTCAGCGCGCAGGTCGCGCGTGTCGCGCTCTTCAGATGCCCCCGCAACGCCGCCTTGGCCGGGCTTGCGGAACTTGAGCTGGGTGTAGGCGGGTAGGAGACGCTGGTGGTAGGCGGGACCGCGGAGGGCTTCTTTGCCTTTGGCCTGGTTTTGAGAAGAATGGATGTTAGTGGGTGCACGAGAGGATGGCGGGATTGGTTGGGGATGAGAAGGATGAGGGTGGTGGGATGCGTACCGGGTCGAAGGTAGGTCTGTGAGCTGTGGTCATTCTGGCGGCTTGGTTCGGTTACGCAGTTCTTTTCTTGAGTTGATAGATGATGCCGGTGCGTGAGAGATGAAGCGCGCGCAATAGAGGGCGAGATGGGCCGTGATTTGTTGAGGGGTGTTGGAAGTGGAAATTGCTGCAGAGGGAAGTAAAGTTGTTCCTGATTTGAAGCAATGGCTCTGAAGTCTGAAGAAGGAACTGGCTGGCAGTAGTGGTACAAATGGATCCAATGACGCCCTGGGGTTCAGTCTCGCAGGCGCACTTCTTGACCGCCAGCGGCAAAACCCGCCAAATTCTGGCGGACTTTAGTGGCAGAAACGGTGACCATAGCGACTGCAACTGCAGCACCTACCTAACCAGTGATGTTGCCCGATTCTTTAGATCCGCAACCACGTATTTTCAAAGGGAAAAAGTAAACAAACCTCAGTCAACATGCCCAGAGAAGCAGAACCGTCAGCCAACGAGAAGGCCTTTCTCTTGAAGGCGCTTCAAGACGAACAGATTCGCCTCGATGGCCGTGAATTCGACCAATACCGTCCACTAGAGCTCACGTTTGGAGACGAATATGGCGTCGCCAATGTATCGCTTGGCAAGACAAAGTACGTTTGTGTACTCTCACCACCACCACGCATATCCTACCCCTGAGGCACCAAGATACTAACCGGGACTCCCATCTTTAGAATTCTTGCCAAAGCCTCCGCCGAAGTAACAGTCCCCTTCGCCGACCGCCCGCTCGACGGCATCTTCACCATCGCCACCGAACTCTCCCCCATGGCCGCGCCTCACTTCGAAGTGAACCGGCCCACCGAAACCGAAGTGCTGCTCTCGCGCCTGCTCGAAAAGACGGTCCGGCGCTCCGGCGCCCTCGACACCGAGTCGCTCTGTCTGGTCGCGGGGCAAAAGTGCTGGTCCGTCCGGGTCGACGTGCACGTGCTTTCGCACGACGGCAACCTGACCGATGCGGCCTGCTTCGCCGTCGTCGCCGCCCTTCGCCACTTCCGAAAGCCCGACACCAGCATGGAGAATGGCGTGCTGACGGTGTACACGCCTGCGGAGCGGGAGCCGGTGCCGCTGGGCTGGCTGCACTCGCCTTTCTGCGTGACGTGGAGTTTCTTTGGCGAGGAGGGTGAGACAGCGTTGTTGGATGCGGATTGGATGGAGGAGCAAGTCAGGGTCGCCAGTGTCACGATTAGTTTGAACAGGCACGGAGAGATCTGCCAGATCGCGAAGCTCGGGGGTGTACCGGTCGAGGCAGTTGCGCTACTGCAGTGTACCAGCGTGGCGCTGACGAAGGTGAAGGAGTTCTCCACTTACTTGGATGACAAGTTGGCGGAGGACGCAAAGAGGAGGGATAAGGGTGGGTTTATGGCTGAGTTGAGGGCGGAGAATGATCGCATTGTTGGGTGAAGCGGTTGAGGACGTAAGAGGAAGAAGTGAGATACCCAGGTACGGCCATAGAGCCAAGCAGAACAACAAGGCTGTGTGGTTGAAGGCGAAACCTGACGAGGATATGGGACAGCTCTACAGCTGGTCTCTTTACTTTTCTCAGTCAAAAGAGAACGGCAAGAATTGTCCAAGAGGCAAGTCACTCCGCGGAATGGGCTCTATTATTATGATGGGGGGCGCCGCGAGTGCCGTATCCTCCCTCATGTCTAAAGGGAGTTATCCCGTTAGCGGCGACCGAAATTGCCATCTAACGTTACACAGTGTATCTCGCCATCAGCTCAGTCCCCAAGTCCTCATCTGCCGCTAAAGCTGCCAGATGAATGAGGTGAAAGCATTGGCGCCAGGTAACCACAGGGTCCTAGCCTCTATCTCTGGACGCAATGAGCTCCAAACTTTAGTTTAGACCAAGCCTGAGCCCTAAATTTGCTTCTACGCCACTCCCCCCACGATCCAATCTTGCCCGAATCTGAAGTGATTTGATCTGATGGCAGGGTAATCTCGCGTGATGGCAGGGTGTTGTAGGTCTTTTTGGAAGAAACCTGCGTGATCACGTACCGCTCCTGGCCTAGTTCTTAAGTCTTCCAGGAAGCGATATTGATCCTCGACGGCAGGCAAGATCCAAGCATTGCCTGCCGAACCCAAAGGGAGGATTTGGCTCCCACATAGAATCCTCTGCCCCGGCGCTGTCGATGTTCGTCGATATTGGTCGCGAACGTGGGTTATGTCATGAATTGGTCTTTCATCATCAACCGCTCCCGCTTCTCACCGCATAACCGGCGGCCTCGACTCCTTGTTCCACTTTACCCTTGACCTAACCCACTCCACCGCCTCCCTCACGCCCGTCCCCGTTAGTGCCGACACCGGCAACACCCTCGAGTCTCTGATACTTGCGCTCTTCTCGCCCTCGAAGACCTTCTTTACCAAGCCTTCCTTGATCCGCACCACCTCTACGCAGTCTTCCCGGTCCTGCTTGTTCGCCAATATCAACAGCGGTACGCCTTCTGTCTCCGAGTGCTGCAACACATCCTCCAACACCGCCCGACACTCGTCCAGCCGCCCGTTGTTCTGATCGCGCTCGATTTGGCCGTCGCCGATGTCGGTGCTGTCGATGATGAAGATGATGGCGTGGCAGGACGAGTAGTACGAGTGCCACAGGGCGCGAAGGGAGAGCTGGCCGCCGACGTCCCAGAGCTTCAGGTACATGTCGGGAAGGGTGATGGTGGAGACATTTTGGCCGACCGTAGGAACCGTTCTCAACTTGGGCTCGGGCTGGTCGGGGTGGAAGAGAGCCTTGACTTGTTCGTGAAAGGTGGTCTTTCCGGCGTTGTCGAGGCCTAGGAGGATGACGGAGTATTCTGCAGGCGAAAAAAAAGGGAGAGGTTAGTGTTGTTGGTCGTTGCAACTATGGGATGAGATGGAAAGGAAAAGGGGCTAAATGGGATGGGAAGAGGAAGCTAACCCTCTTTACTGGTCGCTAATCGGTAGAGACCCTTTGCTAGGTGATACATGTTGGCAATAGTTTCCGGAAGCTGACAAGGGCGTGTGAAAAGGTAAGATAACAGATCGCAAAGCTGTATGAGCTAGGTGTTCGTGAAGAATCTCTTACGATATTATAGGTACGTAGTATGTAGAGGTAGTGTACAGAAGACTTCCTGGCGCATCAGCCCGGATCGGGACCGTGTCTTCCCCAGACTTGTCAAACGCGCCGGGGGCGATCACACAGCGTCGAGGCCCCACACACACAGGTCTCTAACGGCCTGGCAGGGGCATGCCATCCCAAGTTTAGCGGCTTCGGTGGGTTTCTGGCCTGAAACGTGGACCGCTAGGGATGGATCAGCCCGATAAGATAAGAGCCCGCGGGGAGCTCTCTGTGTCGTCATAGGCCACCTAGTTTCACAGCATCACGCCAGGCCGCTTCCAGCTTCCATTCTCCCAAACCAACCCATCAGATTTTTTTGTTCTTCTTTCCCTCTCTCTCTCTCATGGCACAGTAATCAGTTAGATATCGGAGAACATATTTCCAGCCTTCGCCATGGCTCCCGTCGCCCTAGAATCCGAGCCAAGGTACGTTACGACTTTGCGCCATCACCTAGATACGCCCAAGTGACGCCGAGGTTGCGCGTTGGTGAAAGCAAGATAGTGGAAGCCAAGTTACAGTAGGTAAGCTAACTTGGACACTTCTGCAGGTATCTACCTTTGGTTCTGGCGGCATCGCATATAACAGTCCCTATCTATCTCACTTACATCATTGGCTTGGGCCTCTACCGATCGTATGCCCAACTGGGCCCAGCCCAAGACACGCGTGGCCGGATATCGCAACGACAAAAGCTAGTGACAGTGTTCGGCAGTTTGTCACTTCTGAGTCTAGCATCTGCCATCAAGTCCGGACTGGAGTATCTGGCCCTCTCATACAAAGTATGGGCATCCGAACGAGGCATCCCCCTTCTGCAAACCCTATCCGGTGGCTTCAGCCTCAAGAACCTCACACCCGAACATGTCCGCGCTTGGTTGAATGATACGCCGCTCTACCTCGATGCTCTCGAAATCATCGCAGAAAAAGCCCGGAGATTGTGGTGGGGACAACAGCTCGACCTGGCAATGGTCTCATGGACCATGTTGCTGGTGGTTGAAGGTCGCAGGAGGAAGATCCCGTTTCTTTGGGCGTATGCACTGCTTGCGCATCTGGTAAACCTCTCTTTTGCGCAGAACTTGTTCTACGTTGCTATGCTCTTGACTCCTGTGCCCATTGGTAATACCCACATGTCGAGGTATGGTTCACGATCGGTATTTCCAACTATTCTACAGTCTGGGTAACTAATGACCATGTAGACTATCGAAGCTCCTCACTCGTGCGTTCCCACCGAAACCAACCAACTGGTTCCCGAAGCCCGCCTTCTTCCACATCCTCCTCGTTCTCAACTATGCGGTTATGCTCTGGGCGCCCCGAGCCGCAGGAACCATTCACTTTCCTACAGCCGTTGCGATTTCCAAAGCATTGTCTATTACGCCTCTGGTTCTGCCAGCCATCATGCCCAAGTCCTGGGGAAAGATCCAAGCCGAGCCACACGACAGCTACAGTTCCTTCACAAAACTTTTCAACGTCATGTCTGTCGCCAGCCTCCTGCTACACGGCAAGACATCTATCGCCGCTCTGTGGGACAACCTCCCCGGCTCGTACAAGCACCGCCACAGCGTTCGAATCCCCTTCGACATTGAAAAGCGATCAGCATGGGAACGAAGCACAACCGCCATGGAAAAGATTCTAGGCTCAATAAATGACCATCCGGCCGTCGCAGCCGCCGGCAAAGATGTTCTCCTATGCGCCTTCAGCCTGGGTATTTGGGCGGCAGTTCGCGCCTTGGACGTAGATCACATGCTTAGGGCGGTAGCACCGTTCTACGGAAAGAAGTCGGAGAGGAAGGAACTCCCCGCTTCCAACCCAAAGGCTGTGGAAATGGGCAGCACAGAACCCTCCGAGTCGATTTCGGAAAGCGAACCCTCGCGCCCGAGCTCGTCTTCGGGCTTGACCATGAAGCTTAGGGACCGTGGCAAGCACGTTAGCTCGAAGCTTGCGGAGGCTCTTAGTGCCAATGGTAACACGGATACTAGCCCGAAGGAAGCGCCGAGGAGACGGGGGAGACCACGCAAGATCAAGCAAGAACCGACACCGGAGCGGGAGCTGGGAACCATTGACGAGGTGGCTGGTGTACCTGATGCGGTCAGTGACTCGACTTACGAGCCCACACCGGCGGTCAAGGCACAAGCTGTGGAGGGTGATGTTTTGCCGGATGATGAGTTTGATTGGGAATCGGCGGCTCTTGCATGGGGTTTGACTGCGCTGGGAGGACTGGGTGTCGGCTCGTCGGCTGTCTATGGGGCTGAGTGCGTTTCTCGTTGAGGCTGTGGGAAGGAGGCTTTCTTGAGCACCGGCGTTTACGGAATGTGAACGAGGTAGTATATGAGCTTGAAGGATCCGGATATATTCGACGTAGATCTAATCTGAAGTGTTATCTACCTTCCCCTTATGCTTGTTATGGTTCGGTATTGCGAATTTTTGGGCTGCTAGGAAGAGGGGATAAGAGAAGGTTACTGAATCACTGTTGAGAAAGACAAGCGCTTGAAAGGGTAGGACACACTATCAACCCAAACGTGAATTGTTCATCCGAGAGACTGATCTAACCTGAGGGTATAGTAAAGGTAAAAAAATTGTTTAACAAACCATAACTCCTTTTCGGCTACCTTGTTGGAGGAAATGCTGTCAACGAGAGCATAGCCCTGGGGAAAAAAACATGAACACAAAAAAAAAAAAAAAAAAAAAAAAAAAAGAGAGAGAGAGAGAGGAAGAGAGAAGAGAAAAGCCAATCCGAAGAACCCACGCCCTCTATAGGTAGTATCAGACATCCTGATAAACACATTTTTCCTCAACGCCAAACCTGCAAATATGACTCCATGCCAGTCTGCCTTTTACTCTTTTCCCCCACAACACTAACTTGCTCTCGACTCCCTTCTCTGAAACTCCTCGGACATACCCTGCCGACATACGCCCTTTCTTACAAACTTATCCCCTTCACCTCAAACATAACACATAACCAAAACGGGCCCCTCCTTCCCCACCAACTTCTGATTATACACATCCATCACCACCGAGTCCCAATCGGCATCACTTCTCACATTCCGTGGGCAGCCGGCCGACAGGACATGGATGTACGGAGAAACGCTAGTTCTGCCGCAGATGGTCCCGATGGTGTTCATAATGTACGTGTAGAACCCACTTCTCACAATGGGCGAGAGGGAGTGCTGGTACGTCACGGGCGGGCTGACGTCTTCGTTGGTCGAGCGATTCTTCATGTGCACGTGGTAGGTCAGGTCGGCGTCGTCGGGGACGTCGAGGACGAAGGTTGCGACCGGGACTGGACCTGTTGTTGCTTGTTGGGCTACTTCTTTCTCGCAGCCCTTGGCGAACTCGTCGTGCGTGCGCTTTCGAGTGCCGGTGAAAATCAGGTCTTCGTTCGTTTTAGGGGTAGCGGTTGAGGTCGCGGTTGGTGTGGAGTTGTTGATTGTGGGGACTGGAGTATCGGTTTGGGTAGTGCTGGTGGTTGTGATACTCGGTACGCTCGTATTGATACATACTGGGGTGGGAGCAGATGTGACGGTTTGGGTGGCGGTAGTTGTGTTACCTGGTACTGTCGTCTGAACAGGAGTTACGGTGGTGGTAGCCGTGGAAGCTATGGGAACAGGAGCGGCGATTTGAGTGGTCTTGGTTGCGATAGTTGGCACCTTCGTCTCGACAGGAGCCACGGTGGTGCTTTCCAAAACCGGTGTAACGACGCCAACAGAAGCCGTACATGACCCCGGGATGGGGACTGATACAGGAGTTTTGGTAACTTTAGGTTCGCTCGTGGTCTCGATCTCCATTGGTAGAGCGTTCTCTGTGACAGTGCTGGAGGGGTTCTCAATCACAGGTGTCGTAGTCGTGTTGCCGTATATTTCCAAAGAACCCGGCGCCCCAGTCTCGACACTTTCCATCACAGCTTGCAAACTGGTGCTAGAAGTCGTTGTTGCAGTCATCATTACACCTTCGGAGCATGTCTCTGACCCTTCAGAACCCGTTTCTGGCGAGGCAGTGGTTGCTTCCGGTGAAAACGCTTCCAGCTCGGCAACTGGCGCGGGTGAAGATACGGATGCCTCAGAGGGTTCTGGCGACAGCAAGGCGGTCGGGTTGTTCCTTGCCGCGTCCTTTTCCTTTTTTCGAAAGAAAACTTGTTGCTGGTAAACAATGCGATAGAGGAGCCCCATGAAGTGGACCATAATACTATCAACTCCAGTTAGCAGCTGTCCTTCACCAAGGAGGTATTTGAGGTCTTTGACAACTTACATGGTCGAGTCTCTGGGCCATATAGTTTGGCGCCTATTTCCAGGCGAAACATAGCACTCTGTCGAACCGAACCATTTTTCTCCCCAACCGGTCGTGAGCATATAATATGCGGCACCTCCCAACATAATCTTCATGCCCCTCACATCCCCCTGGGTCTTGTGGTAAACAAGGCTCTGGAAGACGGAGTTCAGCACAAAGTCCTTCATCTCCTTGTTGAGCTCTTTCCCCTGCCAGTCATTGAGTTCGAGGCGTCGATAAAGTATCGACAATCTTGAATTCCGGTCTGCAAAGTTATCAGCACGAGTCCAACCAAGCTTCAAGTGATTGGGGTGAGAACGAACTTACCAAGGGTGATATAGTCCAGAAGAATCGGGAGCTGGTTCGGGTAGAGATCGATACGCCCCGTAATGGTTGCTCCTCGATTGGTGTAGCAGTGACCGTAGCGAAAACCGGGGATTTCGCTCACCCGAATGTACTGATTGTCCGCAGGAGCTGGTGATTCGTTGTCCGGGGAACTGGCAGGAGGAGTGAGGAGGTTTGGGTCATTGGCTTGTGGTAAGGCATTGGCCCCGGGGAGACCGGCATAAGGCTCTTGAGCTTGTGGAAGGCTGTCATCCAGAGGAGGACTAGAGTTCGGAACACTGTCCTGTGCAGGGATCTCGGGGTGGTCTTGCGAGATGGATTGTTGTGGAGGCTGTTGTTGAGAGCCTTCGCCCTGCGGGGGGTCTGAGACTTGGTCAACCATCCCGTTCAGTAAGAGCTCAGGTCTTTCCATCTGCGCAAGAGCAGCCTCTATGTCTGCGTCGTCAAACGTGACCTCCCCCAACCAATCCAACGACTCCAACGACAGGGCGGGCTCGGGGGGTAAATCTGAAGGAGTCTGAGTACTAACCGCTGGGCCACCTGAAGTGTGTCCATCCTGAAGCGAAAAGGGACTTGCAGGCGGATCAGGGGCACTGGGCATACATTGTCCTTCCTGCTGTGCAACCAGGTCATCTTGACCGTCCGTGAAAGGCGGGGTTAGGGCCTCAAGGAGTTCGAGCTCGTCAGGTGTGAGGTCAGTGGGACATAGCGTGGGTAGGTCTTGGTCTTGGAGTTGTTGGCTTGGTTGGGGGCCGGTGGTTGTTGATGCTGATGGTTGGGGCAGCGTCAACTCGACCGACCCCGGCTCTGGGGCATGATCTGAGGCATGCTGTGATGGTGGTTCTGGGTGTTGGTCGTCGTCCTCTGATTCGGAAAAGAGCGAATGCAAATCATCATCAGCAGCGTCCCCAAAGAGCGAATCGAGGTCAGTGTCGACAACGTCGTTCTTGTTCTCCCTCTCGTTGTCCTCGGCGGCAAGGAACTCCTCCTCCAGGTTGGAGAAGAGGGGGTCCTGCTCAGAGTCCAGAGAGACAGAGCCCATGATTGAGATGGCAACTCTTACACATACAGGATTCTGTCGGCGACCAAGTCCAGAGTTTGCAATAAAAAGTGCAACCGGACAGTCAACCGAGGCGCGCGACCGGCCGAGTCACAGCGACAAAAGGTGCAATGTCGAGTGATTGATAGTTTGCGATCGAGTTTGCAGCAGCACTCAAGCAGCAAAGTTCGAAGTCGCAGTCGCAGTCGCGGATGAAGGGCCGCAAGACTTCAGATGAAGATGAAGTCGACGTGCAGGGTCCCGTCCGGTCGAGAAAATAATGTGGAGCCCCACGTCAAGATAAGCCATTGCAACAAAGGCTTCAGTTCTATCCACTGTTGCCTGCGGCGTTCACGGGACTGCAGTGCGTGGACTGGAGTGGAAACTTCATCGTTGTTGATCACAGTGCTGGACGTACTCTCAGCCACAGCTAGCCTTTGCTACTTTTTGTTCTCCTTAGGGGATCAATGGGCCCTGAAGGAGGAAGATTGTGGATGCGACCCACTGTATACAAGATAACCATTGCACAGTGATCAGAAGACCGTCCGCACCGTAAACTGTGGCTTGATTCCTTCGCCATATGCTTCAGCACCACCATATACAACCCTGCGCATAGCGCTTGGATAGCTGCACCTCCAACCCTGAATTGTGTCTTGGGGGAGAAGAGTATGGCAGCCTCAAGACCAAATCCATTCAGTCACTACCAACTGATCGGGTGTATATATAAGTGTGAAAGGTTCTTGTTCTATTATGTGTATCACTATAGCGCGTTTGATCATGCGCTCCATTGCGTCACACCATCAGCCAGGAAGGATCTACACTACTAACCGCTGAAAATATGGTGAAGCTACCGCAGTACAAGATCCAGCAAACTCGCAACGCCATGCTTTGTAACTCTATCCCATCCCTAAACAAACATCAAGAGCTCTTCCGTGTATCATTCCACAGCTTATCCACAATCTGGAAAATCGCCGTCACATCCCTCATGATGGCAGCATCCACATCCCCTCCCAACCGCTGCTGCATCTTATCCGGATGCCAGCGAACTCGCTCGTCCTTCAACCTTGCCGCAAACTCCTGCTCTCCCAACTCTTCCAGACCTATCCCGTGCACAAAGAAAGCCCTAACCGTTTCTGGATCCATCTCCTCAATCTTTCCACCCACCACCTCCCTGTTGACAGGCCAAGGAATCTTCGCCACGTCAATCTTCGCACCACCTTCCGTAGCGGCAGCAGCAAAGTCCCCCCACGCCTGGAGATACTCCTCCCACCTGTCCTTCCACACCCTCCTCTTTCTTCTCTCCTCTCCCCTCTTCAAGCTCCGCTCCATCTCCTTGGCGATCCTCCGCTCCTCCTCTTCCCTCCTCCTCTCTTCCTCTTTCCTCTTCTGTCTCCGCTCCCGCTCTTCCAGCAAGCCCTGGTGCGTCTTCTCCCACATCCTCTGTCGGACATAGGCAGCGTACTCCTCGTCCGTCATCCGTTCGAGCTCGCCCTCAGGGTTGACCCGTTCCCGCGCGGATGAGTACACGTGGATTGGTTGGCCGTAGACGCCTTCCCAGTAGGCGGCTCCTTCGTCGTCTGCCATGGCGTCAAAGAGAGACTCGCGGAAAGCGGCTTCGGGATCCAGCGGGGGTTCGGCGAAGGGGTCTTCTAGATGATCAGGCAGCTCTTGTTGTGGGGTAGGTGAGCGATGGCGACGGTGCCGGCGGTGGTGGTGACGATGGCGATGTTTGCGACGGGGTTCGCCGTCTTTAGTCTCTTCATCCTTATCCCTGTTTCGGTCCCGGTCTCTGCTCCTATCCCTCGATCTTCCCCGCTCCCTTCCCCGACCATCGCGGTCATCCTCCTCGGAGCGATGCCGGCGACTGCGGTGCCGGTCTGATCTAGGAGAGCGCGATCGTGATCGTGACCGCGACCGTGATCGTCTCCTCCTCCTCCTCCTCTGTGATTCCCTATCCTTGTCCTTAAATCGAAACTTGGTCACCTTGGGCTTCTTCTCCCTCACCCTCCCTTCGGAGTCCTGATCCTGGTCCCCATCACCCTCCCTATCCCTCTTGCGTTCACGCACACGTTCACGCTCACCATCCCCCTCCCCACCAGTGACATCCTCCCCAACGCCGGTCATGGGATCATCGCGGTCATGGCTGATACCCCTCTCCGTCCTGCTGCCCTTTGGAGGCTCAGCCGCTGCTGAAGTTGACCGTGACCGGCCCCTGTCCAACTCTGGATCCTGCGAGCGGTGCTTGCTCCTACTACCCCCACCAACACCCCTTGCACTGCTACCGTCTAGTGCCTCAGCATCGGTTTTGGCAGGCGCAACAGGAACAGGGTTGTAAGAGGCCAGGATTCTTCGCCGTTTGGGGGATCGTGGCGGTGAGTTGAATCCGTCAAAGGACATTGGTTCTGCTGCTTTTGCTTCTCTGTCCGGTCTGTTGTTGGTTCAAAGGGCGGTAGTCCTGTGGATTCTCGGCCCCATGAAACTGAGGATCTCGTCCGCGGTCTGCTTGTGGTCTGTGACAACCCAGACGGGGGGTCCTTGCTCAGGGCCTCTTCAGGCGCGCACTTGCGATAAACATGTGTGAAAAGATCGCGTTAGGCTAGATAGGCTGGCCTCTCGGGTTACTTTAATTCGATGCCCCGGTGCCGTAGATCCGTGAGTTTTTCCGGGAGTTTTGATTCGGACGTTGCTGGTTTGGTGTGGTGTGCGGCGACCCAGGTGAGAAGGTTAGATGGTGAGGTTGGCGCTGCAACTGTCGTCGCTGGTGGTCAGGTGTACACCACTAGGTAGTACTTAATAGGTAGAGGTAGTAACGACAGTGTCCAAGACAGTGCACATATCCGTAAGTTTGAAAATTACCCTCTTTGGCGTCATGTCGTATGCGTAACAACCCCTTGGTAACGTAACTTTCAACTCTGTTTTTTATTTTTTTGTTTTATTTTCTTAGCGATCCTTTTCACACGTGGAAAGTCATTGGGGCCCGGGTTAGGGTAAAACCTGTCACTTTTCAGCGTAGCCCCCACCCTCCATCCCATCTCCCATGTGCTCCCAATTCTCCAACTCCACACCAACAGGGCAATCAGCGCCGGGGCCGCTTCCATGGCCATGGAACAGCAATAGTGTAGCCTCCTCTCCCCCCTCCCCCCCCTTTTCGCTCGCTCGCTCGCTGGCTGGGTTCATGTCATGAGACGGGATTCTTTCTCCGCATGACGCGGCTGCTTCCGCTGGTGAAAAAGTTCTTTAGACAATTCCGCACAACTTCCACTTTTGCAACTGGAGTCGTATCCGATGTTCAACAGTAACAATTGATGGCGCCAATACTGTACTGGAAAGAACTTATCAAACGAAGCTCGAGGCTCCTTCATTTTACGCTACGTAGAGGGCAGTACACCGTCTTGAAACTGTGTCGAGGTACTTCTACATATACTTACTCCCTTACGACATACCACCGTGGTCAGCGTCGACAGTCCGAGACATCCATCCATCCATCCATCCATCCCACTCTGGACAGAAATCCTGCGAGGTCGAGAACAATCCGTCAAGACCTTGATTGGGCTTTGATGCCAATTGATGCCCAATCGTTACCTAGCATCTCCATGTCGGTCTCGGATATCGGGTCCAGGACCGTCAATCATCTCCTCCTCCTTCTCCTCATCATCAAAGGGTGCTTGTTGTGGGCGACGGCCGGACTTTTCTCGATCGCACACTTTCCCCAGACGGGAAGTGAGACACATCCATCGTACCATTGGTACTGATCAACCAAGGCATCAACGAGCAATTGGCCGCAACAGAGTCGCAAAAGAAAAGCAAGTGCTTGCATATCAATCAGGACATTGGAAAAGCAGATCGTCTGCACATTGTATGTACCTCATGCACACTCTATTCAGAGGATGTTGCAGACCGTTACATTGCTGAGCCTCGCACCAATAGTGCGAAATGCAAACTGCAAGTTTGATATATCTACTGTCGCTATCCAGGTTCCCAGGGCAGGGTCATATTAAATGAAAGAGGAAGAAGAAAAAGAAAAAGAACGTATTGCCGGCAATATCCCGGATCTTCATGACCACTCATCTTTCATTTCGCGTTGGCGGACCCCATGCAGCTCGCCAAAGGCGTCTGCGAGGCAAAGTGCTCTAATTTGTGTTGTTGGGGTCTAGGGGTTGCGAGGACGCGTGCTTAGCTTCCGTAGCCTTATTCAAGAGAGAAAGGCGGGACGGAGACTAGCACCGGGGCCGGACTAGGTATGTAGTAGGACGGGGGAGTTAACCCGCCGCCTACTTGTGACGAGGTACATTGTACGTCAGTCGCGGCAAGATCCCGAAAACGAATGAGCTGCAGTGTGCATAAAGTAGTGTAGGGGATGGATGCATGCAAGTCTCACAAGCGCTTATCCCAACCACACCTCATTCGTGTGGGTAAACAAGCGCTTGGGGCGCGCGGAGCGCCCGCCATATAAGAGAGTCTCTCGCGACGATGATGGTGTGGAAATGAAGCCTACCTAGGGAAGGTTTTGCTATTAGGCACGTACATTGATTGACTGGTTCTTGAAACCCGATGTGATGAGCGAGCGAGTGTCCCATCATAATGACCATGTTCTTCCGGTCACCCCTCGGAAAAGCCTCACATTGTTATCACTTCGGGACACTGATGGTGATAGAAGGAGCATGCCCAAGTGCAAGTTCTCATTCACAAAAGTGTACTTGGATCACAGCTACAATGAATTGAATGGTAAGAAAACACTGCAAAGAACCCCCCATCTCCACCACTCCCACCATCCAGTCAACATCACCACCATTGCCACCGCCTCATTTTCCGCCCTTTTCTTCTTCCCAGCTATGTAATATTGTTGGCTCACCGGCCCTTGTAGTAGTTAACCTTCCATCCAACAGCCCCGACGTTTTCCTTCTCTCTTCCCCCTTCCCCTGGCTGCCTAAAACCTACCTAGCGGTAGATCATCATGCACGTAAGGAATTCAGGAGTCACCGCATGGCCTTTTCGCGGCGGGACCACCGCAGTCATCACTGGCATGTTTCTTCTTTCCATTCAGCTAGTCTTGACTGGCGGTCATTTCTAGGTAGCTTCACTTCCTTGACAGCCTTGCTTCTGTAATGTGCACTGTACTGTATGTGCAACATCCTCAGCTTCCCCGTCACCAACAATCATGACCATGACCATGACCATGACCAACCAACCAACTGTGGTGTTGACTAGGGCGTAAGGCGTTAACTGGTTGAATTTCGATGCTTTTTTTGGGTTGGAGGAGGGAAGGTCATCTGCACTGCCTCAAGGAAGCTGTTCTTTTGTTTCTTTACTTAGCGACAAATGGTAAACGCTTCTCTCTCTTCTGGATGGTACTTCCAAATCATAAAGTCCTGGGTTGAAAGTCTTGGGTTGAACAGTGAATCAGCCACACTAATAGTCCAAACCATGTACACCTGAAATAAAGCCTCTGACGGCTTTCGACGAGGCGTCACGATACCGTGAGATGTGGTGAACAGGAACCCATATGTCCAATCCGGTAAAGTAGCCTTCAATTACTTCTTGAACCATCAGTAAACTGACCTCAAACACATCTTTTTTCCCTTTTGTACCATAAATTTTTACCTAGATGTACCCTTAATTAGGGGCATTGACTAACAACGGACTTGCGAACACCCCGAAAAAAAACACAATTACCTAGATTCCCTTTCCATGCTTCTTTGAAAGCCATTCGACGCCAACATTTCCCGACAAGTTCCAAAAATGCTTTCCTTTTTTTTTTTTTTTTTTTTTTTTTTTTTTTTTTTTTCTAAACGGTGTTCGCAATGTCTGCAGAGCTCACTTCATTTCCCTTTTTCTAACTCCTTAGCGCCCAACACAACCCTAATCAAGGCATATATATCAGTGGTACCACTCGGGACGAATTTGGTCATGTCGGGTTCATCAAGCAAATTACCGATCGAGGGTCTAGAAGAACTCATCATACAGTACCTACCTGCAGTATGTCAATATTTGACAAATGCTCATGAATGGGGCCGAGTAACACAGAAATTTAGGTACTTCTAGTGCTCGGCAAAAACGTAGAGGTAGTCTTCATCTCGGTAGCCCACCCATCTAGACGACACCCCTCGCCCTCCACGTTTCCGTCGCCCCATCCTCATGGTTCGCTTGCAGACTCCGCTTTGAAACCTAATCTTAAAGCGGCCATGATGTCACTTTATGAGCGGGTGTCATGCCTACGGTACGCTTTGGTTTCTGATCCCGATTATCAATTTTACCAGTGTATTCCAGGGGTGCCACATGTTGTGTGAATGCCCCCCTGGAGTGTGATGAGATGAAGCACTGTTAGGGGACCGGATCGCTAAATGAATGATGAGTGCGACCTGAGAGTCATCGAGAATTCGCATTTCTAATATCGTGTATCAGGTTCGGGCTTCCGTGACCCAAAATATCTGCTGGGATAACGTGTAAATATCACATTTTCATTTCCAACCTAGCCGGAGGTTGGAAGGACGATTGCGAGGGGCTGACTGTGACGGCGAGTGTGAACATCTGATCACTCTTCAAAACTTGGATGGATTTCGCATTGGAATCCGCAATTTTCACATATTCAGGCCTCAGACAGTGCCATCATTCAAAGACATACATGCAGTAGTCCGTTATTCTGCTCAACTATTAAGCTTTATTTATCCTATTCCCGAACCGCACACTCCATCCTCGGCGTAGCTTTTGATAACAAACTCCGCCTTAGCCAATTAAAGGGTCGTCTATCTCCTAGACAATCACGAGCCCCTGACATTCCCCCCAGACGGGTTCTACCCGTGATTTGCCAGTCCCATTAAAAACAACAGAAATTATGACCCCTGTGGTCCCCCGTAAATGGAAAAAAGTCCAGATGCAATTTAACGAACGGCCAAAAACACAAAGCGCCAACTCCGGACATGAAGATGACCAAATCCCCGTAAAACACCAGCCCAATGATGATGACCCTGTGTGCACACCAAATTAAGAAACCCACGGGACATGTCCCCGTGACCACTTCCTCTCAGCCCCGTTGTGGGCAGGGATATTAACAGACTAATGGAGCAGCGGAGCTGCGATATTTGAAGGCTGATTAGTAGGTTGATAAGCCGTGGTTGTAGAAGGATTAGGTGCGTAAGCGAACGGTAGGTAGCGGTAAGGACCAGCCGTATGACGCTCGAACGTAAGCTTGGTTCAGGAGGTAACAGTTAAGAAAAAAGAAGAAGAAGAAAAAAACGAAAAGAAAAGAAAAAAAAAAGAAAAAGAAAAAAAGTGATGATGAACGTGAAACAAGGAGCGACGTATAATCAACATGACAAATGGAATTTTGATACAAAACGAACGTAGCAAGACACAAAGTCTAAGAAAAGAGGCATGCTCTCATCAAGGAAAAAGCCACTGCCGGTTGCCCGGGCTCGCTTTCAGATAACTCTAGATCAGGAGAGAAGACAAAAGAAAGATGCAAAAATAGAGAGCGTAAAGTTGGGCCGAGATCACTCGTTAAGCGGCGGGTCGGTTGGAATGCGGCTCATGCCTCCATTGCTCAACTGGCCTTCGTAGGCTGTCAGTATGACCATGAGACCCCTGCAACGGATGTCTATGGGCACCTTCGAGGGGGCCTCTTTGGCTGATAGCCCATCCTATTTCTGGCCTAGGAGCGGGCGCAGGAGGATAGGGCTGATAGGCACCGCCTGATGGGCTTTGCGAAGTCAAGGGGACAGCATGCGGTCCATTGGACGCAGGGGGCGGGGTTGAGGTCGATTGAGGCTGATCAAGTCCCCGAAGAGGGGGTAATCTTGGAGGAGGAAGATGAGGTGACTGAGCCAGTCCGAAGGCTGATTGGGGCATGGTCATGGAAGCGGACGTGTTGTATGCGTAAGCTCCAGTAGTGGGCGACGGCTCTGTATCAGTCCTTCTCCGTCTTCTGGGCCTCTCGAGTGTCAAGGACTCATCGTATGGAGATGAATGGGTGTTGTCGGGATGCGACCGGGTGCGTGAATGAGTATAAGGGTTTGAAAGCTGGTGTGACTGCGGGGGTTGAGATTGCGGCTGCGGTGGAGGTAGCGGTCCCGTACGGGGGCTGTTCTCGACCGAAAACGAGGGTACGCTTGGAGGCGACGATACAGGAGTCGGTTGTGCTGGATCCGCCAGCTTGCTGAATTCAGGAATGCCAGCCACAATCTTTCTCAAACGTTCTGCCTCGCTGCGAAAGTAGTCGCGCTCGGTGGTCAAATCCTGCATCTTCTTGGCCCACTCCCGGCTCTCAACCTCCAGTCTCTGCAAATCCCTCTCCCTGTTCCGCTCAATCTCCCTCTTACGCTGTCTGAACCGCGCAGAGGCTCCCGCGTTTCGCTGTCGCTTTGCATCCGCCTGTCTCGAGCCTTGATGGATATCTACTGGGACCAGAATTTCTTCGCCAACAGATGGTGTAATGGTGATCATGTGCTGTCGGCCATCAACCGCAAGCCTGCTTCGGTCCTGAAGCAGATAAGCGGCGGTCAACCCGCCTGATACGGGTCCAGTAGTCGTGGTTGGAGGACTGGGGAAGGACGGGTGAGAAACAGGTCTTCCGGCAAGATCCCGAGTAAGAGAGCCAGATTGTAGCGGCCCTGCTGTTACAGGCGGCGGAAGTCTTTGACCCAGAAGCGGCTGAGATGACGGAGCAACCATTCCAGTAGTCGGTTGCGCAGGCGGGGGAGGTAAAGAAGCCCCTTGTCCGTGTAGCGAGTCGGAAAATGGGCGAGGACCTGGGAAACTTGGGGGGCCACTGAGTGGTGAAGTGTTGTGAGATGGCGTTGGGGTTCTTTGGGATGGCATGCCTGGGAGCTGTTGGCTTTCCATGGGCCTTGTTGTCCCGCGGCCCATGCTTGATGGTCTTGGGGACCTCGGGGTTAACATCCTCCTCGACATGGCCATCGAAAAGGGATGGTTGGTGATAGGAGATTCGTTTTCGGAAGCCGGAGGAGGCACCATGGAGGATGCGGCGGGAACTGGAGTAGTAGTTCGCGACCCGGGCATACTTTGCGTCTGATAACCATAAAAGCGAGATGGCGAGCCATCAGCTGGGTACTGGCCCATTCTCATGGTTGCCTGTGGGCTACCCCTTTGGACAGAAGGCAACGGGAGAGATGGGGCGGGTGTAGGAAGACGCTCCTGGGGTTCCGAAGGGTTCAGAATGTTGTGCACACCGGAAGTTTTCGATCCTGTTTGAGTGTGGTTTCCGTCGACGGCGGCCATTGAGGTGTTGCTTAGGTTACGACGATGCTGATGACTCGGTCCATCTTGACCAAAGGCTCGGTAGGACGGCGACGGGGAGTGAACGTCACGCGACGATGTGAGCGCGGAAAGGTGAGGTGTAGGACCCCTCTGTGACATTGCCTGTTCCCCTTCGCTTCTTTGATCTTCAGCACCATGATACTGGCGACCGTTGTCGCCGTTGGAACCCTGTGAAGCGAGTATAAACCCGGAGCTGACACCTGGTAAGCCGTTGTGTCCAATAGTCGTGCTCGAAGACCCAAAGCTGTAGGCGATGGAAGAGATGGAGTCTGAAGAGTCCGCGCCGAGCCACCTCCGGGGAGGCTCTTGGGGACGGGAAAGAGCTTGGATCGCCAGCTTGACGGATTTAACGGTGGTACTGTATAGAATGGTTTATTAATTCACCTTTGTTGGGGAAGAGAGTGTTGCTAGCGGCTGGTGCGACGGATGAGTGAGTCTTTATGCTGCAAAAGAGCGTGGCACCCGACTCGGAAGTACTGCCAGCTCCACGTTCGAATAGTGAGGACGGTATCGGTTCCGGACTGCAGTAGCGGCAAACGCACACAGAGGATGAGCTGCAAGATGTCGGGTACGTGTTCGAGGCCCGTACAACCAACGTGTCAGCCAAGTTGTCAAGCTTTAGAGACAAAGCTGGCGTAGAGACAAGAGCCACAAGGACTAGCAGCGGGTGGAGGCGAGCGGGGACTACTTCGACAGGAGGGTAGTCCGGCGGATAGCTCGAGGGGCCCCTAGCGGAGTAGAGAAAAAAATGACAGGCGTAGACCACCAGTCCCGGTGGGTAATCGATGCAAGAGTAGTTGCGGTGACAAGGTGGGATGGTATGCAGGTTTCTGGACCACTCAACGTCCTCAGGAGGAGACTCGCCCGCTGAATGGTCCTGGAGACCACGTAGCGCAAGAGGTTCGCCGTTTAGGTGGGCGTAGGTCAAGACGAAGCCTCCTTTCAGATCCCTAAATTTTGCTAGCTTCTGGGGACAGTCTGTTTGCCTCTGGTGGAATGCTCGCTGGCTTCACGAGTAGTCGGGATGTCGTAACGGTGGTGAAGCAAGAATCGGTTCAGGTTGAGGCAAAATCGCGCTTCCAGGTCCCCGCCAGCAGGACAGACTATATAGATCTGATTGGACCACTGTTGCTTTACTTGAAGAGCAGAGGCCGTGGATAAGGGAGCATAGGTCGTCCCACGAGACAAGCCACTGCCCTTGAGTTGACGTGTGAGTTCCAAGGGTACCTCAGTTCCGCGGACCACAATGATCAGCATGTCCCGGAGCCTGTAATTGTCCACCCATGCTTCTGTTGTTGAACGCGTTCTATTCAAGTTGCTGTTTATCTGCTGGGTGGTCGTGCTAGAACTGGTACGTAGTGTGTTCCGAGGGGTGGACAAGTCAACACGGGGACAATGGCGGAATCGTAGTGTACACAGTACCATAGTAGTCAGCAGGCAGTGAGTGGATAGGTAGCTGCCGGGGTACGGCAACGCAGAGGAAAAGCAGGGGTTGTAAGAGCCATGTCAGTTTGAAGTGATGGTCGCTTGGTAGGTATGTGCTAAGTCTCGACAGGGCTGTTGTCAACGATCCTCCTGGGGAAACTGACAGACTCAATGTTACCTAGCACTTCCGGTTGGCGTATTTCCATTTTCGCTCAGATGATCTTGCTCGGATTTCCACTTCCCTTTTTGTTGGCCGTTTTTTTTCGCAAAGAGTCCACCCTGTGGGTAGCATGGGTATGTCGGCCTGGAGGTGGATGGATCAATGAGGGCTAACCGGACACTGTTTCGTGATTCCACCACGATAATAGCGTACATGTGGTGAGGTCCATGAGGCCCAAAAGCTCACAGACATCCACACAGCACGACCATAAGACCCTCTTGGCGTGACCGAGCATACACGGCCCAAGCGACTGGGTTGGTAGTGGATCGCTCGCATCAGCGGCAAATGCTAGTCCTGAAAGCCCGTGACAATACTGTGCCTAGGCGGCTAGTCTAAAATGGCAACTTGCGTTCATTGCTGACGATGGGCCGTCCGCAAAGCTGTCGAGGTGAGCATTGGTATGGCTTTTGAAGAAATTTCTGGATTGGCTATAAACGCGCACCGTGCCGTTTTTAGGATGACCGAGAGGCTGAGATTCCCGGTATTACTCATGTTAGGTGTGGCAGACATTATATGTGAGACAATAAGAGAACTGGCGACGTCGTATTGGTATTGCCGCGTATCAAAAATACAACAGCCCGAGGGTCCTTGGAGTTGCGGCATCTCGCGTGAGCGAAAGGGTTCCGTGTGAACAGTCAAGCAATTTCCGTGCACGCAGTCAAAAAAAAAACCAGTCCATGGCGCATACTGTGTACGTATGTCGCGATCCCGAAGGTTATCACGGGTGGAGAGAACGGTAGCGATGATGCGCATAATAAACCATAGCGATCCACACAGAGATTTACCACTGGTGAGAACCCAGCAAGCTTCCCGGGGAAAAGCAGGTGCTCGTCCCTTACACCCTGCTTCATGTGCGTGACTGAGGCGGACGATGCGATACGACGATCCTATTCCAGACCGAGAACTTTGTGCTTATGATTTCACTTGGCCTCCTTGGCCTCTTGGGTATTTCACCCCGACTCTGGCTCGCCACGAGATACTCCCGAGATCCAAAGATTATCAAAAGACTCGCCATCTGTAAGCGGGCAAAGTGCAAAGCCCACGGAGAAAAAAGAGGTTCGCATGACCCACCGCCTACATGTTGTACGGCGTAGTCAGGTTTTGCGCGCAGAATGTTGTCGTTGAGTGGCTCCGGTGGACTCGACAAAGTCGCGGCGGCTGCATGGACCAATCTGGGGTCGGCGGGCAGCTTGTTTTGTAGGGAATCTTCACCAAGGAGAGATGAAGAAGGGATTACACGACAGGGCGGAGCTGATGGTGTTGAACATGCCGGCTGACGGGAGGTGATCAACAGACGACAGAGCCTCGGAGGTATCTCTCCAGGAGAATGATGTGAGGTGATGTTGCATGGCAACAGACGGGTGCGTGCTGCGTATCCTGATGCCAGTCATGTCCAGTTGCAGCGGCTGATGCCATCCCGAACAAATTACGGGCCTGTATCTTTATTAACTTGATCCCGGCAAGCCACCAAACCCAAAATAAACGCGAAAATGTCGTTCGCCAGAGTGGTCAAATAAGGCACGAGATCGTGGGCGCACCGCCTGAGGTTTTGGGAGATGTAGGGTCGGGTAGGCGTGTCACTCTGCCTGTCCGGTATGTATATATGTACGGGGCCAGGGCCCAGGTAGCGTAGCAGCCCGCGTAGCTTCAAAGGCTGTCATGGTGATGTGGCTACCAGATCGGGTTCTGTGGAGTGCCTTGAGTGGTCAGTTTGGCTCGATTGTTGCGACACTCCATCTTCCAAAATGGTCCTTACAAAGCGGCCGTTCTTGGCATCTGGGCTGTCTGACACCTCAGTACAGTGAAGCTGCACTGGGAGGGGGGGAGGTCGAATGCACGATACATTCATTTGTTAAATGGCCAACCATCCCGTGTCGGATCTCTCAGCCAAGCAGGTCAAGTAAAGGTGAAGAAGCTTGACCTCCATTTTGCAGATGCCGTCGCCAAGCTGCTGGTTGGAGGCCAATGGAGATATCGAGCTGGGTGGTGAATAAGTGGAAATGGACAGGTGCAAATTGTGGAAAGTGTGCCAAGCCCACAAAGTCCAATATTGCAGTGTGGAAGGGCTGGGGCTGCCTTGCCCTGAACGCTATGCCATCCACGAATGCTCGTCGTAGATGAGGCCGAGATGAGTGTGGTATAGAGAGGTAAGGAGCATCCTCCGTCGTGCCTGCCAATGCCAGAACCGACCTCCAAGAAGGTCCAGAGTACATAGCAATGTGGGTGTTGTCAGTTTTGGGGGATGCCCCTTGCTTCTCTCTGTCCTTGCACGGGCAGTGGGGACCTTGGCTGGGCGTTTGGAACTTTCATGAACACTTCCGTCAGCACCGCACCACCTTCGTTGCATCCGTCTCTGCTTCGAACCCCAGAGAGTGCTTCACCGATATTTAACTACGGCTTCAGTCTCGAATCCGAACAAACAACTCGCCAACTGAACGTGCCTCGAGGTGACGACTGAACTTGCGTTGACACGCCTCCTACACCCAACAACTGCCAGGTATTCCAGATGTTGGGTTGTCTTGCAGATATCAAACTCCTCTGGTTGGGCTGCTACCGTACCATGGCTGACTCTGTTGGGGATTGTCAAGTCGAAATTGTACCTCCACATCCATACAGTACTCAACGGCAGGTACATGACGGCATCTGTGTCTTGAGCGGCCATTGTTGGTTGCGAAATACGTTGACTGCAACCCTCCGTCAGGGTCAGTGGCGTACACTGCTGGTAGCGTTGCAAATTGGACATATCCCGCGCTCAAATTGACTTTGGTCTTGCTCCTTGTACATTTAATATGAGGCTTCTGCTGGTTTCCTAGGTTCTGCGGCCCAACATGCGACCTCGTTCACACTGGACAATGCTTCAGATATGGTGTGGTGCCGTGGCTCAGCCGGGCAAGCCTGGGTAGGAGGTGTACCGTGTAAACGTTCCTTTTGATATCGTGTTGTTGGCGTCAGGGACGGATGAAGGGAAGGACAGCGTTGATGAAGCTGCTCAGTCTACTCGGTTCTCGGTGACTTTCGAAACGCACGGACTGGTTCGTTGCTCTTCATGCCTCTGCCCGTTCCAACGTCGGATAGTTGCTGCGAGCTGGGTCGCGCACTTGCTCAGTGTGACCAGATGAGGTGATTCCTCCAGAATCCCATCCAGGTCGGCGTATCGATATTTGGTCCAATGCAACAGATTCCCGCGTGGTTACTGGCCCAAAGACGAAATTGTCAAATTTGGATCCGTTCTCCTGGGTTCCGCATTCCCCTTGCGATCACTCCATCGTTCTGAGTAGGAAGCACGGGCAAGCCCAGCCCTTCACAACTAAATTGCGACGCCGGCGGCTCTGACGTCTTGCGAATCCGAAATTACGGCATCTGTTGCCGAGTCGAGTCTCTGGGGCGAACGGGACGTTGAAGGATATCGATCTCAATAACGCGGGATGTCCAATGTCGAGAGTGCCAGAGGAAACTGATGGCAACTGTATCAATACAAGGCCACGCCCGACGACTTCGTCGCCATTTCTCCCTTGACGGGAACTTGTCAAGAGCTGAAGGTGAAGCGGGAACGTGCTGCAGCTTACAAGCATGGCATATGTACAGATCCCCGCATTCTGACTTCCCTTAGGTACTACATACACTTTAAGTAGCCTGCGTTTGCGTCGGGGCTTTTATTGGTGTACGGGCCCTGTCAGGTCTGACACGGTACAGCAGAACCCCTAGTGTTGAAAGCCCCGGGAAACGCAAATCTATTCAGGGTTACTTAGTAACAGCAAATGTTCTGGCGGCCCAGATTCACCAATCTGTAGGCGATTAGGACCCTAGTAGATGCAAAATGATAGCATATGCAATTCCTTCTGAGACTATTCAGAAAGCCAGGATTAGTCCATCTACAAAAATATGTACTGTACTACTTGCACGGCTAACCTAGTAAGTAGCATGGCGACACAGTGACGACATGGAGTTCAAACAGCAACTTGACTTATTTGCGCTATTGCCCAATGTGAAAGTTGTTGGTGCCGTCATTTGCGAATATCTCAAATCAACTTACCGAAACACGGTGTATCTTTGAAACTTGCCGATTCATGACATCAACGACGGATGGAAACGAAGGATAACGATGAGTCTGCTGTTGCTCAATTCCTTGCCCCATCTCTTCCCCAGAAACAAAAGAGCCTAGGGCTGGCGCGTTTTCCGATTCGACAATGGGCTTTTGACCGCCTTTCCAGATCCATCTACCACCATTGACGCTATTTCCACCCGGAAGCACCAAGCCGGCAGGGGCTCCCGTGGGGCTTTCGGAGGGAGAAAGATAGGTATGTAAGAGGATTTCTATATGCTCCTATGACACTTCATATTTGCCCCTTCCAGTTCGAACTGTGGCTAGGCACCAGCAAGTGGCGACAACAGTCCGAACGCGAGTGCGCATGAGAAGTACTGACCACCAATGCCTTACTAGTCCTCAAGACCACTCAGATTGCCCACACAAATTCATGATGGTACCATGTTCGCTTGTTGAATGCCCACGCCTCAGTTAAAACTCACCTTCTCTTTTCCCAGTGCGACCGATAGCAGAAGTTAATAACGTATACGAGCTGTTCTAACTGAACGACTTTGCGCTAGGGGTTCAAGGACAAGGGAAGATATCAAAGGCGACCAGGACCATCGGGCCTTACCCGTATCTGCCTTGCTCGTTGAGCCTATCGAAGCCCTAGAAGCTGACCGGGGCATATAGTGCATGCAGCGGCGGTCGATCATGTGTTACTGTCTTGGGGACCACAGGGCTCCTCAACGGTCGATGAACCTGTCCATCCTGCGTCTAGCAATGACGGGATTTTAACTGTTTCAAATGCATAGGCGAAAAGAGGCCCCTTGCCGTGGTGCTTCTGATGCACAAACACCAGGGCAGGCCACACCATAGATGAAGGATATGCCTTCTTCCGCCATCTAGGGTGAAGAGTAGTGTCTGGACGCCGGACTAACTCTACGCTGTGGGTCATTTACCATGAACAGCTCAAAAGGCCGTTTTGGTAACGCTAAATGTGCAGGGCGAGCTACATCAAGACATGTTATTGTACTAATCCGGGTGTCTTGACCTGGATGTCGCATTACGTACGTTACCGTAACATTTGTCATAAACTGACTGATGTCTGTGTTGGCTGTAACGCTGAAACGACAGGACCACTGGAGCTGGACACGCGACAACATTTTTCGATTCGAAGATAGCTTGGTGGTCGGCTTCCTCGATCTGGATGAGGCTGTCACGTCTTGGATGTCGGGGATTGGCGGTTGCAATCGAGGCACCAGGGTTATTCAGCATCATGATGGTTCATGGCCGACATCCGATTGCTCAACGGCCGCCCTGACATGCAGCACCGGCTCCTTTGGGAAATGCCTTGAAGTATGCGTTTGGAAGTGTCTTTTCACTACCTATCTTGAGCGGCATATCCCGTCTTCCTTAGGTTTGTCTCCGAGTATGGATTGATTGGATCGATGAGCCTCAAGCGCTGCAAGCGCTACCATCTCATTCAGGCTGCCAACAAACAAATTGGAAGTCGCTGTCTCTGGACGAAGGAGCATCTGAGGTGTTTCCCTTCTCCTGTCATGGCCTACGGGTAGCTGCCGCAACGCCAAGGCACTATATACACCTCCTCCTTTGCGAGTGGCAGCAATGTCTGGTGCCATCAAGGTACCTCACATTGGATCACTTACTTGTAGGTGCACTAGCGTCGTACACCTAGGTAGTACACTATAAGCTACGGGTACCTGTCCACGACCGGCAGCGGACAGGAACCAACCAATCCAATCTTCAACCTTTTCGGCACCCACCGACAGGAACACCATGGGCTGCACTCCAGCACCACCTCCTCCAGCACTCCTTCATTAGCAGCGCGACCGACGGCATCGTAACAGCCGATCCAACCGACGTGACACCAGCGCTGTGTGCGCGTGGCTTCATTACAACCTTTCTGCCTCTGGACCGAGACACACGCGGCCCTCGACAGCCGCAGCGCGCAATGTTGGCGGCCGGCTCGCTCGCGTGTATACGGATGCCAGGCCCGATTTCCGGAAGCCGGGACGTCTGATAAGGGATCTGGTGCGGAGGGGGCCCGTTGAATGGCAGTCTATGACGGTCCCCCTCAATTGCTGCTCCGCATTGCGGCGACCCACTCGATGGACGTCCGTCGACAACCAACGTCACAGCTATTGGCAACACCTTGGCCTTCTACCAACGACTGTGTATAAAAGACCTACACAAACTCCGGCTGAAGCTGGAACTGGAGAGAGAACCAAACCGTCGCCTCATCTGCAAGCACGACGACGTGCATGAACAAGAGTTTGATCAGCCTGCATCCGCAGACTCTGTAACGCAAGTACGCATGTAGGTTGAGTTGTATTGTCCAAAACCCACACACACCGCTCCTTTGCGGCCGACTCTCTCCATCGAGCCATGTCGGCCATCCTGTCATCCTGAGCCATTGACACATCCCCGGCTCTCCAAACCGTCCGGCGAGACTTCCGGTAGACACGCGCGCTGACAAGTGAGTGACAGACACCACGCCAAACGCCCACTTAGTACGGTGTAGCTGCCGTGCCATAGCCTCCGGCTGCAACTTGCTCGTGTCCGGCAACCAGTCATCGTCAACGCCAGTCGCCCCGAGAGCTCCAGCGAGCAGATTCTGGTCAAGCACATGCTGCACTAGTCCCGCCTGCTTCGTCACCGCATCCGCTCAACTGGGTCTCAACTGGGTCTCAATACGGAATTTCCGCCTCCTCTGGACTTGCCTCTTCTTCCGCCCAACAGGCATCACCATCCTTTCCTAGGAGTTGCCTGCATCACCCACCGCACTACCGTCTCAGGTTCCCAACCACCGCCAAGACTTCTCTCGGAACTTAGTCAAACTACGCGACCATGGCCGACCAGAACCAAGTACAGCAGTGGCACGTTACTGAGCCGTATCTGGATTTGCACTGCCAGCTTGGAGAGGGTCCCTACTTCGAAAAGGGCACCCAGACGTTGCGCTTTGTCGACATCAAGCAAAAGCGACTGCACACCGTCTTGGTCACGGAAGGGCCAGATTCGCTCAAGACCCTCCAGCTCGATTCCCCGATTGGTGTCACGGCCAACATCCAGGGTCAGGATCCGCAGGAAAAGATTCTAGTGGCGCTCAAGTATGGCATTGCCCTCCTCGACCGAAAGACGGGTCAGTATGACTACTTGACCCGCATTGGCGGCGAGCCCGACAGAATGAGGTCCAATGACGGTGCCGTTGATCCACATGGTCGTTTCTGGCTTGGCACCATGAATGATTTTCACGTTGGTGAGCCGCAATCCGAAGGTGAGTGAGAGAGGGGGAAAAAAAAAAAAAAGTTCAAAAGTCCCTCTTCTGTTCGATCAGCCAGTATCTCCTTCCCACGTGGCAGCCTAAAGGTCCAATTCGGCAATCGACCCTGGGTCTGTCAAGGGGTGATATGTGGAACATCCCGGACGCTCGATGTGACGCGCTTGTGCTGTCAATGGAGCCCATTGTGGAGGATGCGGGTCTCTTGGACCTGTTATGCACAACACAACAGCAGAGCAACAGCAACAGTGACAGCCGTACATCAAAATTGGGCCGTCATGACACGATTTCTCTTTATTTTTATTCTGTCCTGAAGTAGTGTGGATTCTGACATGTCATTTGCTTGGATATAGGATCCCTTTACCGATTCGACCTCGGAAAGTCCAGGGAAGAGGTCGAATCAGGCTTGATCATCCCCAACAGCATTGGCTGGTCCCCGGATGGGAAGACCATGTACTTCACTCACACGCCTGAGAACACCATTTTTGCGTGGGACTACAACCCCGAGGACGGCAGCCTCTCCAACAAGCGCGTTCACTACAAGCACAAGGAGAAGGGTCACTTGGACGGGTTCAGGGTCGATAAGGATGGTAACATCTGGCACGCCCTGTACGATGGCGGCTCCGTCATCAAGATTTCCCCGGCTGGGGAGATCCTGGGCCGAATCATCCTGCCGACCAACAACATCACCTGCGTTGAATTTGTGGGTACTGAGCTGTTCATCACCAGCGCCGCGGACGAGGACAGCGAGGAGGGGACCCCGAGCAGGAAGTATGGCGGTGGCCTATTCAGGGTCGATGTCGGCACTACCGGATTGGACCACACCGAGTTTAACCTTGAGTAAAGTTGATGGTACATTACAAAATGATATATGCATGATTTGCATACACACAGTGTATCTGGTCCATCTCGTCCGCACGTCTCACTCCGGGGTTCAAGAGAGAGATTTGAGGACAGTATGAATGTATATTCAAGCTTGAAGCTGTTCACGTACCTGTCTGGTCCTCAGTCAACAGACTAACTTGGTGAAAGCTGATGGACGGCGATATCCAGAGCTTTGCACTGATGTCTCAGATCTCTCTCTCTTTCTCTTTCTCTTTCTCTTTCTCTTTCTCTTTCTCTTTCTCTTTCTCTTTCTCTTTCTCTTTCTCTTTCTCTTTCTCTTTCTCTTTCTCTTTCACTCTCTCTCCCGGATGTCTCAAGCGTCTCAGTTTTCTTCGTTGCTTCGGTTCGTTTTGTGCCCCACCGTGGGAGGTCTGAGACTGCGGAGTACGGCCCAGAGGTAGTGTAAACAACCTAAAAGTCCTGAACAAAAGGGTCCTTGATCTACATGCATGGCAGGCAGGTGCCTACTACATTAGTAAAACAGCCACACCAGCCTCCCCCTATCCTGAAACACAAGTGAACCAAACTACGGAGGACATGTGGGAGAAATGCAGTAGGCGCAGTAGGTAAACTGGATCAACCATTAGGAATTCATCTCGCCTCTACCTAGTCGTGCGAGTAGTCTCTAGCGGGACACTTGTTTCCAATGGGCAATAGGCAAGACATCCCATCGTCGGGTCAAACGCCCAAACCTCCGTTCGTTGTTCGGCGGGACGGCTCGTTCGATTTGTATGCACGGTGTCGGAGACTCGGTGGGTAACATATGTGCTGATGCTGGGTCAGGTGTCCTTCTTCTTTGAGGAACAAGGAGTTTGTGAGCCCTGATGGACAGGCTGGACTGATAGGCCGACTGATGATGGATGGTGGCCGATGGGCCAAGTATGTACACTACGCCAGAGATATGCTCACCTACGGTACACACAGTACATATGATTCCTTTACGAACGGAATGTCGTCAGCTGATGCCTACCTATCGGTCTTGTCTTGAAAGGGGAGGGAGGGTAGTTGGCTACCCGTTGGATAGGTACGAAAAAGGAGTTTCTGTGGCTTTCGCTCCGGGAATTCTACCCAGGTTTGACCCATGCTGCTGTGAGCCAGGAAAGCCCGGAAAAACATGCAACTTTCTCCGAGCTACTATGGTACAGTCGGATGATCTTCTTGCGGTTTGTTTCTCACGGCATGTCATCATGTTCGTCCATCAACAAACTTAAAGGGATCTGCTAGGTTCAGGTATCATCGATTAGTGTAGCTTGCGCAAATACGAATACGTTAGGGCTATGGGGCTGTGGGTGGGACTACGGGTTATGCTCTCTCGTGTGAGTCCATCCATCTACCGCAAGATTCACAACCTTACCATAACCATCCGACCAACGAACCAACTAGGTATGTAACGAACTAACCAGCCAACCGGGATGGTGGTGTCGTCTCCCATAACGCTCCGCCCCTCGGTTCCTCGTCCGTTCATCCGGCTGCCCGCTCCGCTTGTCGGCAGGCCTTTATACATAGTGTACATGCATGTCATGTTTCTTTTCGGGTTTTGTTTCGTTTGGTGCCCGTTTTGTTTCGTTTCGTTTCGTTTCGTTTTTTTGCGGCGGCGGTTGAGTTTATTTTCTCGCTTATCTGGAACCTATAATTTACACCGTTATAGGCCAAGACGATGAGGGATCAAGGGTTTATGTAGTGTATTGTTTCTCTACACCGATCTGTTTTGTGTTACATAGTGTTCCTTGTTGGCTGGCTGGGCAAAAAGATCAAGCATGGGGTGGTGAATGGACCCCCTCCCTCCAAGAAGGGATGAAGGTGATGAAAGATCCCATCCCAATCAAGACAGGCTTAGAGAGATGGAGGTGTATGTAAGCGGTGAAGAGAACTCAGCCTCACTTCAATACGTCTCCTCGTCCTGCCCAGGGACGGAGTTCACTGTCACGTCTCTTTGGTTTTGGTGAGAGTGCGCTAGGTATCATAGGCTGACTGGCTGGTAGGGATATGGATGTAGTTTATGTTGAATGGGTGGTGGTAAAGGGGTGACGGCGGTGGATGGCAATGGCTGAGTGATCGTACGACGAGGACACAAGCTTCTGACACAGTATAGAAGAAATCGGAGATAGAGCTGAGATAACAGATCTGTTGCCGGCGGAGAGTTGATTCATGTGGTTGAACCCGGACGAGCTCCGGCGGGAGTTTGGGGGTACTTACAGTGGCGATGACTAGAACTAGTTATTTGCAGTGTCCCGTGTGAGGTCCGCAAGTGCTGCTGAAACTATTGTTCGGTAATGCAAGAATAAGAAGGCATGGCAAGCCTCAACCACCTTAGCACGCATGTGTTATTGTTGTCGCTATTGTGGTCACTTCAACAGCCTTGCTATATCTATGAGACGCCTTTTCCATGGCCTTTGGATGTGTTGTAGTGTTTGATTCGCGGTTCCGTCACTTTTTACAGTAATTCTATGACATCTTGAGGTTTGGGGTAGTTCAAGGTTAACCGCTGCGCTATGTTGCCAGCGTGCTTCAATCCGGCTGCTTGTTGGAAGGAGGTCTGCGACAGTGCCCGGTTTATATACCGTGTTGATTTTGTTGGGAAAGGAGCGATACAGCTGGCAGATGGGACAGTGGAGGAGCTGGCAACCTAGTTGAGATGGACTGGAAGGCATGATGGAGTATGTCAGTAGTAGTAGACTGCCAGGGCTGTGAAGGATATCCCATAGTATTGACTTTGAGGCTGGAAACGTATCGATTCGCTTGCCCTAGTTGACAATTGATGCTTAGAGGTATCCTCGTCTTTCGTAGATGACTATGGGCTGTTACTGCTCGTTCAACCACATGTTTCCTTGTAGATGACCGGGAGTTATTTACAGCGTGACCGATTTCCGGCTCTCATGATTATGTTCAAGGGACATTTGTTCTGACCAGCTGGCAGAAAGCAAATCGCGGACTGAGGTAAAAACGAGAGAAGAAAACACAAAACACAATTCATACATTGCTTACCCTTGGTCAGCGTCAGCGTCTCAGAACATTACACAACATCCAGGCCATGATTACGAGCTGCTGCGCTATTCCTATAGAACATCCCTCTTAAGATTCAGCTGTCGTCAGCGTAATAGCCAAGGGTATCACACGCAGACGCCACTGACAATAGCTGACAGCATGGGATATACTTGACTAATAGAACGAAATCAGCACCTGGAAGCCGTTTCATGCAAGTAATCCTTCTATTTGGAAGAATATATTTTGGTTTAACTTGACAGAATGTGACAGGCAGGATTAAGGTCCATGAGATGGTTCCTATGTTTCTCCAGAGTAACTGTACGACAGTGACTCGGTCAAGAGTTGGACAACCATTGCACTTCTTTCTTTCTTACCGAATGACATCTACTAGGATCGAAGCGTTCTCCTCGGACCAGATAGTTCAGACTGGGGGATAACTGTACTGAGAAGATTAGTCGTAGGAACTGAATATAAGTCAGAAAAAGAAAAGGCATACATGCACGATAGATGACATTATCAAAGTCCGTGACGCGAAGTTGTTGCGTATGATTGCGATCTCCATTTCAACAACATTTACCTCCTAGCTCCAGAAACACAGATGTTCAGAACATCAAAACGATGATTTTCTGCCATATTTCTGAGAGGCACATCCACTTCCTCAGCTTACCATCGCACACGTCTTTCAAGTGACCAAGAGCTCACCGGTGACTAGTCGTAAAAACCAACCGAACATGGACAGCCCAAAACTGCTCGATTTAGCTAGGAAAGGCGTTGGAAGCACGTCACTAGGGCTGTTCGGAATTATTTGATCCAGGAAGTGGTTCGACTGCGGTCAAAAACCGTGGAAGAAACATATGGACGCATGAGAGAGGACACCAAAAGAGTACAATATCGAACCGTGATGTGTTCGGTTTGATTTAGCTATCACTCTTCTGGGTATCCGAACCAGTCACCGTGGAAAAATTGGATATTTGACAGCCAATCCCATTGATCAGGTTTTTGAGGCGGCAGTTTCAACTTTATGGCGACGGGAAACTATCACCTCCAACGCAATGATCAATGTCATCACGACAACGAGGCGGCTCTTGATTGTAGGTCGATGTATCGCACATTTGTATCTCTGGTTTTCCGGCACATCCAGAACATAGGTTGTCAGCGAGTGTTGTGGTACAGTTACCACGACAATGGTGGCTGAATGCCAGGCGATTGCGAGGCTGGCTAGCCAGCCGTTAAGGCAGTCTAACAGAGCAAATTGTTGCTATTCCCCCGGGTATCAATTTGCTGACCTTGATAATGACGTAAATACCCAAAAGGACATCCCGGAAGTTATATTCGAAACAGACAAAATCCTTCTCATTTCCACCCATACTTCCCCGCAGCGTCTTTGCGATTGTTCCTTCCCTGAGCCCAACTATCCTCCAATGCTGACTGGTTGCTCTGCGCCATATTGACCATCTGTCTGAGACTGTGCTTGCCCGGCGCGATCGAGCGCACTGGGTTGTAAACTTGCTCGCCAGAGGCCCTCAGCGCGTTGTTATGCTCATACTCCTGCTCCATGTTGAAGTTTACGATCTTGGCGCCTTCTGGAATCTCGAAAGCGTCTCCATTCTTGCCTCCACGCTGCCGCCCAAAAAGCTCTCTGCGTGCTGTCTTGTTCAAAGCGAGATCATCAGCTATGGAGCTGAGGGACTGCTGGTGGCTCGCATTACTAGGTGCAGAGGAATAGGTGGAGGTGGTAGGAGCGGTGTAGGAATCGTAGTCGCCTGTTACGTCGTTGTCATGATATTCGTAGTTGGTCGAAGGATCTGGGGCCGTGAAAAGGGGCTCGTAGGCACCAGTGGCTGATGTTGTTGCTGTGGTTGTTGTTGTTGTTGGGGTAACTTCCTCCTCCTCCATGGAGAAAAGCGAGACCTGCTTCCTTTTCGGAGCTGCTGGTTGCGCTGCTAGCACAGTGGCTTGTGCCGATGGGGCTGGCGCCGTTGTTGTTGCCGCCTTGTCCCCGACACTCTGGGTAGCTGGTGATTTGGGTGTCACAGCAGCCTTCTTCTTCTGAGGCTTCCTTGCTACGGAAAGTGGCTTGAACATGAGTGGCTTTCCAACCAATTTGACTTCTTCCTCGGGTTTCTGTCCTTCAGGTATTGATGGCCCTGCCGGAGTCTTTTTTGGTGCAGGAAGGTTGAGTCCAGAGGAAAGCCCGGACCCTGACGTCGGTTCTGATTCTCCAAAGCCATCGTCCTCATTACCATTGCCAGTCCTGGAAAAAGCGGGTTCGGCGCCAGTTCGAAGGTTTACGATTGGCTTGGGCTTGTTGCTGTTGTCGCCCGCTGGCACTGATGTAGAAGCAGTGTTGGCGATGGGCGCCGTCTTCTTGGGTGCTGGTAGGAAAGACCCGAAACTGCTAAACCGACTGGATCCTCCTCCAACTGTCTTGGCCCGCTTTGCTGGTGGTTCATCTTCTGCCGGTCTTGACTCGGGATCCGTGCCTGCGCTGCCTAGGTTGACAATGATTTTGCCTGAGCCAGAGCCGGAGCGGTCGATGAGTTTTTGGAACGGTTTCTTCGTCGTCGAGGGTGCCACAACGGGTGCAGGTGTGGGTGCTACTGGCTGCTGAACGGGTTCGGAATCCGAGTCCGAGTCGGAACCATAGTCTACCAGGCCCATCTTGATCAATTTCGGTGTGGTTCTGATTGCTGGGAATCTGACAGTTGATGGTGTTGGGAGACGAAAATACGACGCGACGTCGACTTTGATGGCGTTCAGTTGTCCACTGGGGCGGTCTTGGCTCAGCAACGTCCAGGGGGCGTCATAAGTCTGGGCCCGGCCCGTTTCCCCAGCATTGTAAGGAAAGGGAACCCCACCAACAATTTGCACCAACGGTAATTGCCCCTGTGCCACGACAGCTGATAAGATAAGGGAGCGCTTCCCTTCCCTTGTGAAACGCCCGGGCGGGTGCTGATCCCCTCCCCGAATGCAGTGGCCCCAGGGACTCCCTACACTACGCTACCTAGAACATCATCACCCTCGCTAGAACACTTCACCTTGCGACACATCATCATTCTCCAACCAAACACCGCATACCACTTTGTCACACGACACAAGGCTTAAGACACACGGAAAGCAATCAGGACCACGAGAGTCGCCCGAATCCCTTACCTCGAAACAAGGAAGCGCAGCGACAACGACTTCCCCTACACAACAGCCTCTACTTTACGAGTTAGACTCGCCGGCCGCTACCTTCGCGAAACCAAACCTCGTCGCCAATCAATTTCCACACCCACGTCTGCTATAACAACTGGTCCTCAAGAGCTCGAAAGACATTACCTTGCCATCGCATTGCAGGTGAATGGTGGTCGGAGCCCGGTTGCGACACCGTTACGGCGCCTCTTGATATAGCCTGCTTGCCGGTGACTGCGATTGGACCCTCGATTACTCCCATCTCTTCTTGTCCTCGGTGATCCTTTTACATGTCCCGACATCAGCCATGTCCGTGATACAGGTGGAAGAGTATGTGTGCTGGATTGTCCCATGACCGGTGTGGAAAGGCCTCGCCATGTTCGTCCAATCGTGCTGATCCGCTTTCTGCAGTCTGGTTTCCTACCAGCTCCGTACGGGCTATCTGAATGAGGTTGCCGACGGCGTAGGAGAACGGTTATTTACACTGAATGAAGGCTTCCTCAACTCTGCGCCCTTCAAGTCCACCGGTTGGCGCCCGAATCCCGCCCTCATCAAACGAACCCACTCTCCTCCTATACCCACCGCGATCGCATCCGAGTACTTTCAGGCCCCGCGAGTAGCTGCGCTGCCGCTTGAAGATGAAGGAGAGGAGGAGAACTTGTTTCCGGGCGGGGGCATTGCTCTGGGTCCCAGTGTAGCAGCAAAGCGCCGTAGGAGGAGAGAACAAATGGAGGATGAAGACGACAGCAGTGACCTAAGCGACGAGAGCGATGAGGAGCCCGACCACCGAGCTGCTCCCCAAATCAAGTTTGCAAAGATGCCCTTGCGCACTCGATCTGGCTCTTCGCCGATTCAATCGTCCAACCTGCGCCAGGCAACAACCATGTCACCACCAAAACCAGCAGTCAGAAGAGGCTCTCAGTCCGCCCTGGAGACGGTAAAGGAGAGAGCAAGGAGCGATACTGTAACAAGTAGCGAGGTATCATCAGACCACGAGTTTGATGCTTCTGGGTTCCACCGGGCGAGAGAGGCTGCCCAAGCTGCGGCAGCCCGCGCAGCTAAGCTATCGGCCAAGCTGAACACAGATCCTTCCATGGGCATCAAGCGGGAAGCCAGCGATTTGCTCGAGGACGAGGAGGACGACGATGACTCGGACGCTTCGGACATTTCCGAAGCCTTTGTCGAAAGTATTGACTCAGCATCCATCCTCGATGCCATAAAGAACCCCATGAACGCATCGCCTCAGCATCAAGTGGTTGGTACACCTCCACGAGAGTACACGAGGAGGTCAACCATGATACGCAAGTCAGTCATGCCACCTCCATCATCGCTGCTGGTAGGAAAGCTTCCACCTCCACGGCCCCTGAGCACGATCCGACCGATCAGCGTGGTTCAACCCAAGAGTCTGCTTTCCGCGGCGCTGAAGGCCAAGAAGACAAAACCAGCGCTTCCATTCGACCGCTTTGCATCTCTCTCAGGACAGGGTGACCCGAACCCGATCATGCTCAGGATTTACGCCCCTTTCTCCAAGACTCCCTCCAAGCCTTTCGAGGTACTTATTCGCCGAACCGTCCACGAGGGCGAAAGCATGGACAGGCCCGTGACGGTTGCTGACCTGATCGGCCTCAGTTTATGGCGCTATAATGAAGAGAAGCTAGAACCTTCACTCCCTAGCGACAAGCTCAACGTCAATTGGTGGACGCTCCGCATGGTGGAAGAAGACGGCGAAGTGGACGATGACTTCCCGCCCTTGGAGCGGAAGAAGCAGCTCATCTCCTTCACTACAGCTAACAATAAAGCCGGACGGTCACGCTCCAACTCCAAAGTCTACGACATCTTCGCCCTCTCCAAGGCATCCGAAGACGAATTTGAAGAGAACCAAAAACTCACGCCGCAATTCGAGCAGGAACAAGCCGGCGGAAGCCTCGAGGAGGAGGAAGAAGAAGACAAGGACCTAACACCACGCGGCACTCCCCGACCAGACAACTCCCTCCTCCCCGCCGCCGAGCCCCGAGGTAACCCGCTGCTCAACACCACCTATCGCCCCGGCGTAACCATGTACGCCGACATGCCGCAGCCCACCCAGCCGACGCAGAGCACCTCGCGCGGCGAGAAGCGTCTTCTGCGCATCCACATACACTCCTCCGACGTGCCGGCCGGGCAAATGATCACGCTAGACGTGACCACAGAAACCTGGCTCGCCGATGTGCTCGACACGGCCTGCCGCAAGCGTCAACTAGACAAAGCCAACCACGTGCTCAAGTTGCCGCAATCCGGCATCGTTGTCCCCCTCGACCGCACCGTCGGCTCTCTGAACAACGTAACGGAGCTCGACCTGCACCGACGACGCTTCGCCACCGACGGCCCCCTGACCATGACCGGCTCCCCCAGCAGCTCTTCTCCTCGCCCACCCTTATTTGCTGATAACTCATCCACCTGGACAACAAAATCCAAAAAGAGCAGGGGTATTATGGGCGTGCACCCGCTGGCGAAAGAGATCCTCAAGCAGGACGAGCTGGGCATCGGCGCGACGGCAGTCAAGAAATACACGGTCTGGCGGAAGCAGCCGATGCGGCTGCTGTCCGAAAAGATCTTTGTCATTGACGGCGAGTACATCCACATTATGCCTTCGGCGGGCGGGAAGAACCCAGGGGAGATTGTGGATGGGAAGGCAACGACGGTGCACTTCAGTAATGTGGTGGGGTGCAAGGTTTCGAGGAAGCATCCTAATAACTTTAAGGTATGTTTGTCTATCTTACCCAACGTTTGCATGCATCTTTCTTTCTATGTCTGGTTGATGAGAGGTTTCCCGGGTTGTACATCGCTAACGGTTCGTGTTTCTGAACTAAACAGCTTGTGGTGTACAAAGCTACGGAAAGCAAACGGTATGACTTCCAGACTAGCAGTGCGGAATGTGCAGTGGACATCGTGAACGAGCTCAAGAAGGGAATCTCGCCTTATCGGGAGGTGTAACCTAGCGCTATCCTGGGTACCTCTAGGGTGGCTCGAGAGGAGGGAGGCCTCTTGAGGGTTTGCGGCTCAACTGCACCGCTACGGAGCGGGTTAGGTTGCCGGACTAAGGGCCTAGAAGTGTAATTTCATTGCCTACTGGCCAAGTCAAGGTTGTTGCTGTCTTGGCTCTTCTGTCAAACACATTTTGCTAAGCCTTCCTAGGCTGCTGAGATCTACCAGCTCTACATACATAACGCTTCTCCTGCATGCAAAGCCACGGGCGAGTCGCCACGAGTTTTTGATATTAAGTTTTGTGCTGCATCAATCAAAGCGAAGGCAAAAGGCACAAGACAGCTGATCATCAACAAAGGTCCGCATTTTCGTGCTTCTGGTGCAGTGGTGTTATCCAATTGCCATTTTGTGATCGACCGTTTATCTGTTTCTTCAAAGCACTCCCTGATGAACCAAGGATCGAAGACTCCTAACAGACCGAATGAACAGCCACTGTCTGACGAACAACATGTGCCACTTACGCGTTTTCAAAAACAACGGTTCGTCTTCAATCTTATTATACTTCTTAGAAGGAACATAACGCGTTACAGCAGTGCATCTGCTGACTGTTGGATGGATTGGGGGCTTGAAAGAGCACACACAGCCTTTAATTCAGCCACACGCGTGGTATTTCCTGCGCCGTTTGTCGGCGGTAAGTAATAAATGAGAACCCCCTCGCTGTGAAAGCTTGAGCTTGCGTGGCCTCTTGCGGCACCGGTTCACCGTGTAATGATTGCTCTCGTGCCGTTCGGACATGTGACGTGCTAACAATTTCTGGTGTCACATTGGACAAGGTTTGTTACTGACAGGCCTGTGTACGTCCGATCATTTGAATTTACCTATAATCATTTTGCCTGCCTGCCTTGCCTGACCTGAGAGTGGCATCTGTGAAGGTTCTCTCGCAACTTCGTTCGTGAGACTGTCACGGATATATATATATACAACATTCGAAGTGGAACAGGGACGGCGGGGATATGTGACAAACTACTCATCAACACATCCGAGTCCACTGTTTGTACTGGGCGTTCATATTGATATCATTCCATGGTGTGACGGTCGGTGTCGTGAGTATCGTCGAACGGTCTCTCCGTCATACCTTCACCAGGTGGTGTGGTTTGCAGATGACTGGCAGCTGACAGCTGCCACCTGGTCCGTTCCGATCGAACAGACGGACGGACGAGGAGACAGAAGCATGAACAAAAAAGAGTGACACAATTCGACACCAGAAGCTCGCTCGCTCGCTCGCTCGGGTTGAAGCACAGGCTTTGCCTCATCCTCTTTCGGCTCGTCTGTTTTCCTGGGCTGCATCAGCCAAGCAAACAACGATGACACAGTAAGAAGTGATGTCATCGAATGGATAGAATTCGCGAGAGTTGCCCATCCTGGTTGGTCCATTATACTACACTAGCGATACTAGTGTAGTGTACTTGTCGAGTTTGCGCCTAGCGCACATTGCGGGAGCGGGAGCCATTCTGAAGAAAGACGTTGACGATCAAAAAGTTGGAGAAGCTCCATAAGTAGTCTACATAGTTTCCGAGAGCCATGGACGCCCCATCACAAAGCAAAAGGAAAAGCTGACACAGGCCGTGATCACCCATTTTCCTTGGAGCCGCTCTTCCGAGCAGCGTGACGAACGGTACCAAATCCGAAGCGAGGTGAAATCAATCAATCAATCAATCAGTGTGTCCGAGTGGCGAAAAACGACGGCCGAGGTCCCAACAACCGTTCATCGTTCAAGGTTCAAACTCACATCAGATGGGCCTGGGCATTGACTAGGTTCAGGAACCAGGGAGTCCAAGGGTCTACCAGCGGGTTCATGCTGAACTGCAAGGGGTTGAAACACACGCTTTCCGACCTTTAATTGCTTTTTTTTTTAAAAAAATTTTTTTTAGAATTTTTTTTTTTTTTGGCGATTTCCTGCTTTTTCGTTTTCTGAATCCATCTGAAGGTTGAAAGGATGAGCGGTGGAGTCTACAAGTTTGATGAAAGATCCCATGGGAATTTGAAGAATAGCAGCCGAGTGATGATGAGTGACAGAAACTATGAAAGTTCGATGCCGCAGAAGAGAAAAGAAACGACGGCCATGTTGTGCAACCCAACGCTTACGTTACCGTAACTACTCTCTCCAGGCAAGCAATAAAGGGGAACAGATTGAACACGAGCAGGCAATGCTTGAGATTCTGTGCCAATGGTAGACCTCGGAGACAATGAAGAAACCTTCCAAAAACAGTCAACAAGAGTGCCTTCACCACCTACGTACAGCCACACCCCAGACCTTCATGCCGTGGAACCCGTGGACCAGATTTCCCGGCTTTTGAGTGGATGACGGGAGCCGCCTTTCCCCACATTCGATCGGGATGGAGGGCAGACGCGGCTCGACAAGGGGGCGCGGCCAGTGTGGGTGTGAGGGTGGTAACGATGGAGTGTGAATGGTTGGCTGGCCCATTGCAACACTCCACAATTCTTGATGTTTTGGCGCAACTATGACGACGTTCCAGGAAAGCTCAACGCCCAGCAAGGCCAAGCTCCGAGCTGTCGTTCAAGGGATTCCATCGAGATGGCTGACATTGCGGCCCAAGTCGGGCCCATTCCTTGCCGACCATGAAGGATTCATTTGTAGTGCTCTGGAATGGAAAAGTATATCGACATTGGGGTCGAGCATTGACTGCAATCTGCAGAGGGCAGTGAGGAGGTAAGGGCACGTCAACTGTGGTTCCCATAAAGAATTACTTGCGGCAGCAGTCTTTGGATGAGATTGACAGCGACCTGAAAGCGTTTGCCCGGAAATTATTTGACGGGGAAACGCCAGGCTCCACCAGACACAGCTAGCCCCGGCAATATCGACCCAGCAACGGGGCGACGACGACGACGAGGCAGCCATCATGATTTCTGTTATCACTAGTGACTTGCACCTCAGCTTTGGGGAGCCACCTATCAGCCATAGATGGATCACCACGCACCATGCAGGTTTGGATTCGCCTTGTACAACACAGCCGATTCGCTCGTCATCCTTTCAAAGCGGGTGGCAGGACACATCCTGGTGGGTAAAAAAAAAGGGAATGTGCAAGTGAGAGGATGGATTCAGCCAGTCATCCAGGCAGCCAGGGCCGTGAACGCCATCGACAATGGCATTCGATCGATATAAAAGAACTGTGGCTACTATCTGAGTAACCACAAGGCCGAAGTAGTCTGACGTTAAGCAAATTTGTACCTCCTCCTCATGAGATCGTCGGCAGGAATACACTCAGTTGTAGGTACTGGAATCCGGATCCCAGCCACACCAGGCCTTTGTCAACGTGTTTCGCCGCGTGGTTGGGTGCAAGTGCACACAGTGCGTACCTGCAGTAAGAGTGGGTGGGAAGTGTCGGTACGTACCTACCTATGGACGGCGGATTCACTCGTTCACTCGTCCGGATCGTTGCCCGCTTGGAACAAAAAGAGAAGGAGCTGAGAGTAGTGAGAGAGGTAGGTGGTGGGTGGTGGGTGGTGGGGGAGGTGTGATGGGCCGGCTCCCAGGATTCAGGTCCTTGTTCACAGGTTTAGTAGTCAGGTCGGGTTTGTTTGCCTTGCTCTGCCCTGCCCTGCCCTGCCTGCTTCTACATCTGCCACTGCTCTGCTGAGCCTGCCTCGCACTCGCCCTTGCCCCTCATCCATGCTTGGCCTGCGCCTCTCCGATATAAGTATTTGTCCCTTCTTCTCTTTCCGCTTCTCTCTTGCCATCGAACAACTCAAAGATACCCATTTCACCTTTTCTTGCGCCGCAATCCCCAACAGCATCGCTGGCCTAATACCATCAAACAACAAAAACCACAAAGACCAAATAACTATCAAAATGAAGTTCTCTGCTGTCCTCGTTGCCCTCGCCCCTCTGGCTCTTGTACGTTCCTCTCGATCTACATACCTGTGATGCCATCCACAGCTGCTAACCACCGGAAAAAACAGGCCCAGAACTCCATTCCCCAATCGGCTTCCTCTGCTGTCGCCTCCCTCTCTAGCAGCATTACCTCTGCTCTCGCTTCGCAGAGCTCTGCCGCTGCCTCTGTGTCCTCCTCGGTCAACTCCAAGGTCAACAGCATCTCGACTAGCGCCGAGTCTGCTGTTGCTTCCGTAACCAGCGAGGCTGGCGACTCTATTGCGTCTCTCAACTCTCAGCTCGCCACCGCCACTGGTTCTGACAGGGCTTCCATCACGTCTGCCCTTGCCTCGCTTGCCAGCGATGCCAACTCTGCTGTCAACTCCATCACCAGCGAGGCCGCCTCTGCTGCTAGCTCTGTTACCAGCAACCCTGCCGCCCCTATGAGGACTGGTGCCGTCGCCATGGGTGCGCTCTTCGGTGGTGCTGCCGTCCTTGCCCAGCTCTAAGTTCACTCCTGAGTCAGGAATGAGTGTGGAGTTGATTTAGAACATCATCCACGGAACTTGGCCATGTTCTTACGAATACCGAAGTCTACCATTGATGCACGATCATGTTTCGACATTCACGATTTCCGAGGTTACTTGTACAACAAGTACACACGACAAATTTGACAAGTGCCCTCTGCAAGGGATCTATTACACATGCTTTTTGTTTCAAAAGATTCCCTGCCCAGAATGGGTGTTTCGACGCTTTGCTACGGTTTGATGTCGAGATGACGATAATAGGATTATGGATGGGATTTTCCATTTGTTGGCTTGGAGAAAGTAAAGGAGTTAATCTGACCGGGCTTAATACAATCTTCACACCAACCTCTCAGTTTCCCATGACCTTGTGTGATTTTCTCTTCCCCATACGAACGGACGACTAAACAATTGACCTAAAAACACGGCCAACGACGAGTGCTCGTGAGGCCACCATCGATTGCCCAAGCCATTCGTATCCAAAAGTCGGATGAAGAGCTGGCTGGGTCGCTTACCGATAAAACCAACAGTGTCATAAACACCTGGCGGAGCTAAACCCAAACACAGCCCTTGCTTGCATGGTAGCCCCAGATTAACCTCATGCAGGAGTTAAAAGATCCGCTGAGACACTAACTGTTGAGATGTACCTCTTCCGCTATCTTAGGTGGAGGTAGACTTGGTCGTGTTAATGCGTCTGTGCATGTGGCACCTCTACCCAGCGGTTGGTGGACGGGACCTATCCCATGCAGCCCATCGGCGATGTAGGATGCCCTTCGCATCCTCTCGCAACTGCACACTCACTGCGTTTGTTACCTTCGGACGCGGCGCTAACATGAGGCCACGCCGACAAAAGCCCTGACTATCTACCTATCTTGTGGCTTAGATTGATTTCATATGAGCACTCGTGACCGTTGTTTCATCCTTCTTCTTCCTTTTCGGCTGGCTCGTGAAGTTCGGATCCTCTGAGTATGCATAGCATCAGGCCGGGTGTTGGCGGGCTCGCGGTTGTAATGTTGTTTGGCGTGCCAAAACCCAGACTCGCCTGACCACCAAACCTGCTAATGCGTGGTCCATGCATTGGTGTCGATAGGAGGGAAAGGATGAACAGATTCCCCCAGTGTCAAACTCGGGACAGAATAGTTTAAAGACCCTCATGTAGTACAAGATGCTTTCGGGAGCTGATTTCTTTCTTTTTTGATGCATTTCAGTCACCATTCTAGCGAGAAATGAGCGAGTGTCCTAAGGGTGTTCCAACGGGCAGACGTCTAAAACCCGACCTTTTTTTTTTCCATGCAGAAAGCACATGCCTAACTGTCTGCAGACTTTCACACCCGACAAAAGTGTCAAGACCAGTGCGTCTACCTCTGCATAACGGAAGCGTGCGAAGTACGTACATACATTTCCTTAATGCTGGAAGGCAGGCTGTGTAATAAGGGGCTATGGCTGCGGTTGCGAGAGCTGGTCTCATGGTTTTAAGGTTCAGTATCGTGGACATGATTAGAATGAGATTGAGGAGTGTCTGAGCTCTGAGTCCGTCGCGAAGCTATTGGGCAGCAAGAATACTGTACAACTACAAGCGAGACAGCTTGGTAAGAATTCAAACTGACTCGAAAGCAAAAAAAAAGGTGGGGGGTTAAGGAAAATTATACCATCAAGCCATGTTTGTGGCTTCCCTGTGTCCCAGAGGAAGAGACAAAGCAGAACTGAACAAAAAAAAAAAAAACAAATAATCTCCAAGAGAGAATCGAATGTTGAAAGACAGAATCGTGAGTTGCGAATCTCTGGACTTGCGAAAGGACACCATCGGATGGATTCTTGATGCAATTCTACGTAGGAGTCAAGGGCCACTTGACCTTCGTCACCTGAGATGATACAGATACGGGCGTTGTATTTGTTACTTTTTTTTTCTTGAAGAAAGGCTATCGTAGTGAGGAAGCTATGGACGTTGAGAGCAAGGGGAGTTGGTTGGGGATGTCGTAATGGTTACAAATCGAAGGGATCCTAAAGCATTGAAACAGCATCACTTACAGGCTATTCCATTATCCGGTATACCTTTGTCATACCACTTGAAGCTAAACTAGTTCAAAAAACACTTCCAGCTCACAATCAACATGATCAAAACAAGCCATCTCTATGGTCATTTAGATTTAGATACAAAAAAAAGTTGATATTCATAATGTGGTATCAAAGAACGAGAGTAAGAATCCAAAGAGTCATAAGCCATCCATCCCCAGTGAACCACCCCTCTCCCCCTCTTCGCCATCCCATCGCATAACCGAACCACTCAAAAAGGTGTAACTAAAACTCCAAACTCACATGGTCCAAGAAATGGAATTCACCAAGCCTCAACCCCCGCCCTCCTCGCCAACCCACCCACACCTCTCGCGCCGCCCCCAACCTCCATCAAGAATCCCCACTCTCCCCTCGTAATCGGGCTAATATCATCATAGCCATTCGGCGTCATCGGACCCAGTCGGTTACCGAGCCGATTATACCGCCCACCACCCGGCGACACTTCCCATCTCTCGTTGTCAGAGTCGGACTCGTCGACATCTGAGCTCGCAAGATGACTGGAGCTGGAGCTACCGCCATTGTGCAAGATCTCATCTAGCGTGTTACCTGATGAGTGAGGAAGCCAAATGTTGATTCTCGTTGCTGTCAGGGCGGTGCGGGGGGAATCGAGTGGGCGGGCGGTGTGTTCTTCTTCTTCTTCTTCTTCTTCTTGTGATGGGGAGGAGGAAGAGGATGAGGAGGGGGATTGATTGGTGGGGTTGGAGTTGATGACTGTTGATGGAGAGTCGGAGTCGGATAGGGGGGATTGTTGGCCTTGGACAACGGTGGAAGGGGAAGAGGTTTGCGATAGCGATTTGGGCGATCTCTCAAGAGGAGAAAGATTGTTGTAGATGAAACCGCCGCGCTTGGGCTTAGTGGGAGGAATGACAAGTTCAAGTTCCATCTTGGCGAGCGTACGTTGGACACGAATGGGAGTGGTCAGTTCCAGGTCGGACTGGCGGGCTGGGCTGGGGGGAGCAAGGTGTCGCGGTGACTTTTTCTTGGATGGTTTTGGCGGCTTGGGGTCAAATGTGGTTTGGAGCTTGAGGCCCGCGAGCATATTTGGTCTGGCTGATCGGCCGGGAGGTGCTGGAGAGAGTCGAGGAGTGGTGCGGTGCAGTTCTTGCATCTCGGTAACAACGCGCTCGACTTCGCGGGTGGGGGTTCTGTCGTCGATGTCACCGTCAATGTTGATGTCGACGGTTGGGATGGGAACAGCCGCTCGTGGTGGCTGGACTTGGCGATGCTGTTGAGCTCCGTTGACATTGACCATCCGCACTTCTCTTCCCACACCGATTTGGCCTACACCAATCTGGACATTGCGGTACCAAGCCTCGATATCGTCCATCTCCAACTTGCTCTCCAGATCAATCTCGTCCATCATGTCGATTTCGTCTAGATCAATGTCCTCCTCTGCTACCATAACCGCCTTTTCGTCACCACCATAATAGTAAGGACCAACCCACTTCTCAGACACCGGTGCCACCGGTTTCTCCTTCTTTATTGTGGGCGGCGGCATCTCGATATCCCCCATTAATTCAAACACCCCTTCCACCACTCCCTCCACCCGTTCAACTGTATCATCCACCCACCCCATCTCTCTCACGTCCCGTCCACCTGTATGATCCCTTCTTCCATACGCTCTTCCATACATCCTCCCCACCTCCTCCAGGCTCCGATCACTAACCGGATCCATAAACCTTGCATACGCGCCTACAAGACAACTTTTCTTGAGTTTCTGGCATCCGTTCCCCAGCACCAACCTTCTCAACTCATCCACGGCATCTTCCAGCCTACGATGCGCAATTGACCTTGACACTGACGGCTTGTGGTTCACCGTCCGGGTGTAGCACTGTAGCGCCGAACGGAAGGTGTACAAGTGGTCAAGCGAAAGGAGGCGGAGACCCGCTGCTCCAGAGGAAGAGGAGGAAGGGCCAAAGAGGACTTCGTTTTGGGCGAGCGAGCGATGGAGAAGCTCGGGTGGCAGGCCAAGTGTCGAGGCAGGGATGGGTGGTGGGAGGGAGGAGGGGGAGATGTTGAATTTCTTGGCGGCTTTTTCGAGAGTGGAGGAAAGGAGCTTGTCTTCCTTTTCCCTGAGCGGGATAGCGTGGACGAGGCGGATGCCAAATTCTGAGGATGTGGGTGAGGGGATTTGCAGGAGGGCGGGGCCGAAGCCGCGGGTGGCGTGGAGACCAGCGCTGGAGAGGCAGGTGGTGTTGATGCTGTTGTCACCGGCGGCCATGGAGGAGGTGATGGATGCAGGCGTTAAGGGCACCGAGGGCGCTTGGGCGGCGCCCGGGCTGAGTGGCCATCGTGCTTGTCCTACCCGGCCGCGGTGATTGGTGAAGACGGAATCGACTGTTGATGCTGTCGAGGCTGAAGTGAGGGAGGCTTCTGAAAATGTGGGCGAGGTGGCTCCGTAGCGGTAGTCCGTGTTGATGTTGATTACCCTCTCCTTGATCGGACCGGTGTCACCACGAACAAATTGCTTGAACGCGTGAGCAAAGGTGGGCTTGGCTGGGGTACTGGCCACCGAGTTGGAAGTCGAGGAGGAAGGGGTGCTGCCGCATGAGAAGGACTGAGCGGATGGGGATCCGAGTGGGGAGGTCGGAAGCTGGTAGTCCTTGCGGATGACCAGTAGAGTGAATTTTGCTCCTTTCCTCTGGAGTCTTTTGGAAGCATACTCAAGAGCCGAGGTGAGGTTGCCAGGGAGGTGATCACCGCCCTCGGCGAGAGAGGGACCAGCGCCCAGAGGAGGTGAGATGCGGGTCTTGAGTGGGAGTAAAGAAGACATCTTTGTTATCTTGTTTTCGGTTTCAACAGGGTATAATGAAACTTGGCGGAGAATGACTGAATGGGGACAGACGACTGGTAACGAGTGGTGTCAAGGTCCCGCCTGTCGTTGGGGATAGTAGTGTCGCCGTCGCCCGTAAGCTGGAAGGTGAAAAAAATAATAATAAAAAAACCGAAAAGTCAACACGAGAGCAAGGGTGTAACAGGGAAATAGAGAGTGATGATTGGCTCAACCAGATGTTCCCTCACATTCATAAGATGTTGTTTCCCTATCACCAATCCCGTTGCTTCATGATATTGGAATGGAACTGAAGAGGGATAAAAGAGAACTGGAGACTTGATGAAACAAGAGGGACCCATCAAGTTTTAACATCTGAACAATTCCCAGTCTAGCCCAAGATGAAACCACCCAAGGGACCCGAAGGATTGGGTTGAAGGGGTAAAATTCTGAAACGAGCTTGAAGAAAGTGGGATAAAAAAAGAGCTTGGGACAGGTTGTTGGGCGGGTATGCAGCGGTGTCTTCTGCGGTGATGAGTTAGAAGAAGAATGCTTGAACACATGCAGACAGGGGGAGGGGTGAATGGGATTAATTGCCCTCCTTTGGGCGTCAACGAGCAACCTCGTTTCACCTTTCTCACATCCAGAAGAAAGTGACTGAAGTCAATAATTTGCCCAGAACACGTCCAGGAGATTTCCTGGAAGCCTGTCACGCTTGAATGTTGTCCGTGGATGGCCCATTTTTCCACCGCTACGGTTACATTTGCACCCGCAGAAATGCAAGCGAGCAGAAAAAGACAAGCCAATGGGCGTGGTGGGCGTCGATGGCGTTCGGCGGCGGTGGTGGTGGTGGTGGTTACTGTGATGGTGGCCTTCGAGCGGAATGCACCCAAGTGGATCACTCGACTTGTAAACATTTAGCACAGTACAATAAGCGTCAGCTGTGCTTGTAAGGGCCCCTTCTCGTCGTGCTGTGTTCCTCTCTATATTCCTTCCCCTTTGCTTCAGAACTCTAACAATCAATGTTCGATTAACTTCTTTTTTTTCATCGCTCGGTGATGTCGACTTTCACATACCCCATTAATCTTCTTCACATGGAAACTGTCCCCCACCATGATCCTAATCCACTCGTGGATGCTCAAGAGGAAGCAACAAAATACTCTCTACTCAACAACCTAATCCCACCGTACCTGCACAACCTCGTCACTGTGACAACTGCAACCGCGCAACCGCCAGGTATCCCACCGAATCCACCAAGGTTGGTTCGACCACTAGTGTTCGTTAGTCTGGTCAGGGGGGAATCGGCGGCTAAATCCTTGGCGATGACACTACAATCTATGTACGTACACTAATGGTACTCTTGCCATACTGGACGAGGTCCATCCCCAATTGACCTAAAACCCTAGAATGACAAAATGAAATGGCTAGGTACGTACGATTCCAACATTCAGTATGGCATATTGGTTCTTGAAAAATGTATATTCATGGCCAGATCACGATTTGATAATGGGACGAAACAAATCAACTGGACTTAGAAACGCGTAAGGATTTGACCCGAGGTCTCAAGTTTACACCGTCCAAGCTGGTCTCAAATCTATTGCTGTATACCTATATGTGAAACTGGTGGTCAGGCCTCAACACTCAGTGTGTGCTTGAATGATGAGATCATGGCACCAGTCGCCTGAACTGATTGACATCGACCTGCTTAGCTTTAATGATTCTGATGTTCTCGACGCTCTCGTTACCCCGCGAGTCCGCGTCAATTGGAAGCGCGGAAGAAGTGATCATCAGAAGATCACTCAAGGACCGAGGTACATAGCGGGCACTTGTGTCACTAATTGCAAAGACAAAGAAGAAGAAGAGGGTCTCAAACGTAGGGCTGACAGGGGTCCATACTTTTGCCTGGCATTCATGGTTTATGGTGTTTTGGCCGCTTTCTTCCTCTCTCCCAAAGCGGTGATTTGCCCTATATTCATTCCAAAGTTAGGCATAACCTGTCTGCTTGTCTGCCTGGCTGGCCTCGATCCTATCAACCAGGCCTGTCGCTTTCACAATGCTTTCATAGCCACGATCCATTATGAGAATCATCGATGCCAGTGAACTCGGCGATTTGACAACAATCAGAAAATAAGGTGACCATGAAAGTCTTAAGTGTTTGCGTAGAGCTATGTTAACCCCTAGAGTCTGCAATACTCTAGAAGGCTAAACTTTGATACCGAGCCAAAGAAATTATAATGATAATTTGCACTAACCGTTTATGCCCAAGACGCCATCGCTTTCCCTCCCAGACCGATATCCGCGTTGATTGTCCGTACCATCCCATGCAGAGGGAAGAAATCAGGGGAGACGTAAAAACATGCTGATTCTCCCAACTTTTCGCTTTTTGGCCATTCCATTGTTTCTCTATACCTTTCACACACTGAACTCCTCTGCCTTGTCGTCTTGAAAATCCCATACGTCTCCATGAAAGCTCCTCGCTCATCTATCCCTCCATGTCTCACAAGCCAAACACATCAACGATGCCGCTGTTGTCGGCTCCGACGCCTGCGACGCTACTGCAGGTCGCCTTCGTTGACCTCCTCCGTTGACATCTTGATATCTCCCAGTTCATCAAACTGTTCAGAGTTAACTGAGGAGTTCTCCCACTCTGTATTGATCAAAAACATAATGTTAGGCGAGAGTGTCGCTCGATGCGATACTGGAGGAGTCGTCAAGCAACATACCGGACCCATCTTCTTCCACCTCGTCTACCTTCAACGCGTGCAATCGTTGGCCGATATCTGCGCTATTGTGTCAGAAATATGCTGCTATCCGTATTTGAGAAAAACGCAACTTACTATGAACAAGCCTTCTGAATACTCTGGCTTCTGCATCCTCTTCAGGGCCCGGAGGAGGGAAGTACTTGCCGCACAGATCAATCACTCGTTCCAAGCTCATGACAAGTTGCGCGGACACTTCGACGCCCGTGTCTACGAAATTGTCCCTTAGGTACTGCAAGCAACGGATTCCTAATCGCTTCGCGCTCGTCTTCATGCACTCCGCTTTCCTTTTGTCCTGCTCGCTACCACCCAATGAGGGCGATGGTCCGTACTGGAAAAGCTTCTCGTAGAGGAGACGCTCAGTTTCTGAACTCGTTCTCGTGTCATAGTGGCCCAACAAACCAGGAGCCCAATCGGGCAGGATGCTGATCACTTGAAGAGCAACAGTTTCATCATCCTGGCTCTCTCGTTTGGAATCGAACAGTGCCCGGTGAAATTCCAAGAACGCTCCGCCATCTGCAGTCTCCACGACACGGCATTGGTTGCAAATATGCTCTATGAGCTTTTCCACCAATAGCCTAGTAGGCGCATGACGGCAAAACATCAGTGACGCATGCAGGAATGGATATATGAGCTGACTGGTATTCTGGCTGCTAATGTTGGCGACAAGAGCGTGGAAAATACCTTCTTCGAGCCATCGGCTTTGCTTGACCAAGTTGATGATTATCCGGTGAGTCGCCTCGACGTTCTGGTAGATGCTGATGAGTTTTTCGGCAAAAATGTTGGCTTGCGTTTTATCCCACATCGTTTCCAGGAGGTTGGCTTCCACTTGCGTGTACAGGAAAGGCTGTTCGAGCCATGGATCATTCTGGAACCTTTGATCAGGACGGCCCACGGTAATCCTGACTTGGTTTTCGTCTTCAACTTGCATAGACGCCAGCAAGATATCCAGCAAACCAATGAGCGATCCGTAGTCGGGCAATCGATTTTTAGCCCGGCGCGAAAGATGCAACGCAAGCTTTTGGTACTGTTGACCGATGCGCAAATTAGTATCAGCCATAATGAGCCTCATAAGAATCTCCAGGAATGGCCTCTTCAAGTACTTCGCCATCTCATGGCGTCCCAACTTGACGAACGCCATCATCAAACCAAACACTTCAGGCCACGACCTCGTGCTCGTGTGGATGTACGCGAGAAGGGTCTCAAAAAGAACCATGACGTGTTCCATGGCCGAATCCGGGGGGTCGACGTCATTCGCATCGGGAGATGGCAAACCGTACTGCGATGGTAGTTGCTCCTTAATAACATTGATCGCCGTAATCAGAATCTCGAGTGTCTTCTGGCGGACATCGGCATCCGGATTTCTCTGCAAAAGCATCCGTAGTGGCTCATACGGCCCCGAAGAACACCGAAAGATCGTTATGCTTGAGTGCGGACAATCTCGCGAAAGTTGCAGAATCTCCTCTGTAAGCAAACGGAAGTCGTCCAACTCTTTTAGTTTCGATGCGACCTGGTCTAGGTGACCGAGCCCCATCGTCATGGCTTCGCTCTCGATCGCATGGTCTGGAGTGCATCGATGTCCGTTAAGTTGCCTCATCATCTCCAGGGCGCGGCACACATGCCGTGTGTGGTATGGGTCAAACAAGCAGTGTCTTCTCAGCAACGCCATGTTGTCCTCCCTGATCCAGGGTTTCAGGTAAGGCAACATGTCGACCCGGAGCGGGCTGGCTTGCCCAAGTTCGCCAAGCTTTTGTTGCTTCTTTGCAAGAGATGATGACCGTTCATAAAACAGCATGTAGGCGCTATAGGACTTCTCAAAGTGCATGCCGTTGTGGTCGGAGTTTGACCTGTAATCCGTGCCGCCGAAACAGGCGTGTTCCAGTTGACTAGGATCAAAGCTTGAAACAGAGTCATCATTGTATTCAACCCACACCGGATGTTCGCTTCTTGATGGCCGTTCACGGATGTAGGAATAGTAGTGGCCTGACTCGGCCGTTCCAGAGTGTACGAGGACCCCGACAAGCTCAAAGATATCCTCTTGCTGGTCCTCGTCCGGATTCTTCAAGTGCTCCATAGTATAGGGGCGCATATCAATTGTGTCAGGAAAAGAGAAGAAGTCGTTGATCTTGCTCCTCTGCAGCGTACGCAGATTGAAATCGAAACGTTTCAGATGGAAGATAAGGTTGTCGGGGATATCCTTCAGGCAAGCCCTCTTGACAGCATCAACGTGGCGGTTGCATTCCGAACACTTGTACTTGTTCTCGCCCTCCATAATTTCCCCATCCACGTATGCTTGCAAGCTTTCCTGCAAAGTCGTCTTCCCTTTGATGTCACACTGTATGGCAGAGAAAGGTTCCAGCCGTTCAGAGACATGGCTGCATTCCTTGGAGGCAACCTGTTGGACTAGCTGTCCACCGTAAAAGGAGCGGAACCGGCGTCTCTCTGCAGCGTTGGGAAACTGCCCTTCCCATCGGTCAAAAAGAAGGTTGTAAAACTCGTCGACATCCATCTGGTTCGTGACGTCGATCACCGTATCCTCGTACGTTCTGATACTCCCAAGGCAGTCATCTGGGTTGGCGAAGCGACGGATGCTGTTTTGCATAAATGCAAACAGCCTCTGCATCTCAAGGAGTAGCTTCTGAGACCCCGCAACCATGTTCCGTATCGGGCTTTGCAAAATGTACTCACGGAAGTCCGTGTTCATGTAGAGCTGGGTCAACAAAGAGTTGAAGTAACATGTGTTGGATAGGTTTTTCAGTCCCACGTAGCCGGCTGAAGATCTGAGAACCTTCTCTCGCTCATACGGTAGAGGAACTTCGTACAAGTACGGGTGGTATTCTGGGTCAGGACGCGGTGGAGTCAAGGCCTTCAAGTCCTCGATGAGCCATGAAAACTGTGTTGGGTCTTCGCCGACAAGGACCAGAACGATACTCCAAAGCTTGTCCCTCGTAGAATCGGTGATGATAGGCCTGGAACTCTCTGCCTCTCTCGTTCCCATAGGCGGATAGAGATGCTGCCAGTAGAGTTTGCGGGCGACGCCGGCCAATGTGTCTCCAAGATACTCATGTCCACTGACAATTGCCCAGATCAGATCGATCAAGCCGCTAACGGCAACGTCCACTTTGGAGGGTTGTGTAGGGTCCTCGAAGGTCTGATACTCGAGGAGCAATCCGATCCATTCCTTGGAGAGTTTTTGAACGTCAACTAAAGATGACTTGGATTTCACCAGAGTCATCAACATTTCTTGGCACAATTCGAAAAACTCTGTTGGGTTACCGGGGCTCCTCATGGCCGACCGCACGAAGCCCGAGATGACAGGCCATAGATATGCGCGGAAGGGATTGCCATCATCAGACAACGTCTCGGGGTCAGCAATGCATGACTCTGGATCCTGGGAAGCCCTTCCTAATTTGGTGGGGGTATCAATATTGAATTTGCCTAGCAACAATTGGTTCGTACTCTGCCTAACGCTTGCGCGTTGGTCATGAAGTAACAGATTCTCGAGCAGCTTCGGGATGCTGCGATGTTCGAAACACGCTTTCATGAATTCTGGACTCATTGAGCAGGCTTCCAAGATGCTGTGGATGCAGACCGGTATGCGATGAACAGTGCGTTCAGCTGCGCTGTTGTGGCAAGCGACTAGAATACTGACCAAGCGATCCAGTAAGGTCCCGTCGACTAGCTCGGTAGCCGAGTGCGGAAGGAGAGGATCTACAAGTGTTAACGTACGTGTCACAAATGTGTATCAAAGGGTTGAGACGCTTACCTTGAAGTATCAGGACAAAGCATTCTACCAAGGGGAAGATCCAGTCAAGCTGCATTTCATGACTAGGCCAGTTTCGAGTTAAATCCCGGTCTGATATCGCACCAACCACAATGCGTAAGCCTCTCAGCAGGGCTTTGCTGTGTGAGCTGGTCGAGTCTTCGTGACCCGTGATACCCTCATAGCGGTGAGTGGGAACGCCATCTGTTCGAGGTATGAGATATTCGCGTAGCGCATATACAGAATACTTCGACTTGAACGGCTGATCGGTGGGGAAGATATCCTGGTGGGTTGTTGAAGGGTCATCGATGAGCTTCAGGATGTTCTCATCGGCCGGCAGTTGGCTAAGGAGATCGTAAATCTGCATCGTGTCAGTTCAAAAGCCACTTTGCAGATTATCATGGGGAGTAGCATACCTCTTCAGAAATCTTCTCCATTGTCAAGCACTCATACAACTCCGCAAAATGACGTAAAATAACAACCTCAACAGGCGAGGCTCCGGAGCGTATATTCTCGCCTGGTGATGTCGCATAGTCGTCTGCTTCGCGTTTCACGAGGATTAAGCCGTCGTGAATTCGCAGTTCTTCCAGTGACTTGCACATCAACTCTTCTCGAGGTAGGAGTACACTACCTCGGTAATACATCCGGTAGTTTTCAAACCCCGTTGCCTGACGTAGGCTTCCAAACAGTGATCTCGCCGTGTTGAGCTTGCCAATACTAAGCGGGATTATGTCGGTCTGGGATTCGTCATCGAATGACTGGTACTTGAGCTCAGCTGAGTCTCCCTCAATCTGCTTCGGTGGATCCAAGCTAAGTGCGCGGAGATCAGGTGCGGAAAATTTGGGATTGTCCTTATACTCCAAATGGAAGGCTCTGAGGACGGCAAGCGGGCGAATGCAAAGGCGTTCTTGTTCGCATATCTGCTGTTCTAGGTTCATCGTATCGTTCATCTTGGAATCCCTGCTGGGGACATCACTGCAAAGACTCCTCAATTTTTTGGCCGCCGAGATCAACTGATCAAGACAACGTTCGGCCAACGCTAAGTGTAGTTGGCGAGCGATGGGGAGGGGAACTGGGCCCTTGGACGAATTTCCCATATAAACCTCCCCTACAAGGAGGTCAATGGCTGGCTTTTCGATGCTACCTTCCGGTACCGAAAGGATAATGCGCCAAAGTTGCTCTATCCCAAAATGACCGATGCTCTCTGTATCTTCGACGAGGAGACGCGGAGAATGAATGACCGGCAAGATGCCAGTGCGGATGAAGTCAATTGTGCCGAAGGTAAAGAACTCCGGATCAAGCGATGTGAGAAAGTCGGTGAAGCATGTTGACGCGAATTTGGCTTTGGAATTTTCCTGCAGCAATTTCCATCCCGCGGTCCTGTCTTCCTCGCATGCCGCCTCTGGACCAACAAGCAAATTCCAAAGTTTCTGGCTAATGTCCGGGGGAATTTCGGGAGACCCGTCGCTCAGGACCCAGGACAGAAGATCTCTTCGAGGTGCATTAGCATAGCCACTAATGACCGGAGGAAACCCAGCAGCCCGCGCGGTTGGAATCGAGCCTTCAAACTCCTCAACGAGAATTCTGACCAGGTCATGTTGCTTAGCTAGCAGCTTGAGTTCTCTACCCGCGGACGAACGCGTCATTCTGGACAAAATCCATAAGCTTCCCAATGCAAATGGGGTTCTCTCAGAAATATTTCGCAAGCACTCCGTGTAAGTTTGCATACGAATCTCCTCAGTTGGACCCTCCCTCAATAACTCCGAGAACTTCTGGATTGCGAAGTGGTGGATTTCAGGGTAAGCAATCTGAGACTGTGACCCAAAGACTGAAGAGTCTCGTACGAGGCGGACGCATAATGAAAATGGAATCGGATAGTTGCCTATTCTCTCCAGCTTGTCAGCCAGCTGCTGCAGCACTTGAGCGCAAAAGTCTCTCATGGTCGAGGTGAAAGAGTCCAGAGGCATCGCCTCCAACCTTGTACAGAAGTACAAGAGATCTTTTGGATTGAAAAGCTGTACAATCTTGTTGATCATATTGACGAGGGCGCTGGAAATCCGCGGGTCCTGGGTTGACTGGATAGTCTGGAACATGAGGTTGGTGTGGTCAGCGGTATAGGTCCGCGTGACAGCCAGGAAGCCAACGATGTTACTGGACTCTAGCGTAATCTCTGGATGGCACTTGGGTCCCAAGATGTAGGATACGAGGCCAGATTCCATGAGATATTGGGCAATGTGCTGCAGAAAAGCGAGACTGGAGTCGTCTGGGTGATTATTGTACTTCTTGTAGAAGGTAATCAAGTCGGAGCACATTCCCATCGCAGATCGTATGCGAAGCTGCATCTGGCCGGACATGATCAGAGTGCAAAACATTCGAAACTTCCAGAGATACGCAACAGCATCAGGGAGAAAGCGCGAGCTGAATGGTATCGAGCCTTGGAGTTGATGTTGTATCAGAGGCTTGGGAATGGTACCGTCGGCCGTGAGACAATGATGGTAGATCAATGTCAGTGACGAGAGGTGGCGTAGTGTGGGTTCCCAAAGAAGATGCTTGTGGTCATCGCCAGTGATGATGGCCTCCAGCTTCGGTGAGAGAGCTTTGTAGACGAGATAACCTGAGGAGACAATGCTCGTGGTAGGGTCGTGGCTCATGTAGGCTGTGTTCTCTGGCATGGTGGAAACTTTTCGAATGATAGCCCAGTAGAGAAAGCTCACGCATGCCAATTCGTTGATCAATCTGGGGTTTTGCGGCAACAACTCGGATACGAGTTGAGAGAAACAACCAAGGTGGAAGGCTGTACTGACAGGGTTGCCGCCATAATTGAGGAAGGCATCCGAAATAGTTGAAGCTTCTATGGCGTAACTCCACCCTTCCTCGTCTAGTTGTTGGTAAAACCCTTCATAATTGATGAGTGCAGTAAGGACGTGCATGTAGTTGATTGAAACGAGTTGAACCTGCCCCCGTTCTTCCACAGTCGCGCATTCATTGAGGCGGTGAACATCGAGTTCGACGAAGAACGCAGTGAGCCTCGCAAATTGCTGATAAAGGGCAAATGGCTCACGTTTGATAGCCTTGACGCTCGGGTACAAGTGCCGCCGGTCGTGCCATGCTGAAGCTAGTGTAGGAAGCGAATGCCAAAGGGCACTGTATCGCGTGTACCAGCCGGTGGCTGTAGAAAATGAGACATTTCTGATATGATCAAGAAACTCCCTAATCCACAGAGCGACGTTTCGTCCAACTTGCTCGTCTGTATGAATATTAGCAACCAAAATCTCAGTGGTGTGAGAGAACTGTTTAAAAATAATTACCTAGAAGAGGTGCCAGTTTCTCAACTGTATCGCGATAAGTCTCGTGGTCGTCGTGGAATGGGAAGTCGGGCAACATGTCCGTGACAGGCTCTTCCACGACAAGCTTCGCATCCACAGTAAAGGCGTCTTCAGGCTCCTTCTCCATTGCAACCTCAATCGCAGGGCTACTGGTATCTGAGATTGGGGAGGGAAGAGCATCCTGGATGGCATCATCCCGGGTCATGTCGACCTCGGGCGCCTCCACGCTTGCTTGTATGTTATCGACCGACGGCAATGGTTCTCCAGAATTCTGCACAGAGACCGAGGTAGGCGAAGAGGGAATGGTATCGAGAGGGCGAGAAGGGGTCCGCACGTTTATGGTGACTCGATTCGAACGTGATACGGAGGAAGGCTCGGGCTGTGTAGTTTTTGGCTCCGGAGTGGCAGAACGAGGAGCATTTGGCGGAGTAGGCGGCTCTGTCCCACTGCTGGTATGCATAGTATCGGGATCTGTCCTGGCTTCAGGTAACATGTTGGCAGATGAGATGCCGGGAGAATCGTACGAGTGCCTCACGGACGAGGGCGAATCGACGGATCGGCTTCGAGATGGGCCGCTGCGAGAAGTACGCCTGCGCTTGGGTGAGGGCAGATCGGTATCCATGTAAGGATTTGAACCCTTTGTTGAGCTAGGCTCAGATGAGATGGCACGTTCTAGGGACTCATCGGCTGCCGGATCTTGGTCTTGAGCCATCTGTATTGTGCAGAGGGGAGCTGCGGGTAGTGATAGTCGGCTCCGATTGCTGGGCTCCGGTCGGGGAACCTCGGCGGTGACTTCCAAGTATCCTAGTCTTTAGCATGTATGGATGAACTTAAGTCTCCTTGCTTGGAGATGGGAATGCAACAGGCCAGAGAAGCACCGACGGATGGCTGCCGGAGCGGGCAACACGAAGCTGAAGAGTGCAGCAACTTCAGGAAGGACGGCCTGGGGCTAGGGAACGCCAGCTGGGAAGTCAGTGAAGATGGATGACGGGTAGAAGTGGAAGTCGATAGCGGACTGCGGTGGAAATAGGCGTAAGGCTGCCTGTCAATGATGTTAAACCACCAATGTGCCTTCACTGCAAGAAGCTTTCGAGGCGGGGCGTGTGATGAAATGAAGAGGCTATTGAAAGCAAAGTATGTTATTTTGTTGTGTGTTGCCGAACCACTGGACGGGTGGTGGGCAAAGGGGTGGAGGGAGAGAGAGGGAGGACGGCCAGATTGGAAGACGCGACTCTTTGTTCAAGTTGTAGTACGTGCCGTGGTGCTTGTTGTGGTGCAAAGAAGGCCGAGGGGAAATGTCTGAATTCAGTTGTTGCAAGCACGCTTCAGTTCCGTGCCCTGATTGCGCGTGGTTCGTTGATGTGACTACAGTAAACAGATGGCAGGTCAGTGTCTGTCGGGATGTGGATAGATCTCGATAGATGAATCGATGTCAGATCCAAATTGAGAGGTCGAGTCGAGGTAGTTGTGGTAGGTGGGGGAGAAATGGAAGGCAGGTGGAAGCTGCGCTCGAGTGGAAGAAAAAGGTACTGGCGGGGGAGGGGAGCCAGGGGGTGTGGATAAACAGCATCGGGAGGGGTTCATTGATAATGACGGGAGCTACCTTGCAGGTGGGGGAGGCGGCTCCGGTGCTGCTACAGTGGAGGAGTGAATGGTAGGCACAGCCCGAGCCGGTGGGACGGCTTGTTCCACCCAAGTGCCCGACTTTGCACTTTGGGCTGAAAGTGAAGAGGTAGTGTACCTCTAGCAGGGAGGCAGGCAAGGTACCTGGGCTTAGGTAGGCAGGACTAGAGGTAAGATAGCCGGTTGCTTCGGTTGCCAAACAGGGGGTCTTTTGCAGGTGCAACCATGTGAATGTGCACTACAGTCGAACCCCCTGAAACTGCATACTCCAGATTCTGCATATATGCTAGTTAGTGCATAGATTTTCCAGGTCTGAAATCGCCATTCTTGCCCTAGCGCCGCCTCTAGAAACTGCATATACGCCATTTAGTGCATGGATTTTGACGGTCTGGATTACATGCAGTTTCAGGGGGCTCGACTGTAGCTTCCATCCAATCACCAGTCAATGTCAAAGCAACCTCAAAGGAAGGGCAAACTACAGGCCAGCTGCTGTGCTTTTGCACTTGTCGCCCGTCCCCCGATATTCACCAGGGGGCTGCCTACACCTCTTGATGTAGGTTGTCGGCCTATTGTGGGCAGCCTCGGGGAATCAAGATTGACTGGGATTGTGATGGAGGGAGGCTTCAGGTTGTTGTTGACCACGCGCAACCTCAATTGAGGTTGAAGCGACAGGCGAAAGCGGACCCGAAGCAAGGATCGAATAGACAAGGATACGTACCGGAAGGCGGTGATTTGATGATGCCCGTCGTGAGTTCTGTGCGTAAGTTCCACGAAACTTCCTCGTCGATGTTGGTGGTGCCGACTTTGAAGCGTGTCACACACAAGACGGAAGAGGCGCGAGGTGGAGCAACAAGTAAAGGGCGGACAAGTTGACGTCAACCAAAACTACCACTACAACGAAGTAAGTAGGTGAAGAAGAGGTCGCGTTTGACGTCGTCTGGTAGTAATACCTCTAAGTACTAGTAAGATATGACCGAGGTGTCAAGGTAGAGGTAGCAAAAGTAAGTAGAGGTACATACCACGGGCAAGGATTAAGTCGCAATGAGCATCCAGAGGCCAAGCGCAGTGCGGGTGTCTGTGGACGGATGGAAAGATCGATACACTAGTACCGTAGGTACCAGTATCGAGAGGGAAGAAGCGAGCTGTCAAAGTGGGAAGTCGAATTTAGGAAAGAGTGTGCCAGGTGGTTCTGGCGGAGGTGCGTTTAGGCAGGGTTGGCAGGTGCCGGGGTACACCCGCCGTGACTCCGCCCTGGTGGGGTACCGGTATCTTTGAGCAAAATGGCGGGGTCTATCAATATTACGCAGTATTTTCAGGGCGTCTTCTGAGTGACCGGTGTTAATTATTCTGAGCGTACAGTATCACGTAACGTTGGAATGATAGAAGTAAGAATGCTGGAATTGGTTAAAGAAGAAAAGAAAAGAGAGAAATGAAAGGGTGAAAGAAGACACCATTTTATATACACGTATTTGGATCGAAAGTTTAATGCCATACAGGAATTGTTGCTGCATACCACGGATGTCCGACAACCAAACGCCCAGACATCGTTTTTCAAGGGCAAAGACTCGGGGCATAGGGTTTTAGATTCCCCAGATATTAGGCATAATATGTAAGTATACTGCCTGAATATGTGCATTTCATGTTCGCAAATAACAGTAGGGGAGACGTATTACCACCCAGGAGCACTGTAAATTCGATCTTTTCGATTTCCTGCCTTTTCCTACCTATCTGTTTCATAAGCGCTGGAGGGTGGGAATATTGAAAATCACCGTCTTGCATATAATTTCTGGTGGGCATGAATGTTGCAGTATGCTTCCAGATTATGCCTGATTTTCAGGGAACTTAAAACCCTATGCCCCGAGTCTTTGCGGTACCTAGGTACTAGTAGTGTAGCTAGAAGTGTCTGAAGACGGCGACTAAAGTGAAGTGCCCCCCGTCCCTCATCATCAACTTTCACTTTGCTATCACTTTGTCAGACCGGTTGGTAGAACAAAAACATGTAGGGGTTCACATGCAGCTAGTTAGCAATAGCAGCATTGGTGAGAACCAAATGTTTTCATGAGGCTTCATTGCTTCTACCTCTACGCAACTACGCAGTACGCCCCACGATGCACACGAGGCCGTAAGAGGCTGTAATGTGCTGAGTAACATTGATCCTTGCGTAGACAAACACGCCAGGGAGTGGAAATAACCCTCACCTAGGTACCCGTTGCCTAATCGCTCAGCTCCAAATGACCTTCGATTCCCTTCGCGCGCGTCGGGTCGATGTGCCCGAAGCCGCAGCAAGCTGTGCCGCCACACAGGTCTCGATGAAAAGTGATCCATGGGCCTTGGTTTCGAACGCATTTTCAAACTAACTACATATTTGATTCTCAACAAATTTGTCCAACATTGAGCCGAGTCATTCAGGTTCTGAGAGTCCAAGCTTCAGGGTTGAGTTGTTTGACAATTAATCATGGGTGTGTTTCTTGAAGGCCGCCAAATGCATCTGGCAAACCTTGAACCCTGTGTTTTCCGCACGATCTGGCTTCTGGGTAACTCGAGTCTTTGCGGTAGGGAAAAAGATGTGAAGATATCTCTACTGTGCAGCTAGTTTCACCATTGCCTTTACCGTACGCCTTTCTGGTTGATGTAGGTATCCCTCCGTAATCAGAGCCGAGTGATAGGACGTCACCCAGGCCCCAAGAAATCATGTGCCCTGTCCCTGGCTCATGAACTGGACATGCTCCCACGGTGCCCAGGGAGAATGTTGGTGGTGGGGACGAATGGATCGGGGATCTCAGACACACATGTATGTACGATTCCATGCCCCTGTCTCAGTTAAAGTACCTACCTTGAGCTTCCGCGCCAAAGCTGAGCGGCTCATCAGACTTGCACCCGCGCTAACTACGAGACAGACACCGCACATTTGTGAGAAATAGGTGGCGTAGTGCAGAAGATGTACCGTAGCATACATATCTGACCACCCGACCCAGATGTGTCCACTTTGGATGATCACGGTGCGGAACTCTAAAAACCGACGGGACTTGCGGGACGACGGGACGGGACAGCGCCGACTAAAACTTTCCACCAGCCCTACGGATAGAGGTAACGTCAGGTTACCCACTTGGCGGTAATCTTACATATTGACAAATTACGCGCGCTTACCGTTACGTTTCTTCGGCACTATTCGGTACATACCGAAAAATACGACAAAAAGATTTCACTGATTACCTCTACTGAAGCAACATACCTAGCAACTCACTACCAGGCTCCATCCATATCTGCTTTCACAACACATCTTCTTGTATCGAAGGCGCCCTCGTTTTCAAAACTACAAGTCACAGTTTCCTTGCCTTTGCCCAAATCCCAAATCGCACAGCTAGGTTTCTTGCCTTGCTTGCGAAACCACAATGGACCGAAAAAAGATTGTCCACCGTTTGGACACTCCCTTTTCCGCTGTGGAATGGTAGGTTTCTCTCCCATACGCAGATTCGCTGAATTTCACGTATGACATTTGCTTACTCGCACGTCTTGCCTAGGCCACAAATCAGCCAAGAGGATCAGGACGCCATCCTTGAACTCCTTTGTCAGTAAGTCAACCAGAGCTTCGCCTAATGCTCCTCTGTCTACCAAGGCACTGCAGCGATGATCATTTTCTAACAATCACGATACAGTCTCCTGTCTCCTTTAGGCCAATACCGAAAAGTCTTCGTAACCCCATCCAAGGGGAAGCGGAAGCGGAAGCTGGTCGAACAACAAGGAGATGCCCAAACTTCTTTAGTGCCTCCCGCGCCAGAAATAGCTGCCTATGTTGATGTGGGTCTTTCCACTATTTCACGAAACCTGCAAGATCTGTCAGCTGTCGCTGTCAATGAGAAGGCGGAGGAAGCCAAAGGTGGCGAGCATGACAGGAAAGTGTCAAGTCGCAGCAAGAAGGCTCCATACAGCGTCATTTTTGTGACGCGCTCAGGCCAGTCCTCGGCGTTCAATTGCCATTTCCCCCAAATGGTCGCAATGGCCTCCAAGTCTCAGTCACCGGCGCAGAAGATGAGACTGGTTGGATTTTCCAAATCCTGCGAGGAAAGGCTAGCAACAGCTCTCGGTATTCCGAGAGTGTCGAGCATTGCTTTGAGAGCAGATGCACCGCAAGGGAATGGCCTCGTGGACTTTGTGAGGAAACATGTGGCTCCCATTGAGGTAGCCTGGCTTCAGGAGGCTGACTCAGGAAAGTTCTTGGAGACGAACATTGAGGCGGTTCCAACAAAAATTGGAAGCAAGAAGACGAAGAGCTCCTAGTGGTGGGAGGCAAGACAAACAACCAGAAGTCTACTGAAGTCCGATCGGCATGGCTTCCGGAAGACATTTCTCTGGATATGTTGCTGGTTCGGCTCAATCTTACTGTGCTCTGCCTGGGTTTCGCGGTAGAAATCCGCATACCGCTTAGACGACTCGACAACGGTCAGGCAGCTTCGATACACCAGGCTCACCAATAGAATATGGAGTGTTTGCTCCTCGATAAATTATGGAGTGTTTGCTTCCTTGATGCTCAGGAGAGTTGAGATCGAATTACCAGGGTGGATGGAAAATGAGCCAGGCTTCCTCAGCCGTACTCTGCCCACGAAAGACTATATATGCCCGTCCAACCGCTAGTTTCAAGGCGTATTTCTTTTCCCTTTTGCTTTACACATGATATCTTTTGAAGCCTGCGTCATATGTCATGTATCTATCGATACAGCTTGTATGATGTTTGCTTGTAACCTGTTTCGAGACACACCTGAAAAAGGTGTAAGGACCCCCCGATGACGAGCCGACCTCGGGATCCCAGGAAAGAACACCCTTCTGATAATGGGAGGCACAACCACTCTCTCGTACGCGCCTTCCCGTCTGTGACGCTGAGCAGGAACACGCGAACCCTAAGACGGCACACCAAAACTTGAAACTCCCGCTGATAACGTCCACCTCTCGAGTTTCTACCACTCGTCAACATCTTCCACTACACATCTGACATTTTCCCTAGAAGGTCATCACCACCAGCAGCAATTCAAAACTTCTCTTCCTCATTCCTGGTAGCTTGCTACAATACTGCGGATAATCTCCCCATCACCCCGCTCACCTCGATAACAACTATCGCTTTGTGGACACTCTCTCACCACACGTCGCGTCATAACCAAGTAGCAACCATGACTCCAGACCAGGAGCTAGCGGAGCAACTGGCAGAAGCGCGCGCTTTTCAAGCAGAAGCTACGAGAGGTGGCAACCGTCAGAAGAGTCGCCGTACAGCTCGCAACAGAGGCAGAGGCGGTCGCGAAAGTGGAGATTCTCCCTCCACCCCTCGTATCACCCATTCTTCTCGTGGAGGTCGAGGTGGAAGAGGCCGCGGAGGCTCTCTTCTCCAGCCCGCGGCCTTCGAGCAAGAACAGAGCGAGAGCTATCTCCCTGCCACGCCCGCTTACACTCCCCAGAATGTCAAAGTTCGCCCATTTGCCATTCCCATTGTGGCACCTCCTTCCGCCAACAGCGGATCAACTCCGTCTGCAACCCCATCCGGTATCGGGGGCTCTATGTTTGGCCCGCAAGGTATGTTCATCAATTAAACTTTTATACCTATCATGTATATCCCTAATCATTCGTTATAGCTACCCCTAAAGCCACCGCCTCCAAAGTTCAAGCTCGTGCGACAAGGGGAAGACGTTTTGGGGCAAGGAGATTTGCATCTCAAGATGAAGACGATGCCGTGCTTGCATTCTTCAACGACGATACCCCAGCCCCAGTTGGTGAGGTTCGGTATTACCAGGAAGAATACGAGAAGAAGGGAACAAGTGTGGTACCGACGCCGAACTCATTCAGCTTGCAAGAGAATTACCCACAGCAGTCCAAAGAGACCTCAGGTGTGGCTACCAATCACCTTTCGGCTAGTGATGAAGTCAACGTTGAGGTCTCGGACAAAGTGGCTCTGGTCGACTCCCAGAATGTGAATGTCAAAGAGCTCGAGCATGCTGCGCTCCTTTGTGAACGTGAAGAGCAAGAGCGAAAGCAGCAGCTCCTTCGCGAGATCGAAGAGGGAGAGGCGACTCTCGCAGAAATGACGAAGCTGATTGCCATGATGAAGGCCAAAGCCGCAAAGCTTCATGTCGATTCTGCTAGCGGGGATCCTACAGGAGTCTTACAGCAAGTCACCAATACTGGTCCCAGCGCGAATAGTCCTCATCAAGGCGCTTCTGCGGGAGTAGTCATCACGCCGTCCACAGCAAAACACAGGGACACTTTCAACAATCAGACCTCAGTCCCGCGGAATACTGGAGGTAAGTAAACCCAATCTTCTTGAGGATCTAATGTATTGCCGTACTAACGCGGACCAACTGTTCACAGGTGCCGTGCTAAACACTTCGTCCAACTCTATGGGTGACTTGATGAATCTCGATTCTGAGCGAGTCACCATGCGATACGTTCCGCATCCCACCCAGATTGAACCCTTAGGATTCAACGGCGGTCATTCCTCTTTCCAAAATGGTTTCCAGGAGGCTGAAGATGAGGAGGAGCTTTAGGATCCACTTTGATCCGGTTCCCTCACTGAAATGTGTTGGCTTGTTTCGAGTATTGTGCATATTTGCGAGATCGCCCTCCTTAACGACAACGCCGTTTCTGCTCACAACATCAACTTCGAGAATTGAACATATCCCGCAACCAGTTACTCTGCCATTGAAAATACCACACCAAACAACGCGAGGGTTTAACTACACATACCGACCCGTCCAGTCTTTCTTTTGTTGAGTTACTGAATATTACGCATCCGGCACCTGGCGGCATATTGCGACCCATGAAGCTCTCATACCAGTTCACTTATCAATCCCACAAGCATGGGAAGGATAACATCATGTGAACAACAAGCAAGCTGAGATCCCACCTTTGAACTCAAACATGCAGTCCCCTTGAGCTTTGGGAAGGCTCAAGAGGATCAGAGGATTGCGCGCGAGGTGCTCCCGCTCGGGGGGCAAGACGATGGCTTCACAGGGATGATAGAGGCGGACGACGGACGCGGCAGCAATGATGTCGACAATGATCATAGCAATTGCCGCCAGAAGGACATCAAGACGGGCGCGACAGGATCAATGGGCAGTGTCGAGCACCTTTTCACGCTGGCGTTTGCCACAGAGAAACCATCGCTGTTGAATTGTGTTTGATTAGCATATGGATTCATAGCGTATGAGCGCCCAGAGGCAGGAGAGGGGAGGAAGCATGACGATGTCAAGAAAACATCCAGATCCTAGGGGGAGGATCAAATCTTGGCAGACGGAGAAGGATTTTCATGTCATCCTTCTTGCTTGTTACGCTATCTAGCAGTTCCCAGTTACGATCATATTATCCCTTGTTGGTAGCAGATCTTGAAGTATGGGACGCGACAGTGGCTCTAGAACTGTTTATCCGTGTTTGGTAATTGTAGCGAGAATAGTTAGACGCAAGAGAATATGCAAACCAAGAAAAAAAAGAATTAAAAAAATCAGAAAGAGAGACTGACGAGCGGTTCCTTCTGCATTGTGCGTGCGGCAACACTTTCTGATGTACGCAACAAGGCTCTAGGAAAAGACAATGCTGTTTCATCCGGAATATCAGATCACACACAAACGGAGATTATCATGACCGCTGATCATCACCAAATGAGAAGCCACGAATTTTCCTTTACAAGTTCGAGAGCGTGGTATTCAAAGGAAGATAATCTATCTCCCAATATCCTGCTCCAATCAAAATCCCACTCCGATGTAAACAAACCTCCTAGGTTCTACAAAGGTACCTCTAGTCATCAATCCTCATCAGCAACCTCCCACTCCCCAATACTCACCACTCCATCACTCGAAATTTCAACATGCACTCCGCCGCCGCCTCCACCACCACCACCACCATCATCATCACTCCCCTCAGTTACATGACCCTGACCACCACCACCAATTTGCTCAACAACCAACCACAATCCTCCATACACCCTAATCACATCCGGATCCAAATCCACCTCCCTCGTTCTTAAACCTAGACTAGCATCCGCAAACTCCCCCTTGGCGCTGTATCCATCCCCTTCAGTTGTCCCTTGCCCGCCATGTATATGTCCACCTCCAATCCCTCCGATCCCTCCGAGCCTCTCCGAAAGACTGAGATTACTTAGACTAGCCGCCAACTCGCCCCCGCCTCCTGAAGCCGTGCTGGCTAATACTCGCTTCCGTCCTTCTATAGTACCTAGTTCGAGGGCTACTCTCACCATGGCCGTCTTTTGCGTCGTAGATCCCGTCTTGACGGATCGCGCTAATACGCTGGCGCGGGTGAGTCTGGCGACGTCGACGCGGGCGCGGACCCTTCCCTCGCCTTGGCGGAAGGTGGCAGGCGAGGGAGCGGGCGTGCGTAAACGCCCTGCTGCGTCCGATAGGATCGGCTCGATAGTGAATGGGCAAGCGGCGCTGACGCGGAGGGAGTACCGGCCTGTTTGCCCGGGCTCGTAGGTGGAGAGGACTATGGTGTAGGTACCCGGGTCGATGAGGGAGGAGGAGGTGTGTCCGTGGTTGTTGGATGCCACGGAGGAGGTAACGTTGGAAGTGTTGGAAGAAGGCAGCGTGGAAGCAAACGTGCACCCCCTTTGATACTCGGCGCTCGAACAAATGAGATCCCGCCCCACGACGGCCGTGACGCGTTGTCCGCCGTTGGAGTAGAGAACCGCAATGTGCACGGGGAGGTTGTCAGCCCTCTCGGTGCTGAGGACCAGAGACAAGGGAGAAGGGCGGGTGAGCGTGAGGGCGTATTGTGGGTTGGTGACGTAGGATGGGTAGACCGTTGAGCCGCCGGCTGTGCGGCGGGTCCAGGCCCCCGTGATGGTTTCGTTATAGGGAAGCGGGTCGGAGGCCGGGGAGATGGTTAAGGGCGAGTTAGAGAAGAAGGAGAGGGTGAAGGAGTAGGAAGGGAGCGGGAGGTCGGATTGAGCAATCACGAGGGTTTGGGCAACGCCGGGCGTGGGGGAGTAGCGGAGGAGCGTGTTGGGGCTGTCGACGAAGGGACCTTGGTGCAGGGCGTGGTGGGAGCCTTCGGAGAGGGGGATGCGCGTACCGGGCGGGTGGGAGGCAAAGAGGGAGAGGGACATGTAGCCAAGGGATTTCAAGGGCTGGTGGAAGTCGTGTTCTTGCTTGCGTTCGCGGAGGATGTCGAGTTCGGAGTCTTGCCAGTGCCGGTTGAGGAGGATCCAGACTGGGCTGCCGGTGTGGGAGAGAATGCTGTATTGTGGGTTTTGGGTGAAGACCAGCTCTTCGGCTTTTGGAGGGATTGTCCATGTAAAGTGGTGGTCTTGACGGAACCGGAAGAGGGAAGGACTCCAGTTGACGTAGAGTGAGTCGAAGTGTTGGAGGACATCCTCAAAGGTCATCCAGAAGGTGTTGGACATGCTCTCTTCTGGGGATCCGCTCCTGTCGGTGCTCGAGGTGGCAGTTGATCCTACACCCGTCCATACCAAGCTGTCCCGCCATGGGTTCTTCACTAGAAAAAGTCGGTTGTTTCCGTCGTTCCGAAGGTCAAGTACTGCGTAGTCGTGCTCTCTAACCAGGCCAAGGGTTCGCTCTTCCTCACGGGAGAATTTGCCGGTACCGAGTGTCACTAGCGCGTTGCCTTGTTCGTACGCTGTCTTGATACGGCTCCATGTCTCATTCAGCTCGATGTCATCGCTGTCAATTCCACTTAGCATCTTAACGGCTATGAACGCAACGAAAGGGAGTGTTTCTCACGTTTGAAGAAATATTTGCTCTGGAATCCAACCGGTAAGAGCGTGCAAGTCTGTGCCAGAGTTGCTGCCAGGAAAGTCATAGCCGCCTCGAATCTTCAAGTAGGCTTTCTCGATCAATGCCGGCCAGATGAGATATGGATTGCGTCGGTCCACTACATAAAGCGTGCGCTCGGAGGAAGAGGTCGGAAGACGGTCGTCTATGAGCACCTTGCGCCAACAGCCGTTGAAGTACATGCGGAAGATGTACTTGCCATTTTGTGATACGGCTGGTCGTTTGACGTCGTCGTCATAAGGATACATGAGAGAGGAAAGCAACTGGTATGTGTTAGTGAGACTGCATATGTGTCACAGAAAGGCGGTCCTGTGCTCTTACCGAGCCTGTTCTTGGGCCGAATTGCCGGACAGCAGCACACAAGCTTGCTACGACCGAGCAATCGGTTGCCAAATCCTGACCGAGATCAATGCTTTCCGTCGCAGTCATGAAGACGTCTACCCCGCGTTCCGGCACATCCATGAAAATCTCATGTGGCCTCTTCCAACCGGCAAATATGTCTTGCTGCTCAGGGGAAAGAGTAAAGGGTGAATGGTCCCTGTGGAACAGTGAGACAAGGCCATTTTATATCCCATAATTTGTCATAACATACGTAAAGCACCCATCAGCTGCCTTTGAGGCGGCAAACTCATCCGAAGCTGGTGTCTTCTCCCACGGTGGAAAGATATTGCCATGCAACTTGGACGATTTAAGAAGAAGAGTTTTCTCGGCAATGGTCAGCGTCCGCGTCGATTCGGGCACTGGCGAGCGGGCAGAAGTGGCGGCGGATTTTGCATTGGCTTTGAGTCGTTCGCCAAGGGCTATGAGGTCGCTACATTTTCGCTGTAGGCGGTTGCGGTCTTTGGGGTTGGCGGCTTTTTCGGCTGCGCGCATGTAAATCTCGGCGGCCGCAATGGCATGTTTGAGTGCTTCTTGGCCATGGGATTCGGCGAGACGACGCTCGTGTTCCTTGCCAAAGTTAGATGTAAAGCTCACATAGAGACATGATAATCGAGGGTGTTGGGCATTACCAGAGCTCTAGCCTCCATCGTGACACTTGTGGAAGGATAATGGTGTAGTAAGACTTGTATGCATAATTTGGGATGCCCAGTCCTCGAGTCCTCTCCTGGGACCGCAGGTGGGCGGACTATTGCGGAATATGGGTTTGAAGTATATATAAAGGCAATGTTAAGGACGAAGGCCGACTGGGATCCAGATGACAGCAAATGTGGATGGATAGATGACACGGATCAAATGAGTAGCGTAGACTAGTCAGACTAGTGTTCTAATTCTCTTGTCGAGGTCGAATCAAGGACAGGATCAAAAACGACGAATGAAGAGGCTCGATTGCTCAATAACGTACTAAGTATATTTTGCGAAAAGGAACGGGATCCCAGACAACGACCTCGTGTATCGAGCTTCCACTTGCTGAAACTGGGGACGCCGCCTTGATGTGATTCTTGGCTGCAGCGAATGTCCATCCGTCTTTGGCATCGACTCCAGCACACCGGATGTTGAGCTCTTGGCCGTGGAAGCCGAACATGTAAACGGCCCGTTCTTCTGTGCACTTGGATTCCCAAATGGGGCACCGACGGGTCGTCCTGCAGGAGGTATCCCCGGCTCTGAGGTTTGCGGAACCCGAGCCAGCTCAGGGCGGTGCAACATTCCGCGGTGGTGCCAACAGTGTCGGTGGAGATTCTGGCAAAAGTCCATTCCTCGTCTCGGATAATCCGACTGTGCTTGAGGTGATTCCAAACTGCCTTTCAGTGTGGGGCCAAACCGATAGGGAACTGACAGCCAAGCTCTAGCCAAAGACCCCAAGCTTGGCATTGACTTTGCGCGCCAGCAACCGTCACCGAGTCTCATCATTTGAACAATGAACGACAATGAGTGTCCAAACCCACCTAGTGTATTTTGAAGCGCTCAATTCCGTCACATTCACACGCGGGGTGCCTCTAAACGGCCACTCCTGAGTCTCCGCGACTAACCCTAATCCTAACTACTGATCTGGGTTGCCGGAGGCGAGTTAGACCTTGACCCCACACAGGCCGTTTGGAATCGCGCACAAGTCGGAGTACGCAGTACATGGGCCTCGCTTTCACGTCGGAGTGAATGCCGTTGTGCTGCAGGACGGACGGCGTGGCGGGTGAGACAGGGGAAGCCCTACCGGCCTATCTGGGAAACGAGATCCCTACCTTTTCCATCACTGGAACCTTGGCGTGCAGAGGTTGGCCATATCACTGGTGAATCGTGAGTTGGAGTTGGAGACGGGGTTGGTCCAAGTGGAAGTGACGAAGTCGGGGGCTGGGAGGGCGATGAAAAAGAGTTGACGCTTGCTTGGGTCTTTCTTGGATGACAAAAGCAGATATGGCGGACGAGTCAGTTTGAAACCCCCCAGGGTCATTTCGAAGAGTTTGGAACTGGGAAGTGGAATGGAAAAAGCCCAATATCTCAAGCTACTACAGCTACTCGTCATGTGTATTGTTTCTCAACCTTACAATTCCCCTTTTCCGAAAAGTATCAAGGTATGTCAAGTACTGAAGTCAACGCTGTCAAAACAGCACCGACGGTACCCCGCATCGGCCGATAAGGTACAAACTGACATCAGGAACGGACAGCGATGCAAGAGCCCCGCCACGGGCAGTGACGGGATGAGGGGATCTGCTGTTCCTGCGCCCTGGACCTGGAGCCTCCCGTCGCATCATGCCATGAGGCCATGGTGGGGCATTGCGGCCTTTAGTTCGAGTGCCTTTAGCGGCCTCGGCATGCGTTCCTGGGCCAACAAAGTTCTCTTCAACCTGATCGCCGGGTGCTCCTTCAATTGCCCGGTTGGCGGTGCCGAGAGAGCCTCCACTGTGACAGGCATATGATTTCAGCTGGGACGTGGGGGGCTTCGGGTTTCCTGATCGCCGACTTGGGGATCGGGCCACCGCCAAAGGAAGCCAGACATGCAATTGCATCCCGAATGAATCACGGTCCGCCCAGATAGGTACAGGACCATGGCTTGGATGACGAAACGGTGAGAACGGTGAACAACACAACTTGATCGTTGGTCTTATGCCCGTCTTGGAAGCTTGGCTACTCAGCCACCCGGGGACGCCGTTGTGTGTCAAAAGACTTGATCGAAGATCACGATGGACGAATACAAGCGCCATAGTAGTGCTATCTTCACAGCCGTATGGGAATGGCTTGGGAATCTTGAATATCAAGAATCACGTTGCTGGTTGCGGCATGATCGCCATTCGGATGTCTTGGGAGCAAAACCTTAACCAATAACCAACCTATGCGCAAGTCCTTCTCTATCAGCACCTCCGGGCTCGCCGAAGACGATCCTCGGATGTGTTGCCAGAGGAGCGGGCGGGAAGAACCGCTTGAACGATGTGCCATGGCAGCGGAGAACGGTCTCGCAGGGTTATAACCAGTCTTCGCTTCCAACTCTCCAAGCCATGGCCACAACCCCTCTGACAACTTAGAGTCTGGTTGAGGAACAAAAGCCGACAAACCTGATGCCCCTTGAAATGCATCTTCGGTCTGTCCTAGAGTCAACTCCTTGAATGGTCTTTAAAGAACAATGCCCACCGAAATCCTTGGTTTGAGTTCATGTTCCAAAACTCTTCCTCAGCTCGCAACTTTGTTTCAGCACTTGTGGGGATCCCCTCAGATCGGAGTCAAAGGATAATTTGCCATCCAAGCCTCTTGTAGGAATTTGATGGCAACTTTCGACCAGATCTCGCCAGATTTATGTAGTGCCTGGCGAAAGCAGTTCCTCCCTGAGAAGCACATCGAGTATAAAAGCTTAGAGGCTGGCTATCGCTGGTTGACTGGATCATTGTGCTATGTGCGAGGTCCACAGATGGAGACGGTCGCAATGATGCCTCGGTACTGCACCATCGAGTATGGCTTTGCTCTGGAGAACGAAGTTGCTTAATCCAAAGAGCCCGGGAAAAGCGAGTTGGAATTCGGTCGCTGACGTTGCATATGAATTCGTTCCCATTGGCCCCCTTACATGGTGGAATGTGTTGTCGAATGGGAGGTCGTGGTGTCCTGCCGCCTTATCTGATCTGATAACTGAAAGAAGAAAAGACAGGAAGAAGCAAGACGCAACTGAATGACTTGAAAAGCTGGGGATCCGGGGAATCTTTATCGACGCAATGGTGGGGACGGGAACGCAACCTGGAACCCCAAAAGTCGCAAAACCCGATCCGATTGGGGCATCAAGGTCCCTGTGTGGCTCTGCCTGGGAGATGCCGCGGCCTTCTGCAAAGTAACGAAACAGCAGACACTGCCGTGTCGCAGCGATGGGCTGCTCCAAATTTATTGGGGAACTGGAGGTGTGCCGAGGTTGTCGGTGGTTATCCGGTTATCGTCCATCACGGGGGTTACTTCGTTTGGCTTCTTTTTTCTGGGGAGGGGCAAGACCTTTGAAAAGTTTCTGGGTGATTGCTTTCCATTCCACTTTCCCACGTACATACATACATACTGGACTGGATTCCACTTCCCTTGTGAGGTTGCCCCGTCGAGACCGCCAAAAAGTCGGAGTCCCACCGCCGGCCTCGGTACAAGTCATTTGGACGGTCTGAAATAACCTAAAATCGTTGTAAAGGTAAACCACCTGGGTGCCCCCCTTCTTGCGCCCGTCGGTCCGTACAACTTGTCGTCACCGATTTCCTTCCCTGTGTCGTGTGTGTTGTTATCATTCGGTCGCATATCCTTGCCTATCTTGCCTTTCACTTTTGAGATTGTAAAACCCCCCATCTTTTGTTCTTATTCGCATCTGCCTCTTATCATTTTATTTTCCGTTGTCGCGATACCTATCTACCAAATTATACACTGGTCCTGCCGTCCTACACGACATTGACATAAGCGGGGATCTCGAGCCAGCGATTGCGCCAACCAACACCGAGCGACCCTTTCCGTCTGAACCACGACCTCGAACTCGCGCCCCGAGCGTCCAGAGTATTTCTAGATATCAAAGTAACAGTCAACAATGGCAGCACACTCAAAGCCCGCCCAATTGGGCCCCTGGGGGAAGGCCACGGCCGGCGCTGCTGGTGCCGCTTTCGCCAACGTGCTTGTATACCCACTTGATCTGTGTGTACACCCCTCTTCTTTGCGCTCTCTCTAGCAGTCACTGACTTTGTGAGAACTGCAGCATCAAGACAAAACTTCAAGTCCAAGTCAAGAAGTCCGCCGACGTTGAAAAGCAAGAGGCTACGGCCAGCAATGAGGTTCACTACAAGGGAACATGGGACGCCCTCACCAAGATCAAAAATGCCGAGGGTATTGCGGGTCTTTATGCTGGCATGAACGGTGCGCTACTGGGTGTCACGTCGAGCAACTTCGCCTACTTCTACTGGTATTCGATCGTCCGCACGCTTTATCTCCAGTACCAAAAATCGGACGCCCACCCCTCGACGGCCGCTGAGTTGTCCCTTGGCGCCGTTGCCGGTGCGCTCGGCCAGCTTTTCACCATCCCAGTTGCGGTCGTCACCACCCGCCAGCAAACGCAAAGCAAGGAGGACAGGAAGGGCATCATCGATACCGCTCGGGAGGTTGTCGAGGGCGAGGATGGCATTACCGGGCTCTGGAGAGGCTTGAAGGCTAGCTTGGTTCTGGTTGTCAACCCGGCTATCACATATGGCGCGTACGAGAGGCTGAAGGATATTCTTTTCCCTGGAAAGAACACCTTGAAGCCCTGGGAGGCTTTCCGTAAGTTCGAGTCCTCGGAGGATTATGCGATATGCTTGGCTAACAATTGTTCTGTAGTTCTTGGCGCATTGTCCAAGTCGATTGCCACCATCGTCACCCAGCCCCTCATTGTCGCCAAAGTAGGCCTGCAATCCAAGCCTCCCGCGGCTCGCAACGGCAAGCCTTTCAAGAGCTTCGTCGAGGTGATGGAGTTTATTGTCAAGAACGAGGGCGCTTTGAGTTTGTTCAAGGGTATCGGGCCCCAGCTTCTTAAGGGCTTTTTAGTACAAGGTATCTTGATGATGACCAAGGAGCGGTACGTTACGACAAATCGTCCACGATATTCATTGCAGCGAAATACTGACATGTTGCATTGTAGTGTCGAGCTCATGTTCATCCTCTTTATGCGCTTCCTTTCGAAGCTTCGGTCGCAGCAGCTCGGCAAGGCCGCTGCTTTGGCTGCCGCGGCAAAGGTTGCGTCCCCCGTCATCGCCAAGTAGACGCTCCCTTCCATTTCTTGAACAACCAAAGCACATATCATGACTTGAACGTTCTGCTTGTACTGTATTTCTGCTGCATTTGATGGCGGTCGTGTTTGGGGAAACATACTCACAATTCGGTAATCTTCTGCCACTTGGGTTTCATCTTTCAGCCGAACCTGGTTATATAGAGCGGATAGATATCCCTTGGATGCAAGACCTTCATGAGTTCAGCCTTGATCTTTGCCGACAGTGATTGTGATTCAGATGCCCAGGGCAAAGTTGAAGCTGAGAGCCGACTCGGAGTTGTCGCGCCAAGAGGAAACCATTCAATGTCTCCACCCAGCTCCAGGTTGCTGTAGTGCGACTCCGTCGGAAGTTGCAGTGATAACGCCGTGTGGCGCAACCGAGCTTCAGCCACGCACAAGCCACTCCCACCAAATTAGGGCAGTGGAAATTCTCCCACATTTGGCGCAGGAATTAAACTCGCTTGTCTGACCTTGCAACCCCAGCAGCCTCCGAACATCGTCTGTTTGTTTGACGCCGGAAATCAGTCGCAATGGCCAGTATGTTGTGCCTCTGCCGTCAGAATATCGTCATGTCGAAATAATGGAATACTGATTGTTTTTAACAGAGTCCAAGAACTCGTCTCAGCACAACCAGTCGCGGAAGGCTCACCGCAACGGGTACGACCGCCCCAGCATCACCACTTGAAAACCGAGGAGGAGAAGATAATGATGGATACTCGAATGAGCCCGAAATGCTGACGAATTTCTTTCCACGAAAACAGTATCAAGAAGCCTAAGACTTCCAGATACCCTTCCCTCAAGGGCACTGACCCCAAGTTCCGCCGCAACCATCGTCATGCTCTCCACGGCACCGCCAAGGCTCTGGTACGCCTCGATCCCCGATTCGCAACAAGACCACAAAAGAGCGTGTTTCGCTAACACATCTTACAGAAGGAGTTCAAGGAGGGCAAGCGCGAGACTGCTTAGATTTCCTCTACCCAACATCTGTCGGGAGGCGTCAAATGAAATACCATTCTGAATGACGAAACATTCATTCGGGACAGACAACATGATGACCATTATACGGCGTACACGGTGAAATTGTGATGTTCAAAGGTTGCGATTTACTCTCTTGATATTCAGTCACAACATGGTTACCCTCCGATCTCTCTCGACTGGGCGCGCACACAGCAAACAGTTAACCCCGATTCGATATGTGAACGACCGATGGACGCACGAAATTGGATATCCCTCCAGCCAGCACCACCCCATACCATGCTCCGAGCAACTCAAGACCGACCGCATAACTTTGTCTCTGCCCTTCCTGACAGATTCCCCGCTTCTGAATCCCCTTTCCTATGGGGACTGAACGGCATCAGTGTGTACAACATCGGGCTCATATACCTACGCTCACGTGTTGAAGGATTTTATCGTGCCAAGAAGAACACTTTGCCGTACTACTCGTACACTTTGATTCTCTACACTCCAAGGACCCTCGTGCATGGAAGGACGGCGACATCCCATCGTTTCGCGACCCTGTCCTCTCCCTTTGCCTTTTGTGGATTTCCTGCTTTCATGGAGTTATGGTTTCAATGGTTTGCCCTGTGCCTTGATGATTCATTGCGATGTTTTCCCGGATCATTAAATGCTTTGCATGTTTGCACTTACCAAGGCAGTGCCTTAGTCTAAGAAACGCGAAATACAAGAAGGTTTTGATACTCTTTTTTTTATTCCCCAATGCGGTTGTGACTGCATGATAGTGATCATGTCAATCTCTCGGCGCATGTGGAAAACATGGAATTGGTGACTGAAGTTTCCAGATCACCCGTTTTCCTGTGTACACAAATGTCGATCTACAACAAACTCGCACGTCATATCAGCCTACTGTCCCAGCTCAGCACAGCATCAAAGATGGAACGTTAGCGATCTGACGTTATGGCAGCTGATCAGGTACATTATCGTCACCTATGAGCAGGCGTCACCCTGGTCTCGAACAATCCGCAGCCTCACACGATGACGATTTGGCTTTTTTTCACAACAACAACACGCTACCTTTTCGAACCGCTTGGCACCGTCTGAGTAGGGGACCGGAAACCCATATTCGCCCATTTCAGTGCGGGGGCTCTTTGTGGGCTTCCGGAAACTCTCCCATGGCCGCTAGGACGGAGTACCAGGGGCATGTGATGATGTTCAGGATCGGCTTGGCGGACACTGCTCGAAAAGAAACCCTTCCACCTCTACTAGCAGGGCGAAGAATACGCAAGGGAACGTCCCGGGTCCTAAACTATGCATTTCTGTTTCCCCTGCATAATTTTGAACAATAAACGCGGTAAGTCTCCAGAAACACGAGTGAGGCGCCGGTGATTGCGCTAACTATCCTATTCAACCCTAACCCATGCCCATGTACGGCACGTACGTAACGACCAAGTAAACAAAGAAAAGGGGTGAGCCCCACACATCTGCACTCTTCTACTTTCGAGGAACTGGCTGTTTGCCAAAGTCATTCTTAGTGAACCTTTGTTTCATTGTAGCGAATGAAAGCTATGGTGATGCCAGGTATGTATCTATGTGAGTATTGATGTTTGTGTTACGGCAAAAGCGGCTTATTTCAGATGTGTTCGTCTTAGACTCCCAGCTCCATGCAGACATCAATCTCGCATTAGCCCAGAAACTAAGGTCCGAGCTACCCTCGATGAGAAAACGATGAATTGCCGTTCATCAAACATCCAACTCTAGGTGATCGTCCTCTAAGCTGATAAAGAACTTTGGGCCAGGGCATCCAGCGGCCATGCGCCTGTTCATTCCTTTGTGCCGACCTCTGCCTTCATCTTCGCTCTGGTTTGCCAGCTATTTATTCGTATCCTCATCGTCATCCTGTCCTCGTTTTTCTGACTAATACAGATCTTCCACGACTCTCTCAGCGTATATATCATCTACGCCAGCCAATTAGCTATCGCCTTTCGGCATTTTACCCTTCGAGGACGGCATCAACGGGGCCGCGTCTTCAAACGCTCGTCAACCCGCCCACGCCAGTCAGCACCGCTTCATCTTGAGCCTGCTCCTTACGACCAACGATGTCATCGCACACTTCTCCTTGGAAGCCCTCCCAGTTAACGCCGGTCCCACAGAACCCAGCGCTCGATAATCCCTCGACCTTGCGACCAGGTACACGCAGATGTGGAAGCCCACGCGTCTCCTCGAGACTCATCATGGCCACACCTTCCTGGATTGCCTCCATTTCCCTCTCCTTTGTCATCATTTTCTGGGAATCCCTCCGACACTCCGCAGCTCCGAGCCGTCGTCCAGGCCCAAAACTATGCATGTCGGCGCTGCCAGAGCCGTTTAGATCGAGGTCCATACGGTCACCACTCCCAACATGGGCAAGCTCCCGATTCAAATCCATCTCATCAATCCCCATCTTCTGATCCAGATCCAAATCCAACTCCAAATTTGAACCCTGCGGCTTAGAGGCAACCAACTCTTCTAATATTTTCAACCCTTTCTTCGCCCGTTTCAGCACCTTCCTCACCTCCTTCTCCGCCTCCTGGCTCGGCAACAAGGGAAGCGTAAGCACAGGCGCTATGGCTGTCAAAGGCTTGTAGATCGAGGCGTGAGCGAGACTCCTAATGGCTTGAAGGGGCTTGCGCTGTCGGATTTGGATTTGGATGCCTTGAACGGGGGAGATGGGTGATGGAGGAGGTGCGAGAATGCCCCTGCTTTCTGAAGGGAACCTGTCGCCGGCGACCTTGGACTTGAACTTGGACTCAGGGAGATCTGGCTCGCAAAGAGATTGCACAAGAGCGTAATACCTTACCATGAGCCGATTGAGCGAAGCGCTGTAGGGCTTTGCGGGGATTCTCTTGGACTTGGCCTTGGTCGTCTGGCTGTGGTGGGTTCTGAATGTCGCTGTCGTGGAGAACTTGGATTTGTGCCCGGGAGTTTGAGCTAATGGTAGAGCGAATCGAACACTTTTGGGCTCTAATGGTGTCCAAGCGGTTTGTTTAGGAGAGGTCGAGGTGAGATCTTGATGGTGCTGATGCTTGTCGGGTGTGGCGGGTGGTGTTGGGAGTACGGGGTTGAGTTGGAGGGGTGGTGGCCGGGGACGGGACATGGTTTTGCCGAGTTAAAGATGCAAAGGCGAAGGGATCTGGAATGTCAGCTTCCCGTCGAAGACTCCTGTGTCATGGTTTCTACGACGGTTTATATACCTGTTGATGTGGAGCAGAAAGAGGCTTTTGTGTTACCGGTGGGCGATATGGAGTGGAAAGGTCAGCAAACAACGATTCAGCTCTAGATCACAAATCCAGTGGGCTCGTGGATATCGTTGCGTTCCGCTCCAAGTGTCTTGGACTGTTTCCTATTATATGAGCGGGTGGTGAGTTGCTTCTTGAAATCTTTGGAGACGTTGACTTCCAGTGTTGCTTGTTCCGGCAAGCTTTAGGCGTGATTCGGCTGTCTTTGAAGTTCTTCACGGGTAAGAATCAACAAGCTTCGGGCTGGGTTCGTTGGTGGACTCAAGATTAAGGTATCAGAAAGGGTTTTTCCACCTGCAGCTTAGTTGGATGGAGCATGTATTTTGAGTTGAAAAGCTGGATCGAACAAGTGACAATCTTTAGATGACAGGTTCGAGACACAGACGTCTCTGACTTCCACTTGGGACGACCGGACTCCCCAGACGACTGACCAGATTATGTATTTCATCTTGAAAAGATTTGGGACAAACAAGGGGTATGGCGAACGGCACAGATCTCGTAGTGCGAATGAAGAGCTTGGTAAATATCCTATGTCGGTTGAGACCCAGGCCACCCTTGATTCTAGTCAGTTTCGTTTTCATCGTCCAATATCTCTTGGCGGTCTCTTTACTCCCCAATCCTCAAATCCCGTCTCTGATATCCCCTCTATTCCTTCGATAAGGTACCAAGTGCATCACATCCTTTTCGTTACCCGCAATCCCTTCGATCCAGACCTAGCTGACAAAAAGTCCCCCCCCCCCCCCACGATCCACAGATACCATCTACTGCCTCCGACCCCACGCACAATGCCAGCTTGTACGCGCGCCTGGGTCGCACGGGTGCGCTGAAGGCAGATATGCCCTCCAGTCAACACCTCCAGATTCCTCGCTCCATACACTTTCCTCGGGCTCCTTCGTATCCACATCCTCCTCCATTCTCTCCTCGTCAGCTTGTTTCTTAGTTTGGTCTCCCTTCACAGTCTCTGTTTCTTCGACGTCGTCCAGCTGCATTTTATCGCCCTCCTGCTCCCTCTTCACAACACCCATCGCCTGGGCCTCCTCGTTCGTGGCCTCGGCTTTCAGAATCTCCTCCCAGTTGACCGGCTCCTCCAGTAACTCCTCCTCCATTTCTTTGAACATGGTCATGATTTCCTCGTCGTTAAATTCCGGCCATTCGGGAAATTGGAACTGGACGCCCGTGCTGAGGTTCATGTCCATGGCGTCCAGGGCACTCTGTTCTTGGGCATTCTGCTCGCTTTCACTCTCAACCTCAATCTCCGTCTCCTTTCCTTTACCCTTCCCCTTTCCTTTCACTTGAATTCCACCATTCAGTCCCCCCATTGTAGGCATCCCCAGCTGATGCAGTCGCTGCGGGAGTGGCTGCAGTGGCTGCCTCAACCTCCCACTCCAAATCCTATGATTCACCTCCACCTGCAACTCCTTCAAATCCCTAAAACAGCAATCCAGCTGTTTCTTCAAACCCTCCTCCCTCTTCTTGTCAAACAAGTCCTCGAACCGCTCAAACACGGCGCCTCTCAGGATTTCGAGTTCGTGAGCGAGGAGTTCTAGTTGGATTTTGATGTCGGCGATTCTTTCTACATCGGCGGCGGCAGCGGAGGCGGCTTCTTCGTAGACGTTTACGGGGCCTGCGGAGCGTAAATACGGGATGGAGGGGACGGCTGGTATGATGGGGACGGGGACGTCGTTCACTCGTTCCTGGAGATCTCGGCAGAGTTTGGAGATGGAGACGATGTCCCGGGGGAGGTGGTGGCGGAGGCGGCGGAGGCGGAGGTGGGAGAGGGTGAGGACGCGGTGGTGGAGGTGGGGACGACGGAGGGGGTTGAAGTCCGGCGCAGCTTCCGAAGCAATTCTCTCGTGTCTAATTCTGGGTTCCGGGCTGAGAAGTCGGGGTGTGTTGGTCAGAGAGGTGAGGGGTGAAAGGTCGGGGGACTTGATGTCTTCCATTGTGGAGGTGTTGGGGTTGTCGTCAAGTGCTGAGTCTTGTGAGCCTCGTGGTGTTGGCTAGGATTGTCGGGTGTGTCTTGATGATGTTCGAGTTCTTACTCGCTTGGTGCTGTGTTTTCGTACCGATGTTCTAGATCGAGATCGGCGAGGGATAATCTGAAACTGCAGAGAGCGAGTTGGCTCCAGAGGAGTATTTAAGTCTTCTGGAATTCTTCAGATATCATTTCTGCGGCCATCACGAGTGATACTGGCAATCTATCATGACGAGAGGCCATGGTGGTGAACCTCTTGGAGGCCGGTCACAGTGAATTAAACAATGTACAATGGATGATAATGGCATTATTAGAAAAGACTGTGATGCACAGCGTCTATCTTGCAGAACAAGCACAATCAACAAAGCAAGCGTTTGTTTGGAAGCGAGGAGTTGTCGTGAAGGCTCTTATTATCCAAAATGTGATAGCTCACAGCAGTGGACCTAAAAGCTTCTCGACCTTCTCACTGGATTTCTAATGACGAGGAGACGACGAACAGGATATATGATCGATACCGAAGAGTGTGCATTGAAAGTCATCATAGTCCTTTCTGGAGCCGCAAATCTTCGGTGTTAGTCGTTTGTTATGTGTCACGGCGGGATGTTGTTAAACTGGATGAAGCTCGTCAGATGGCAGGTTCTGGTCCATGCCTCAAGCATCTGAGACAACGCAGAGTGTTTCTTGCATGACCACGGAACCAGTGAGCAAGAGAAAGCGGATGACAAATTCATTGTTTATTGTGTTCGGGATGAAAGGGCGGCATACTTCGGGAATCGACGAGAGATGAAACAATTTGGCTTCGTTGTGAATGGAGCGTGGTAATGGTGATGACTGCTGCCGTCTTGCGCGACGTGACTCCAAGGCACAAGGTTCACGACGTTTATCTGTTTCTTCTTCGGTGAATGTCCTGGATAGCAACCGTTTCCTTTTTCTTTTGGGGTAACGAGCTTTCTGTCTTTTTTCGTTCGTTTGTCGATTTTGACCTAGAGAGTCTGGCAGTCCGTCTTAACTTCCGTTTAGTAGCCACCTATACCAACCGCAGGTCGGAGCCAAATATCATGGAACATCATGATCCACGGTCATTCCATTCAAACACCGGTGGTGGCGCACTCCTATTGCTTGGCCCAAAGTAGGGCTCCAAAACCTGGATCTGTCTCAAGTAGTCAGGACACCCACCGACTCCGACCCAGTGATAGGCGAGCAGGACGTCGCTCCCCATCAAAGCCAGAGTAGAAAAGTACATTTACCGTCACACTCGGCAGTTCCATCATATCTACCACTCCTCGTCGCTGGCGGGTAATGGCGGCGAAAAGCTGCACCAAACGGGTTTGATGCTCAAGAGAGCTCAAAGAATCATGTTAGACCTCTCATTCGTGCAACGGTCACTGACAGTTGAAAATGAAGTGACGAAAACACAATTGCACGTGCAGCTCCTTCCTAAACCTGATGTGTGCTTGAAGGAGCTGGTTGCGTTCAGGCTATGTTCTCAGAAAGCGGTGCTAATAAGGCGGTGAAGGGCGAAGGGTGAGAGGGAGGTTGAGGTTCCGGTGAAGAAGGGTAGGAAGAATAGAGATAGGTAGTCGACTCGGGTGTTGATAAGGAATTTCTTTCCGTCTGATTTTGTCGCCCGGTTGTCTTAAAGATACGACGGTAGGGAGTATGGCTGATGAATTGCTGGAAGACGTATTACGGAACTTTGTTATCGGTTTTGAAATCCGATGACATTCAATCAGTGTTACGTCTCGTCCGAGACAGAAAACGTGAGACAAACCAACAGGCTAGGTAAACCAGTCCACTACCGCTCGTCAGGATTAAAGAAAAGGCCGTTGCAAGACTGTAATAGGGATTACAACAATTCGAAATGACATCGGCTAGAGTCCTATTTGTATGCGTAGTAAGAGCATACCCAAGGTAAAATGTCAAAGATCTCAACCATTTTGTCTAAAACAAGGACCGCTCTGGCAATCACTCCAGTCTGTCACAAATACAGTATAAACATCAAAACCCAACCCCTACCCCCTCTCCGGTTTGGGAGGAGGCGGTAGGCCCTGGCGCTCGGCTTGTTTGACCCTGTGGCCATATGACCTGCGTTCATGCAGGTTGAGACCGTACTCATCCGCCCACCCGATATCGCAGAGATCGCACCACCACGACAAGTCGCCGTCTTGGGACTTGGGGGTGTACAATGGTAGGGGTGGTTGTTCGGGTGATGTGACAAATGCCTTCGAAGTGATGCCGTAGAATCCGATATCGAGAGGCTATATGAGCAACAAGGACAGGAAGACCAAACAAAATGTTGTCAACTGGTGACGTCGAGTTTTGCTGGTTGCCTTGGAGAAATGAGTGTGTAGTTCGTCATCTTGCAGACTACCAGTCTTATGTTAGAAAGAAGTTTGGGAGACGAAGAAGTAGAGAGCAGAATAGAAAGCGAGAAACATACCTGTGGCAGGGAGGGGACTGGAGATTTTCTGTCAGTATGGATCGCCCTTCCGTCTGGCCTCGTTCCGATTCGAGTGCGTACGCGTGGAATGCGTGGGCGTGAGTGGGCGTAGACGGCATGGATTGGCCATGATTAGGCAGCTAATAAGCCCGGGGCGCGTGTATAACGGAGAGGACCCTAAGAGTGTGGATATAGACGTGGCCGTGGTGGACGACGAGGGTGAGGGTGTTGATACTGCTTTTTGATTAACGATGAGTCGGTCAAGAAAGGATTATGGTAAGGGACTGTCGCAGACGCAGTTTGTAGGGAAGTAGAAGAAGAGCAAAAAGGCACCTGATGATCGATATGTGTACAAGTTTGGTTACCCGGAGAAGAATTTAGGGGGAAATGCAGTGATTTAGGGACCTGCTGTCCTGTCTATTTGCTTTCATCCTTGTGATCAGTTATACTTTCTGCACAAGCGAAGCTCACTTCTGCAGTTGCATAGGTAGAGGTAGGCAGGTTCCAAGGTCCAAGGTCACGGTTGCCAAGTTTGATGCCAACCGTTTGCCAGGCGGGGTGAATAATGTGCTCAGCTTTGGGGTTCCCTATCGGGGAGTAGCGATGGCCGTTTCCGTTGTGATTGGGGTTGGCGGTTGGTCATTGCCTTCTTAGTGATTTGAGATAGAAGGTGGTAATAAATGTTGTCAACACATCATCGTCAACCGGTGACCTTTCGTCATTGGTGCCATAGTGGGATCCAAACACTGATGGTTCTTTCTGCAGTTCGTTAGTGAACGGCGTATGAAGTGCCAGTACACAAATTTGGGACAGGAAGGCGAAATCACGCATTTGTTTCTGATATCCCCACAGAATTGAGAAGATTATCGCAATTACACCAAAACTCACCCGATGTCATTATTCAACAATCAAATCGATCCATTGCTCTGGGCCAAACGTTACCCTACGCATAGGCACCGTGCTACCAAAGACGGTACGAAACCTCCGATACCGCAGACTATAAGGGGGAAATCCAGCTGACACTTGTCACTTGTAGACCATGGAAGTGAATGTCTTGCCTCGGAAGGAATCGACAAAGAAAATACCCTCATCACCGACCGCGGCTCATGCAGTACGCATTGAACCCCCACCACCACCCAAGACTGAGCTGGAAAAGACAAATAGTCATTCAGTTGATGTAGATGGAAAAGGATGTGCTCCAAAGCAGCCGAGACGCCGTCGGAGTGTCTTCGTAACAGAGAAGACTCTCGAGCACATATCCCAAAACGACCCGCTCGCCGAGTTTGATTGTATAAAAGAAGGCATCGTGGGCATTAAGAGATACTTTACGCTGCCCACCGTCCTCAAACCAAGCAAGAACTTGGTTTCAAGATTGAATAAGTTTAACAAACGTCGCGATGAAGAGGTGTTCAAGGGGATATGTTTGGAAGATTGGGAGCTCGAACAGGAAGTGGACAAATGCAGGAGCGCGCTACAAGCCGTGCGAAAGGAAATACAATCTGCGCTCAGGGCAGTCGTGGAAGAGTTTCTTCTTGTTCGTGGACCGCTGGTGGGTGAGCCAAATCGGAACCTTATCGTTGTACAGGAGAGCTTCAGGGTGTTGGAGGACTTGAGAGCTACGTTTCCCGAGGCTGTGGCTGAGTTTGGGAAGCAAGCTGGGCCGGCTGATGGAGGAGGAGTTGCGGCCCCGCCGAATTCTCGGGCTGAATCACAACAGCCCTCTCGACAGTCCCATCCTCATCATGATTTTCCCTTCCAACCAAAGAGAGCTCGGGCAGATAGCGAAGAACCGCAAGATCTAGATGTGTGCGTCAAAAGGAGAAAAGTTTCTGGGATTGACTCACGGCAGAGGGCCCGAGCAAACAGCGAGGAGTCGCAAGATAATACAGTGTGCATCAAGAGGGGAAGGGTTCGTGAGACTTGTTGGTGATTTTGTTTGTGGAAATGTCGTTGGGTGGGTTGGTTGCTTCCTTTTCCCGGGTTGTCTTCTGAGATTGGGGCATAGCAGAGCGAGTTCAGATGTTTACAGGGATACTACACTGAAACGTAAGCGTATTGACATATTTCTCATCAAAAAGACACTTTTGGTCTGTGAGTGAAAAGAGAGGGATGTTATACTTGGGGTTCGTCAACCTACTGCAAGTATTGAGGAATGTCGTATTTAATAATGCGTAACATTAAACCCTAACCCTTTTGAGGCGTTCGCTTGTGAAGCGAAAAGGGGCTCCAGACTGAGTCTGGAAGAAGGGGGGACTGTCTGTGTCTAACAGATTTGGCTGTAGTTCACACCAATTCGAGATAGGGAAGATGAGCAGAGATGGCACGCTGTGAGCTCATCCTCGAGGGACACTGGGTGATTTGCGTCTTTCCGAACAACCTCAACTTGTTGTTGCAAGTGGAACATCTGCCACGTTTAGCATCTCGGGTGAATTGTTCGAGGCCTCCCGTCCATTTGCAGTGGCAGTCTAGTCTCGAGCCAATGTCACAGACTCGACCGAAGTCACTCGAGGCTGAAAAGGACAACCTATTGTAGCCCCGCCCCGCCTCCTCGTCCCGCTCTCCGCCCCTTCCGCAGGAGGGCCCCTCTTGGCCCCGCCCGGCTGACCCTCCAGGGGCACTGTCCTGCCTGGCTGTCCTGTGCTGGGTTGCAGTGAGAACATCGAAACACGGGTTGCCCTGAAAGGCGAGCGTCTCCATTGGCCAAGCAGCGCGTTAGTGCTAGCGCCCACAATACGCGCCATCGGCACCGCTGGATGAACCAATCACTAACAGTAGCAGCCACCACCACCACCACCATCCATGGAGGCAACTGAATGAAACGACAGCCGGCGGAGGCACCTCACTGCACCTACTGCTGCAGTGATTGCGCATGAGATCCAATTCTCGGCTGCCCGCCTTGACTTTCCAACTTCCACTCTGAGGTGTGCTTGGAAATCTTGCACCCGGACTTCCACTTTGAGTTCCTGTCGAACTACTTCAGTCACTTTCAACTTGCAAGTTACCAGTCCCGTCCCTAATTCCGCTCCTCTCCTTCCCGCCAGCTATCGACCTAACTGAGAAACCACCGAACCTGATTCACAACCCGCTCGATCACGGCCGCAGCGTTAGGTTCGACTGGACACTCTTGCGATTGACGACTGACGCCGGCGCGTGAAAGAGGCCATCAGCCATCCCGTCATCACCACCGCTGCTGCTGGCACAGGCTGAAAGGGCAGCCAAAGGAAGAGGGCAGGACCTGGGGGTTTCCATTCCAGTACCTATACCATATTGGGGGTTTCTTCCAGTTGTTGTCTTGAATACCAGGATACGTCCATCGTTTTAAATGGGTGAGTTCTGTTCATGTTTCCCGCCTGCCAATCAGCCTCTCAAGCATGCACTTTGTTCCCTTCCCGGCCCCCGATCCTCGACTCCGAACCCATACACCTCTCTACCCGATCCGGCCCCCGTTCGACTTCATATATCCATGTCTTGCGTGACTTGGGCAAACTCCCGAGTCCTTTGACGAGCGACAGAGGCGAACAATAGCCAGCCTCATCCCTAGCATGAGTGAGTGGGATTGGGCAGTGGCCGGCTCCTGGCATGAAGTGCCCTGCCCTCGCTGTGATATCAAGCAGTCCGTCACTCGACACTATACCCAGTCTCCACCAAGGAACGGGGCTGCCGGACTCGAGTGTGAGAATCGCAGAATGGGGCCACAATGTCGCAAAAAGTCTACAAAAGAGTGTTACGTCGAGCGGATCCGGGGCCAGTTTAGCCGCTTTTGGTGATTCTGCAACACAATCTCCAGCCATGCTGCTTGTCCGCGCGCCGTCGTCTGCGTCTCGGTCTGCGTCTCGTTCGGCACAGTGGTGGCCGCGTCACATTGGAGAGAATCGCTAGAAGCTTCATCACCCATCACAACTCTTCTTCCACTCAGCTTCTCTTCTCCATTCTCCCCTCCTCCGTTCGGTTACCCTGGTCTGCCCGCCAACGAACAAATTGTTCTTCACCAACAACAACAAATTCCTCCCGGCTTTCTTTCTTCCTTTCTCCTTCCCGCTCCTCCTCGCTCCTCATCCCGTCCGTCCTCTTCCGCTTGATACTATTCTTCCCTTTTCCAACATTCGTGATCATACTTTGTTTGGCCTGTTTCGGCCTTTGCGCGCGCGCAACTCAACACACCCCCCCGCATTGCGCACCGCTCTTCGGTTGTTGGCCTGACCCTCGCTGACTCGATCGCTCACTTCCAATGTTCGACGCAGATAACCGACATCGCTAAACGTCATCCTTCTTTGCGCAATCTTCGACACTCCTTTGAGGCCAGCCGGTTACTGCAGGAGCTTTCGCAAGTTCTCGCGCCCATTCTACACGCCCTCTTTTCGCACACACACACACACTTCGATCGCGTCGACTTCGAAAGTCTCGCTCGACTCCGCCTAATCCCAAGCAATAATTCTCCAATCACTTTACATACGCAACTGGAGGAGGACTTCAGGGTACGTGCCAAAAACCTATCCCCCACCAGAGCCACGAGCACTTGAGGTGGATTATATGCACATGGCATTGACGGGTTCAACAATGTTCTCCTTATTTTGGTTGGCGAAAAGCTCGTCGGATGACCAACTGCCTAAACAGCAGCTAACTTGCACTGTAGCCGTCTGCCTTGTTTCAGCGTTGCCTCGGGACCCTAGCAATTCGGTTACAATTCTTCAGGCATCTTTCCGACTAGCTTTTCCCCGACTCGCGACCTCGTCCCTCCCCGACACTCGGTTCCGATCATGCTCAATATGTCCAACATCATGAGCAACCGCAACAGCACCCCCGAGGCTAGCAACGTCTCTTCTCTGAGGCCCCCCTCTTCCCGTGCCATTGGCTCCAACCATGGCCTTCGCGCCTCTGCCGATGTAGCCGCTCTCACCGGCGCCCAGGCCGCCGCAAGCCGAATCCGCCCGTCGTCGGACTTCTACGGCCAGCCGCAGTCCGGCCAGGTGCAGGGCAATGCCGAGCTGGATCCTCAAGACAAGCTGGCCCAGCAGTGGATTGCCGACATCGATCAATATGAGACCACCCTCGAGGAGATGGCCGCCGCTACGCTTGATCAGGATTTCAAGGATGAGCTCAGCGCTATTGAACAGTGGTTCCGCGTCCTTAGCGAAGCTGAGCGCACAGCTGCCCTGTATGCTCTGCTTCAGCAGACTACTCAGGTTCAGATCCGTTTCTTCATTCAGGTCCTTCAGCAGATGGGCAAGAACCACCCCATGTCGGGAGTTTTGTCCCCTGCTAACTTTGACAAGGGTTCGTGCAACTGCCCCATTACTGTTAAATGCCATGCTGACTCCATATCTTCATTATCCCTAGATCCCATGTCGAGCCGCTTGAGTGATGCCATGGGCAAGCTGGAAGTGGGTTCGGCCCGTAACTCCCTTGCCCGCCCCAGTGGCGGTGCCAACAAGAGACACTCGGGTCTGGATCAGACCACAATCAATACCATGTTCCCGGATGCTGTTGCGGCCATTGCGACGGAGAAGGCCAAATTCACGCAGCAGACAGGCAACCCTCCGCCTTCGAACCGTAACAGCCTGGTTGACAACCGCAACTCCCTCGCTGCCCCCACGGTTTCCGGCCCCAAGGATGACATCAATGGACAAAACCCGGCCTCTCCGTGGGGTCCCAGCGACACTTCTCGGCCCAAGTCGTCCACCGGCCAGACTCCGATGGGCCAATTTGTGCAACCTCCGCCGTCGGCCGGTGGTTTGCGCTCCCCTCGCCCTCCGCAGCTGAGCAGCAACACAAACATCCAGAGCACGACCCTCACCGCGGCTGAGCCGCAGCTGACCGAGCTCCCGCTGCTATCCCCCTACACTTCTAGTGGTAACTGGGCCTCGATGGTCAACACGCCCATGGTTCCAACTTTCGGCCAAACGCAAGGAAACAACGCCGATATGGTAGCCAACGCGACAGCAATGAAGCTGGCCGCACTCTCAACGGTAAACAATCGCTTTGCTTTGGACGACGCTCGCCGCTATCGTCGTGCTCGTTCCAACGACGGGGCACCTGGCCAGAGTCACGCTCAGCATCCCCTATCGCCGGGCCCTCAGGGAATTCCGAGCACCAATGTGGTCATGATCAACGAGCACGGGCAGGTCTTGAGCCACGACCATGTTTTGGCGCTTCAGCAGCAACAACAACAAGGCCTGCAACAGGGTCTTGGCGGCTTTGGCGGTCATCGTTCACGCCCCACCTCACCCGGTATTGCGATGCCCAACTACGGCTCGGCGCTGCAGTTTACTTCGCCGCAGAATAATGGCTTCCTCAGTGCGTATGACGGCGGTGCACCCGGCTTGATCAACAATGGACTGGTTCCAATGATGGGTCAATTCAACCTGGGCGGTCATCACGCAGAGGGCTATCTTTCGGACCATTCTGAAATCAACCGTGGCCGCTCTCCGCGTGGTCGGAGAGGCAGCTCGAAGCCGCCCGAGGATCCTACCGACCCTACTCTCCTGCAGGATATCCCTAGCTGGCTGCGGAGCCTGCGTCTGCACAAGTACACAGACAACTTGAAGGACATGAAGTGGACGGACTTGATTGAGCTGGACGACAAGCAGCTGGAGGAGCGTGGTGTCAATGCTTTGGGTGCTAGACGCAAGATGCTCAAGGTCTTTGAACAAGTCAAGGGTATGTCTTGTAATTCCGTACGAGCTCAAGTGGATCAAAAGCTGACAACCTAGTGCAGAGGCCAAAAAAGAAGGCAAAATCTAGCATTGACGGCTGTTGTGCTAGAGATACAGGATAGATGGCACCCCCGCACACCCGAGATAGGCGCCCACTGGACTCGCCAACAACAAGGTACTTCAAGCATAGCTTGTCACTGATCACGCAGGGAAGAAGTGTTGGGGTTTGCCGTGATCGCGGTCGGGATATATGATGGTGCAGCTGGTAGGAGTTACTGACAACCCGATTTCTTTCTTTCTCTCTTTCGCTCTGTTTTAATGTCCAAAATGCAATATCTTTGTTACCTATATATGGGGACAGGAGGCAGATCTTTTTTTTTTTTTGAGTAGAGCTGAGTTGATGGGCAACAATGATTCCCACTCATTTTCACATGTCTAGGCAATCAAACAAACACATCTGAAGGGTATTATGAGGAACCAGGTGAAGATAATTAGGTACGCGAACGTATACAACGTGAAATATCAGTGGCAGCCGTTGCGATACGGAATTTGCGGCAGTGAAAGCCCAGATCCCAAGCCTGGAATACGTAGTTGATTTGATGAGAAAAGTGCGTGATAGAACATAGTATAGTGAAGAGCGAAGAAGTTTCATCGATCTTATAACGATGCCTTCTCTTGAGTGGAAGGGGACTGTGCTTTAGATGGCTTCAAGTGTCCTTACCGTCGTGGTCCAGGATGAAACGTATTGGAAGGTTGTCGTTGCCAAAAGGCCTGTCTTAAAGTGGGTCCCAGGAAAAGGGCTTGCTTTGATTGGCCAAGATTTCAATTTTCGACGACCAATCCGTCTTTCACGACTCCATCATCTTCACATTCACATCAAACCCTCATCAACATCCCAACATCGATCTCAGCTTGGTACACTGATTTATCGCAAAACTATACCTGGACTAATCCGAAAGCTGTTTACGGTCCTACGCAACTCTAGTAGCGGCATTTCAGGAAAGGCCTCACAGTCCGCATCTTGCAGCACAGGCCGGCCTTCTTGTCTGCTCTTCGACCTCTTAAAAAAAAACGGTACACGATACCCGCCGAGATTTATTATCTATCACTCAACCAGCTCGCGTATCAACACATCATTGGCATCGCCCATAATTGCCATCGAAACTACAGCCACTGATGGAGTCTACCGAATCATTGAACTTTGGGAACTGAGGAATCGGTCTGGTCCAACGGTCTAGGAATCGGCGAATTGGACGTTCTGCGTGAACCAGGACTGGGGCGTGAGGCGATCTTGACTTTTGAGCCTACGGACCGAGACAATTGCTCTAGACGCAAAGACACGCGCCAACGGGACCCTTTTAGCTCACTAGACGAGTGCCTGCTTTGCGATCCTCTCAGGAAAAAGTCAGGACATCGAACATCGCGGATAATATCCAAACAGATCACGTCCAGGCAAGGTCCTATAGCTCAAGATGGACGACGACATAATGGATATCGACGATAATTCGCCAGCTCACTATGCTGGCGATGGGCAAAGCGGCGTTCATAGTGCCGCCTATTTCTACAACCAGTACGACGACGACATACCACTGGACCCTGAGCTCATGGCTGGAGATGATGATCAAATGGACGGCCTTGACGACTACGATCTCGACGACGAACAGATGCAGGACGGCTTTGTCGATCCCGAAGAGGAATTCATAGACTCTGATACCGAAGAGATCCGTGCCGAAATTCACAAATTCGAAACCGTCCGCGACGCATGGTTAGCTGAACACCGTGCCGACCTCCCCTCAGCTGCTTACACAGTCCTCCCTGGCGTCTCAAAGTCGATGTCGAAACAGATTAACAACAGCCTTAAAGATGGAAGCACCACAACCGTGGCTCCCTCCGCACCAGCACCCAGGCCCTCCAGGCCCCGTCGAAAACTCGGCCCTCGCAAGCCTCCGCGTCCTCCTCCGGAAATCCAAATCCGCATCGCCGCGGCCCGCACGGCCTTCGACCGCCGCGAGTACCAAGAAGCGATCAACATGGTCAAGGAGATCATCCGGCAGCGCCCCGCAACGCCACAAGCCTGGAACCTACTCTCTCTCATTCACGAGGAACTTGGTAACCGCGAAGCGGCGACCATGTGCTTGATTTCGGGCGCCTGGCTGATCCCCAAGGACGCGCGCCACTGGATGAACGTGGCGCTCTACTGCTTGTACGGGGTCGACATGATGGATGACACCGACCCCCGTCGGAAACTGGCGCTGGAAAGAGCGGTTATGTGCTACTCGCAGGCGTTGCAGGCGGATAAGCAGAACGTGGAGGCAAGGACGGGGAAGGCGGATGCGCTGATGCAACTTGGCCAGAGTCACCTGGCGTTGGCGCAGTATTTGAGGGCGCTCAAGGTGCAGCCGTTAAATATTCGAACCGTGAGAAACCTCGCGGAGGCGGCGCTGGATGGGAGGGATCCGAGAAAGAATGCGGAGGCGGCCAAGGCGGCGTATCGACATATCATTGAGTATTTGTGGAGCCAGGGTGATGAGGTGTATGAGGCGATGGAAGGTGAGTTTGAGTGGAGTGATTTGAGAATTTACCTCGAGTTCTTCACGATACTGGAGCAGTGGGAGCAAGGCGCGGCGGAGCTGAAGAGGGTCGCGAGGTGGAAGTTGGGCCGGAGGGCAGAGGAGTTCTGGGATCGCTGGCCGGGTGAGGATAGAGAGTGGGATGAGGATGATGAGAGGAGGGAGTTGTGCGAGGACTATGAACCGGGACGGTTCTCGCCGGTGCAGTACGGACGGGCATTGCCTGTGGATTTGAGGGCTAGGCTGTACGTCTTCAGGATGAAGATGGGGGACATTTACGAGGCAGAGAAGCATCTGACGTCGTTGGACCCGTCGGCGGACACGGCGGTTGAAGACTTTTACGATTTCCCCGATTGTCTGAAGGATATTGGTAATGCCCTGCTGGATAATGAATCCCCGGCGAAGGCGTTGCAGTTCTTCAGCTTATACGAAAAGATCGCCAACCAGGCTGGCGATATCTCGATGGATGCAGACATCCTCGTAAGCCTCGGTCGATGTCACATGGCCTTGGGCGATAAGTCTGCCGCCGAAGAACGCTTCATTGCCGCTATTGAGGATGATGAGGATAACATTGAGGCTCGAGTTTGCCTCGCCAATATGTACGAGCACGTTTCGGATCGGGAAGGTCGCGAAGAAGCTTTCCTTTTGGTCAGAGATGCTATGAACCTCGAGGCCAACCAGTACACCCTTGACCAAGAAGGGAATCTGGTCCCCAAGAGAAAGCGTCGCAGAGCTACCGGTCCCAGGAAGCCACGCAAACCGAGAGACCCCAACAGGCCGAGAGACCCCAACAACCCGAAGAAGTACGTCCCACGCCGTCTCATCAACGCGGAGAAGCGCAAACAGGTGGATCTTGAACGCACCAAGGTGGCGACCAAGAACTATGAAATCGTGCAGGAGCTGCAAGAGCGTGCGTTCCACAGCGACGACTCTGAAGCCATTCAGAACTGGACACGTGCCGCCAGGGACCTCGTCGAAGACTTCCGCTCCTTCAAGGAGTTCTACCCCTGGGACAAGTACGTCAAGTATCTGGGACTTGGTGGCACCGGTGGTGGCGGTGCTGCCGTGCCGTCTAGGAACTTGAAGCTGGCGGCTATGGCCGAACGTCTCCGTCAAGGCCTCAACCCCGAGAACGGCGATGGCACAGATAATATCCCTGCCGCGTCGAAGGCTCGCCTCCTCAAGTTCCCTTCTGCACATCGCGGCATCCCCTTTTCCGCCTGGCTGGACATCTTCCTCTCCCTCGCCTTTGCGCTTGTCAGACAAAACCAACACCGCGAGGCCTACGTCGTCTGCCACGCCGCCCGCGACTCCGTAGTCTGGACTGCTACGGATTCGACATATCTCATCCACGTCGCGTGGGCGTCGTGCGCCGTGTACGCCGGCGACGAAGAAACCTGCGTGGCCATCGCCCGTTACTTCATGCGCGACTACCTGCCCGGCACCGACTCGTACCGGATGTTCGCCGCCATGTGCCGGACCTGCCAGACGCCTGTAAGCTGGTACACCTCGGGTCCAGCGCAAAAATTCATTCTTAGGCAGATCAAGACGATGGATGCCCTTGTCATGCGCCAGAACGGCGGCCAGGACGAATTTCCCCCGCCAGCAGCATCACAAAGATCACCTTCCAAATCGCAGCAACAATCGCCCCTCAAATCCCGATCCCGCGGTGGTGACCTTGTCGCCGCACCACTCACAACAGCTTCCCAACAACAATCCGAATCCAACAACAACGACGTCATTACCCTTGATAACCCCCAACAACACCCACCACCGCCGGCAGGTGACATCACCCTCGACGTAGCCCTTTTGACAATCTACGGCCACATCCTCTTCACAACCACCTCGTACTCGTATGCGCTCTCGTACTTTGCGCGCGCCGCATCCTTGGACCCGGAGAACCCACTCATCAACCTCTCCATCGGCCTCGCCTACGTGCACTACGCCCTCAAGAGACAAGCCACCAACCGCCAATACCTACTCACCCAGGGCTTCGCTTTCCTGTTCCGATACTACCGCAATCGTACCGAGGAAGATCCCACGGCTACCATAGGACAGAAGATGGAGGCTCATTTCAATATGGGGAGGGCGTATAGTTTGATTGGATTGGGGAATCTTGCAGGAGGATTTTATAGACGGGTGTTGGAGGAGGCTGAGAGGGTTAGGAATAGGAATCAGGAAGGGGAGGAGGAGAGTACTGCAGAGAAAAGGAGTAGGTGGGAGGAGACGTTGGTGGTGGAGGCGGCGTATAATGTGAGGTGTATGTGTTTTTTGTTGGGGGACGTGAAGGGCGCCAAGGCGGTGGCGGAGCGGTGGTTAGTTTTAGAGTGAGCGAGTACAAAAGTAGGTAAGAAAAAGGTGAGCGAGTGGAAGGTTAGGTTACTAGCTGGCTGTTAGGAGGAAGGGAGAAAGGGGAGCAAGGGAGAGAGAGAGAGAGCGTTGAGAATTGAAAATGGCCGCGTTTTGCTTTGTCTAGGTAGAGGTAGCATAAGATATACGGTATGGTATGGTACGGTAGCATGGTACAAGGTAGCATAGGTATGGTAGGTATGGTGGTGGGTAGGCAGGTATCGGGAAGCTTGTAAAGATGGATGATGGCCTATTGCATCAAAGTTAGGTAGGTATACAAACGAAGCAATCAGATAACAAACTGTCCACTACCAAGTCTCACAAGGAATATTGAGGGGGTATCACTACCTTCCAACCACATTAACACCTTCCCTTCGCCGTTATGGTTTCTTCCGCATCGTCTTCTGGACAATTGCGGGGAAGAACGACGATTAATGAAGCGGAAGGTTTACAACGAAGCCATCCTCGAATGCCACTCATATCTGCCCACTTCAGTCTTGTCCCTTTCGTCCTCTCGACCCTTTTTTTTTTTTTTTTTTTTTTTTTTTTTTTTTTTTTTTTTTTTTTTTGCTTCAGCGTAAGAAAAGCCAGAACAGTTACTTCTCACACTAAGACGGAACCCAGCATGTCACGAACTATACGGCAGTCATGCACGAACGCGGCGTAGGATCTTTTTCGTCAAGTAGAAAGCCCGTTCACGTTTCCCCGCCTTTGGCTATCTACGTCCGTAGGCTCTTACCTACGCTTGAAAAAGAAAAGTGTCACTGAACAGACGTGAGACTTGGGACCCCCATCCCCAATATTTAGAACCCAGTCCTTCGAGTCAGTGCCCAAGCCAAATCCTAGGATAAAAAGCGGTGACCCGATCCTAAGTATTTCCATGTTGGATTTTTTCGCATTACCTTGCTTACTTGACTGAATCTGAAGTTGGCTCCGGCTCGCTAACTATACTGTGCTGACTGCAAGCGTTCTATCTTTCTGTTCTGTTCATGCCTCGGTTTGTTCTTGAGGCAATGAAAGGCGATTGAAGCCGTTGTTTGGCGGGTTGTAGACCTTACCTCTAAGGAGGGCGGGGGTCGATGCGGTCTGGTCTGGTCTAGAGAGTATGGATTGGGGTCCTCAATGTTTGCGGACTTGTGCGACATAGCTTGGAAGACCTGAATCAAGATTTATCACTTCGGGGTATTTCGGGGATCTTACGAAGAGCCTGGTGGCGGAAGCTTAATTTCGTTTTTGATCGTGACTGTTCTGGGGACTGTGGGAGAAGTGTGTGTGTGTGTGTGTGTGTGTGTGTGTGTGTGTGTGTGTGTGTGTGTGTTTGTTCCCCTCTATTATTGTGGTCTTTTGATAATGTTATCTGTCATTTGCAAACCATTTCTTTCTGCGAGCCATGAACGTCGTTTTGCACGTTTGTTTGCCTTTTTCTTTCTTTCATAACTCACTAGTGTTTCAATGGCTTAACTATGAAACGGTTCGATAAAATTACTCACATGACGAAGATGCGGAATCATTTCGAATTTCATGCCTCGCCATGAGAGAACCGAACGGACGGGCATGATCTGCTGACTTGCGCTAGGTTGAAGCCTGTTGGATCACATGTGAAGTGCCTGAAGATAGAATAGACTCACGGCGCCTACCGCTCTAGCTCTTAGACCAAGTTTCTTCGGCAGGCGCCAGGTGACGAACCCAAGACACATTCATCTTCATAGATCTCCTATCAAGGAACAGGACGCCTAGTACCAGAGGTCAGACGGGTAGCCACATTGCATATTCGAGCCCCTCAGGGCGCCATCGGCCAGCCGCTCGCTGGTTTCCATGTCCAGACCCGAAGACTTAATGTAAACACCAGAGGCAGGGGAAGCGTGTTACACAAGAACCCCCGCTTTCTTTGCCCACATTCAGGTTTCACAGCTTGATGATATGGCAGGGCACTTGAAGAAAGACAGGGTCTCGGACTGAGCCGCCGCCTTTGGTGCCAATGCCCGAAGGACTCAGGGACTTAGGTTCCACAAGACGTATCCCGGAGAAGTTACACGAAAGGCTTGACATAGCTCTGTGGTACCGGAGGGATAGGAAGGGAAGGGATTTACAAGAAACTGGGAGGGAAGCAAGGAGGAATATCACCGAAGAAGGGGAGAACAGGGTAATCGGAGCATCATCCTTGTGTAGTCTATTGTTGGGTTGTAGCAAGTCATGCCGAGGTTGTCATGGCGTTTATTTGCCATGGCGCCAATTGCGCTGTCATTTGACCGTTGCCATCAACTACTTGATCTGATTTTTTCTGGAGCGGCATCCCGTGTGTTTGAACTAATGGAAGGGTTTTATTTCTTTCAACTTCAGCCGAAGTGACATTGAATGGTTCACTTGAATCCCAAGGCGTAACCAATAGGACTGGGCCAGAGATACTTCTGCCACTACCAATTGCGATCACTGGAGCGGGATGTTCCCGGATTCGACCTCAGAAGAAACTGTCCATGAGCATACTTTGTTGGGCGATTGTGCCTCTGGATCAATGGATCGCGGCAGAGGCAAGTAAGACGGCAGGGAAGCGGAATGGCCCACCAAGGACGAATAATTTTGAGGGCATTCATAGCCACGTCATGAGCTTTTCTGCGAGATACAGCTGGTGACTTCTTCCGCATGGCATCAATCATAGACGGATCAGGCAAGTGAGGCAGACCGGCCTTACCAACGACCCGTGGTTCGGCCTTTGGTCACTGCGTCAATGGCATGCTGATCATCAATATTGAAGCTGCCGGCCGTGTTGAATGTTGCACTCTTTGACGCCTCACCGGACGGGATACAACACCGAAAAGGGGGGGTTTTGACTTGAACATTGCAGTATTGCAGTGAAGTGTGCTCGCCTAGACCACGTCATCAGGCGCTGATAGGATGGTGATAGCTTCTCTCTTTCTTGGTCAAAGCAGACTATGTTGAGATTCACAACTCAAAGAGGCAAATGAACATGATGAATGACAAAAGATATCCGACAGCTGACAAAGCAGGATGAGTTTGTCCTGCCGGTGGCCGCGCATCAGACTTGGATTTGTAGCTTACTGCGTGCGCCCTCCTATACCTTCCGGATATCCAACAGTTCAGCACCGCCACTGTCCGTTCCAGACGCGGCAGCGGAGGAAGAGGAGGTTGATGGGTGGTCGGAACGGGTGGAGGAAGACCGCGGCCTCGATGAAGGAGGGGATACTCGGGTAGGGTGCCCAATCGTGGACAGAAAGACAAGCGGTTGCATTGCCGTCCGAGGAAGAGTTTGCGAGGTCTGAAACCAGCCAGCCAGCCTCTGTCTGGGTATTTGTATGCTTATGTCTGTCTGTAGTGTAGGTCGTTGGACTCGGGGGTGGTGGAGATGGTGGTGCCCTGGTGGGGGGACCGTGTCGATCTGGAGTCCAAGAAGGGTAAGCAAGCAGACGGATGGGTAACTCAACGCATGGAGGCGTTCGTTTTCCCGTTGGAAACCATCAGGTGGTGATGGGGAAGTGACCAAAATAGGAACTTGTGATGTTCCAAAAGTGGTGTCGAGTTTAAAGTTACTTAATTGTCGTCCAGTCGAGCCCGTGCCAAGAAAGCTGTCAGCGATTGCCAGTGCCGCTGTCAAGGAAGGGCGGTTTAGCGTAGTGTAGCGCGTGGCTAGCGCGGGGATATGCTGTGGAGTGGAGGCAGTTGAGACGGGCGGGGGTCAACAAGCGCGCGCATCATCTAAGAAGCCCGCGCTTGGGGAGGGAGGACTGGAAATGAAGGATCATCAACCGGGTTTGATGAGTGACAAGATGAACTGCTTGAAGCCCACGATGTCACCGACGCCAAACAATTCATGGTGTTGAGGTTTTCAGCTTTGGGCCCCCTTTGGGCGGGCGTTGGTTGAAACAAAATAGCAGATGGAGGGTGCGCCCGCTGCCCCGCGTTGAGGCAGTCCCCTCACTCACTCTTTCTGCCTTCCTTGGTGATTTAGAAAAGTTGGCACACGGTATGTGGAGTTGACTCTGAGGATCGGAAGTTTATCCACCACGCATGATGCATCTTGCCGTTGCGAGCGACTTCTTTTCCGATGCAGTGTATCGCTGTATGTAAACGCCAGGAAGAAAGGAAGTCATCGTCAACGTTGACAAACAGTACTAAGGTACGCTACCTAAGGTACAGTAGTGTAGTGTACCTTATTCAGCAGAGTCCACTTTCCAGGCACAAACCCCACTAAGGGAGGGTACCTCTACTGCTGGGCCAGTGCCCCCGTCTGCCTTAGCGCGTTTCAAACTTTGCACCCCCAAACACCCCTCTTTTCGCGGCTCCGACTGGGCGGGACGGGATTGGAGGGCGATCCGGCCAATTCCGCCCAGGGACCGCTTCTTTTCATTTTTACCCCTGTGGCGCTGTGTTCCCTTGAAAGGTCGAGATGAACTGTTTGGGGAAGAAGCGACGAACAATCACAAAGCTGGGTTACAGGTCATTCCATATGAGAAAATTGGTCTCGGTGCCATTTGGAGAAACATCCCAACATCGGAAGCTGCGGTATGATTTGCAGTCCGTTGCCGGGAAGCAACCTCCGAACAACACGCCGTGCCCAGGTTGTTCCAGGCGGGCAAAACATGGAAGGCTTCTCGAGTTCTGCTCCATTCCATGCCAATATCAGCGGCTTTTATTCATTTATCCCGCAGTTTCACCCACAAATTCAGGAACCCGTCCAACCAGGTAGCCCAAGATAGCTGCAAGAGGTAATGTAGACAAAAAATACATCCTCACGTCAGCCATCAGCTACGAGATATTCTGGGCCTCGATCGACAAAATCGTCACACCAACAGCCCGTTTTCCCCTCCTCTCGCTTCTGGAATCTCTTTACTTTGACGGGGCCGATGACTGCGCCGCCCGCTGTTGCACTCGCGCAAACCGTTAATATCTGGATACTGGTACGGCACAGACGGACTGACCACAACAGCGAGCCAGCGACTGGACAGGCTGGGTACCTAGAACACACAGAAATCACAGAAATTTTCTGTGACTGGAGCCTCTTCCTTCCTGGGCAAAAGAGGCCGAGAAAGCGAGGACCTGGACAGTGAACTTGGCGTACTTGATACGGAGCAGCATGGCAAACGTGATTGGACTGGCTCCTATGGGCAAATGCCGGCTCTCGCTAGAAACTGCTTCGACTGCCAGCATCCATCACTTCCAATGACCTCCATCATGATCACAGACTGTCTGAATGTCCGTCCACTCCAGCCGAGGACATGGATCCTCCCACGACTTCCTTCTCCCCGTCTCTCTCTTCTCCTCTCCCAATCGTGCCAACACACCCTTTTTCTTCATATACGGATGGTGTCCGACTACCCGTAGGTTGCAACCAAGGTTCCTGTCGCGATCCAGGGGAAATGTCCACCAACCGTCCAATCAATGACTTGTGGCGGCTGCAATATGCAGGTACGACCTTGGCTGCCTTTGCCCAAGCCAGTCTCCGCCTGAATCGCGTGCATTTGCGCCTTCTTGATTCGAGTCCCAGCTCAGGTCCCAACGCAGGTTTCCCAGGCGTGCCGACTGTCGACTGAGTGTGAAGTGGAGGTGACATCGATGGCAGAGAAAAGAAGGAAATTGAAAAAAAAAAATTGAAAAAAATAAAAAGATCCGTCATTGTCGACCCGGTCACAGCCCGCCTCTTGTTTGTGGTTTTACTACCCAACCGAACCGCCGGCCAGTCTATGAATGATGGTGCCCATTCTCATCTATCTATCATCACAGAGAAAGCCTCAACACTAGTCTTGTTTCAAGCCGATATTTGACACTTGCCCAGCTGCGCTTGACCATAAACTACATAGTAGATGTGCTCACGATGACGGTTCCATATCCTCGACAGCCATATTCCATCGCGTCAATCGGAGGGTTCACGCTAAGCCCATCACGGCGCGGTAGGTGGGGGCTCCAGGGGCTTCAAGGTTCTGGGCCGCAGAAGAAGTTCAGGCGGGTCCAGAGAAGCGACCAAGTTGTGGACCTGGAATGGAACATTTCCAGTTCCTGTTTCCGACCACCGGTGATCAACACTACACTAGCAGTCACCACATGGCTAGGCGTGCATCATGACTTCAGTCGAGACCTTGGTCAGTACCTGGAAACGATCAAGCTGCCTACGAGGTGTCAAACAGGTGACGAGAGCCGACGCCGTGACAAGGTGATGAAAAAATCAAACTTTTTATTGGAGGCGGAGATGCAACATATGGATAGCCAATCTGGATGGATGTTGAGATCGGAAGAATCTAAAAGTAAAAAAAAAAAAAGAAAAGTCACTTTTTGAATGGTATCCTACTGTGCGGACAACCACCCGCTTCACACTGCCCCTCCAGCCCTGCGCCGGCAAATCCCAGCTGCTGTTTGTCACTCCTCCCCTTCACTTCCACCTCTTTGTGCCCAGCCCGCATCCTGTTCCGATGAATGGATGGGTGGACTGCGTTGGTAAGCGTTGAGTGGTCAGAGAGGAGGTTACCAGTGAGAGATTTCAGACACCCCATGTCCTATTCAGGCACAGTCAATGGGCCGTCTTTTTATAATAAGCCCACGATACCCTCCCCCTCATCTTCTCATCTGGTCTCATCCTCGACTATCGTGGGCTTTGTCGTTCTCTTCGTTCTCCCTCACCTTCCTTTGACCTCAAGCTGCTGAGCCTGCTTAGCGCGTCCTATCTTTTCTTTAACCACAAGTCCATTCTTCTTGGTTCTTTGTGTGCTTTATCCGCTGAGCTGGATACAACAACTGGCATTGTTCAAGCACGACATCGGGAAAATCACACGACAACTATATTGATCAGTCTCGGTGCTCCGGTTTTAGCATCTATCCTTTCACAGAGCCAATATCAACTTCGAGTCAAGACGGTCGGTCCTAGAGACAGATAGACGACACTCCACCTTTACCACTTCTTCGACGAATACCACTTTACAAGAACGACACCGATTTCAAAATGATCTTCACCACTGCCGCTCTTGCGGCTCTTCTCGTCTCCGCGGCCGCCGCAAAGGATTCCCGCACCTTTGCCGTCTTGCGTCACTACGGGAATGGCCCCCTTACCACTTGCCGCGCCGACCCGATTGTCTCCCCCGGCACCGCTTCCGCTCACCTTCACACTATCATGGGAGCCAGCAACTTCGGTCTTAACGTGACTGGAGAGCACCTGAGACAGTCCCAGTGCACGACGGCCCTGCCAAAGGCCGATATGAGCAACTACTGGTTCCCGACCCTTTACTTCAAGGACCCCAAGGATGGCAAGCTCGAACAGGTTCCCTTCTACTACATGAACGTGTACTACTTGTGAGTATCCCATGATATTGCTTCATATGGGTCGTTCACATACTAACACAAAGCAGCTTCGAGCCGACCAACGACCAGATCAAGGCTTTTCCTCTCGGCTTGAAGATGGTGAGCGGTGATGCCATGTTGAGGACTCCTCCCCCGGGTGCTGCTTACGGCAAGGGCTCAAATATGGATCCTTCCAAGGGACCCATCACTGCTGCTTCCATCACCTGCCCCCGTGCCAACTTCAACCCACCAAGCTGGCCCAAAGACTCGGATGGTTCCATGGCTGGCATCAAGACCAACCAGGATGGTGAAGGCTGGGGCTTCCCCTTCGAGGACTGCGATGCCTACGCCTCGCCCTTGCGAGCCGATGTGCACTTCCCGTCGTGCTACAACCCCAAGGCTGGCCTGGACGACTACAAGAACAACATGGCCTTCCCCAGCGATGCCGGCAACGGCAAGCAGGATTGCCCCAAGGGATGGATCCATACCCCTCACATCTTCTTTGAAACCTATTGGGACACTCACGGATTGCTCAGTCGCTTCAAGGACCTTGTTGGCAAGGAGAGCCCCTTCGTGTTTGCCAACGGTGATGCTACTGGTTTCTCCGTCCACGGTGACTTTGTTTCCGGTTGGGACGAGAAGGCTCTTCAGCAAATCATTGACAACTGCGACGCTGGCCATGCTGGCATGCACACCTGCCCGGGTCTGATTGGCGGTGTCAATGATGACAGCAAGTCGTGCAAGATTGAGTGCCCTATCGATGAAAAGGTCGATGGCAAGCTGGACAAGCTTCCCGGCAACAACCCTATCCAGGGCTGGAAGTACGGTACCAGTGGAAGCAGCAGCGGCAGCGGCAGCAGCAGCGGCAACAACCTGGCCGTGGGTGTCGACTCTGCTGTGCCCAAACCCACCAATGTCGTCAAGCAGGCCGTCACCAGCCAGGCCCCGACCACTACTGTCCTCCAAACGACCACTGTTCAGTCAACCACGACTGTTTACATCTCTGCTGTTGGTGCGGAGCCTACTGATGCTGCCACTGATGGCAAGACCGTTGGTGACTTCAAGTATGCCGGTTGCTACGAGGACACTTCGGACCGTGTTCTCAGCGGAATCATTCGCGCCAACCTTGGTCGGGTCAACAACACCGCCTGTGTGACTCACTGCAGTTCCAAGGGCTTCAGCGTTGCCGGCACCGAGTATGGCGGCGAATGCTATTGCGGCAATGAGCTCTCCAAGGTCGAGAAGTTGGATGACTCCAAGTGCCACATGGCTTGCGAGGGCGACGATGCCGACAAGTGCGGTGGTGACTGGGCCTTGTCCATCTACAGCAAGGGCGGCGAGGTCTCGGCCCGTGATGTTCACGCGGAGAGCCACCATCGTCGTCACATTCATAACCACTACATGCACCACCGCCGCACCCCTGGTGGAAGGATTCGCAGGTAAGATGTCTTTTGGATATCTGACTGTGGTCACGGATTTCATTTCTTCTCTTCACATTTACTTTCTGAGCGGAGGTTTCATACAGAACCTCCATGGATAGGGATCATCTAGAAAGGGGAAAAAAAAAAAGAAAGGGGCGCATTCGGTATGAGATACCAGGAAAACAATTGCTTTTTCCACACAGCCACACAGCCCAAAACAAACCTGGGATACAGGGCTTAGGGTCTGCAAACCATTTTGACGAATCTGAAATGACCACATCTTTTCGAAAAAAAGGAGCAAATGCCCATGGGAGGTGTAGAAAGAGAAGGGCGCACCAATTTTCTTCCACTTCGCAAAAGAGACCTTTTTTTTTGTCTTCCTTTTGGCTCTTGCACATGTTACATACTTCACTTCTTTACCCTCGTTTGGTTGGGATTCTTGATGCCCAACACCACAGATATTTTTACCTTTTAGTTTTAAGTTTTAGGATTCCTCTTTGAGGAAAATGATTAGCGGCCTCTTTCTTCTTTTTGTGAAGAGGACCCATTTGAGACATCACACATGCTCACATACACATACTTTGGGCTATAGTAACATCGTTTCGTGATATGCTTGTACGCTTGTAGTACTTATGCCTGTGCGAAGTGTTTGGTCAGGACAAGAACGTTGTTTGCGTTGGTCATGGGGGATGTGTTCATGTTACGTGGTACTGTACGTGGTACGTGGTAGGCAACATACATATCGGGATCTAAAAACGGATCTTAAGTCAACAAGCTTTCCCGACTTCAGTGACGAGAATCGAAAAATGTTACGCTTGGCAGATTAACAGTCAGGGTTGGTGATCATCCACTGCAACTTGGGGAATAAACGGCCCTCGCTCCATGGTGGTGTTGTACCGGCCTGTTGGCTCGCCTTCAAGGGTCCAAGTTACAGGGGAAGAAACAGAGGGTCTGTGCTGAAAGAAGAAGAACCGTGGAGGAGGAATGGAAGGTTTTGCGCTTAGTGGGTGGAGACACTGCACAAACAAGCTGCACATGGAAGAAACTGAAGATTTGTGAACGTCTGCATAAAAAAGTTTATTCGATAGACTCGACGACATCTTCCAATTTCACAACGACGTTTTCAGACTCGAGGGTGAGAGATCATCTTGTTTTCCGAAACATCCTTCCTATTCTACCGTTTTCCACCTTTTTTTTTTTTTTTTTTTCCTTTTTACCCAATTAAATCACCGAATACAAAGCACCAACGAGGGACTTGATAAACACCACCACCACCACCAAACCCAGCATGTCCCTCTACCACGAGACAGCCGCCATCCTGACGGCCGCTGGTCCCAACGCCACCCACGGCGGCAGTCTCAAGTCTCGCATTTTCAAAGACAAATCCCTCAAGTCGCCTCCCGCCCAAGTCTACGCACTAGCCCTTGAAACCAGCAAATGGTCCGCCATCCTCAAAGAAGTCGTCGAGGCCTCGGACCTGCTCAAGCACGAGCGAAAACTCACGCCCGCTCTCTCCCTCTTGCTCGTGCACGATTTGCTGCTTTCCAAATCGGGTATCGCCCTGCCCGCCACCCACGGCTTGCGGGTCTCCATTGAACGACACAAGGCCCGTTTGAACTCGGAGTTTGTCCGCGCGCGCATACGGCGCAAATGTGCTACACTGGATGCGCTGCGGACGCAGGTAGAGATTGGCGCTAGGGGAGGATGTCCCGTGCATCCGCGGTGGATCAGGGTGAACACGCTGAAATCGACGGTGGAAGAACAGTTGGCTACGACGTTCAAGGGGTGGGAGGTGGTGGAGAGCGTGGCCGAGGTGATCCAGGCGGCCGATGCTTTCGATGGGCAGGGAAAGAAGGGAAAAAAGGTGATTCACATTGATGGACACATTCCCAATCTCATTGCCGCCTGTCCCGGGGTAGCGGATTTCACAAAGACGGAGGCGTACAAGTCCGGCAAGATTATCTTGCAGGATAAAGCTTCGTGTTTCCCCGCTTATCTGCTGGATCCTAGACCGGAGAGAGATGGAGATGTCATGGATACGTGCGCGGCGCCGGGGAACAAGACGACGCATTTGGCAGCGATTGTGCATTCACGGGTGGAGGACAATAAGGCGATTGTCTTTGATGGTAAAACTGGCAAGAAAGGAAACAAGAAGAAGAGGGGAGAAGAAGAGCAAAAGGGGACGACGACGACGACCATATTCGCATTCGAAAAAGACCCTCACCGCGCCAAAACCTTACAGAAGATGGTCAAAACCGCCGGATCCGACACCTTCACTGTCGTCAACGCCGGTAAAGACTTTCTCAAGGTCAACCCTTTGGATGCCAAGTACCGAAACGTCGGGGCTTTACTTCTTGATCCTTCCTGCTCTGGTTCGGGAATTGTGGGGAGGGATGATGCTCCCACTCTCCACCTTCCCTCTGCTCCTTCCTCCTCTTCCTCTTCCTCTTCCTCTTCCTCTTCCTCCTCCTCCACCAACACCAACACCAAAGCCAATCCCAAAGGCAAACAAAATAACAACAAGCGCAAGTCTCCGCCAACTACCACAGGTACAACAGAGACCCAAGAACCCCCAGCCAAGGTCCTGATCGACGACGACGGCGTCGCCATCCCCGTCTCCTCCCAGGCCGACCTCGAAGCGCGCATCGCCTCGCTCGCCTCGTTTCAGCTGACCCTGCTGCAACACGCCATGTCGTTTCCTGCTGCCAGACGCATCACGTACAGCACTTGCTCGATCCACGCGGGGGAGAACGAGCACGTGGTTTTGCGGGCTTTGGCTTCGGATGTTGCGAAAAGGAGAGGGTGGAGGGTGTTGAAACGCCAAGAGCAGGTGGAGGGGATGAGGAGGTGGGATGTTCGGGGAGAAGCCGAGGCGATGACCTTGGAGGAGGGAATCACAACAGAAGGGGTAATGGAAGAAAAAGAAAAAGAAAAGGAGGAGGTCAGGGATGCGGTTATCAGGGCTTATTATCGGGATGATGGTAGGGGCGTCATGGGGTTCTTTGTGGCGGGGTTTGTGAGGGACGGGACTATTGATGATCCGGTCTATCTTCTAGATGGTGTGGAGCAGCAGCAGCAGCAGCAAGAGGGCGAAGAGGAGGAAGAAGAACAAGAAGACCCCGAAGGACCGTTTGTGAGGGATGAGCAAGGACGGATTGTCAGAGACGAAAATGGGATTCCTACGTTGAAGAGCACGGGGAAGAAGGCGGTGGATTTGAAAGAGTTGGAGGGCGATGAAGAGAGTTCGGTGGAGTATCGTATTGAGGGGCAAGAAGAGGAAGATGAAGAGGAGCCGTACCAGAGGGATGGGAAGGGGAATCTTGTGAGGGATGACGAGGGGTTGCCGGTTTTGAAGGAGGGGAGGAGATGGAAGGTTGTCAAGGGGGGGAAGGGGCAGAAAGCAGAGGGGGTGAGTGATGAGAGCGAGGAGGAGGAGGAGGGTAGTGAGGATGGTGATGAATGGGGTGGTTTTGATGATTAGGTTATATTGGAGGGCAGAGTTGACAGGAAACTTGGGCGTTGTTGACGGCCAAAAGAATCAAAGCTGTATGGGGAAGCATAAATGGGTAACAACATCAGTACACAGGAGTCACATCAGTGATAGCTCTCCCCAGCGCTTCACACAAGTCAAGTTCGAGCTCGTATCTGGCTGACTTGTGAGGTCCGTTGTCGAATTTGACGTGTTATCACCTGTTAGGGAATGGGCCAAACAGACAGCCGCCTGACTTCTCACCGACAAATGCCCATATCGAAATCGGTTTGCTTTGTTCATTTGACACCTCCGAAGCCTATTTGTAAATAGTTTCTTTGGAAATTTACCAAAGCAGAACGGTATCCCAGGTGAGCGACTCCCCAGTTGCCAAAATTTGCAACAATCAACGAAACAAGATGAGGTTGTTGGCAAGTCAACTTTGACTCCAAACTTGACTTGGTCAGTGTAGGTTTGCCTTATAATATTGAGCCGGATAAGACTCTACATAGGTAGCCTGGAAGACTGATGCTAACGGACTATCGGCTCAATTATCACGCCCAAGTGGCAACATAACGTACTGTGTAAGTGCTACTATCACGTCGTCAGTTGACACACACACACGATCCGACAGTTATCGGACATCGCGGTGAAGGCGGGTAAGCACTATCGATTGCTGAGAACGCCCAGTGGGCTGATGATAATCTCAAGTGAAATATGGTACTATGCGCCCCCACAGCCTGCTCGTCGGGTTCCTGTTTATATCCGTGCAATCGCCAGCTGAATGATCCATGGCTTGAGTCGAACGGCGACCCGAGGCGGTGGTGTAGTGTAGTGAAGGATTGAAGATCCGGAGACTAGGTTGCCGGATTGTCATCATTGTCATCAGCATCATTGCCATCGGCCACCAAGGTGATCTCACCGCACCGTGTCAAGCGAGCGAGCGAGCGAGCAAAGCTTGTCACCGACCCTGGGGAATTGGCTGGTCTCAACATTTTGATTCTCGAATTTGTCGGGTTGACAGCGAGGAGGCATGGACAAGCCGATGAGCCTCGGCTCGGTCAAGATTTCGAAGCGACTTTCAAGGATCTGCCCTGTCTGGATTTCATCTTGGCGTACAAAAGTACATAAGCATAAATTTTGGCAGTGGAGCGGGACCACCTCAGTCGCGTGGGTTTTTGGTGGAGTTCTCCGGGAGAAGATCAAACTCCGTTCGTGGTGGGGCTAGGTATGGTCGGCATGTCGGTGCTTGCGAGCTCCGGATCGGATTTTATCCAATGTGCACACGCTTGTAGATAAGATATGGGGGGACGTGGCCTTGAAGGAGCCGCCGTAGGGCGCTGTCAAGCGCTGTGGCGTGCTGTAGGGCAGTTTACAGTTGCAACGATGCGACGCTGACAGGCCAGGCTTCCGCCATTTTCCATGACTGGCAAATCAAATCCGGCAACGTCTTCCATCTCCCACTTGCACCAACTTCCACTCGGGCATCGTCAACAATCAAACATGGAACGAACCGGTCAACCTCGATAGTATCGATAGCTGTGCCTTGCGGCCGAGAACGATACCCAAGTGAAAGTCCACTTCTCCGCCCGCTCAGCCCCCATCATGCCCGTGTTCCTCATCCATCACCAACAGCAACAGCAACAGCAACAGCACGAGACGAGACGCGGTTTGATCCCCTACTCAGCGATAAGGTAATGAGAGACGGACCCGACGACACGCTCTCGATCCTCTGAGCCTCGAGCCACCTCCAGGTCTTGGAGGTTGGTGTGAGCGTTGGGTTGGCGGTGGTGTTGATCGGGTCCCGTCACGGCAACGTCAGCGAATGCCGTCCAGATGCACAACACCAACAGCGCAATGAACACTGCCTCTTCTGGCCACTTCCCTTTTATCCTGTTCTCGTCATTGGTGCGACACCCGGCAGCCTTGTCAGGCCACTTTCTCAAACCGTCGACATGCCAACCCAATCAAGGCCTTCCCAGTCGCACAGCAGGACCGGCCGGCCGTGAGTGCCCAGCTCATACCCGTCTTGGGGTCTCATGGGAGCCTCCCGCCCGTCGTTCGTCCCGTTGTGTCTCCTCCTCAAACCCCCATTCTCAGGTCCCAATGCACCACGACTTCGATATCCGCTGTGCCTCAGCCTATCAGACGGCATGTTGAAAGTCATCTGGTCTTCTAGAACACCATGGGGTGCATAAAGTATAAGTATACTATTCCAAGACACCAGGTGCTAGTGTATCACACTTGAATGTGAGGCGGCACACCTTGGACTGTGTAGACTCCTCCACTCTACGGATCACGGAGCTTCGCTATTCACCCGTGCTCGTACTGCCCCCACCGTGATGATTGACTTGCAGTGCATGACGAGCCACTCCGCCAACGGCGAGGAGCCCCTCGGCGCCGATCGCTCGAACCCCTGGGCCTAGCCAGTCCCGTCTACCGGTAGGTGTCTCCGTGAATGGGATGTGCAAGTCACTAACTGCCCATTTCCGGAGCCATCTACCGTCGTCGTCTTCACCCTTTCTTCTTTTCCGTCCAGCTCTGGGCTTATTTCACCTTGCTCTGTCCACTGTGATCCACACCTACCATCCCTTTCTCGTCATCATGTCCGTCTTGTTCGCTAGCCACAAACCTGAGCTAGTGCCAAGGTGTCACCGCGCGGTTGCTAATCAGATATCGCCAGATCCGAGGTACCGGCGAGTTTGGGGGCCGACTATGGGTCCACCCATACGACCTCCGCCCCCTGGTTACTGACAAATACAGGGGGCTATGGCTGTTTACCAGTGATCGCTTCATGGATCTGGTACCAGCATGATGGAGCCTTACACGCAACTCTCCGTACCCTGTTCGGATGAAATACATACATGAACCAGGCCACAAGGTGGAGTTGACGCATATCGGAACCATCTAGTACCGGGGTGGCTGTTTTGCCTGTTCGTTGCTGTCTCGAATAAATATAAGCCTGTGTGTCCTCGGCTCGTCTTGCTCAAGGAGGAAGAGAGGAGAATATTCGTCCAAGCGTTTATCAACACACGCATGGCCCGTTGCTGAGGCTCTAACCATCTAGTTTACTTGGCCTTCTTTAGTCGGCAGTCCCTCACTTCGAGTACACAGTATACCTACCCTTTTTTTGTCGTTGTTGTATCAGCATCTACCCATTCGAACATACATACACCCTAATACCGGCCGAACCATCAGTCATCATGGCTGCCGGCACACCAAAGTCGTCCGGGTCGTCGACGGCGACAGCCATGGACATCGAATGTCAAAACACCCAAGTCAGCAAAGTCTCGCATTGGTACCTCCTACTCAACCCCGGTGGAATTACAGATGCCGTCCGCAACCACCACTATGAGGGCGAGGGCACACATGAAAAGCCGTATATCGTCGACTACCTCCCCGTTGACGGACACAACGCCATGCAATATCCCAAATGGAAGAAGTGGACCATTACCATCCTACAGGCCGTCGCCACCTTGGCCGTGGCCTTTGTCAGTACCGCCTTTTCTGGAGGCATCAAGGAGATTATCATTGGGTTTGGGGTCAGCACAGAGATTGCCATCTTGGGTGTTTCGCTTTTCGTCCTTGGTTTCGCTGTTGGGCCGGTACTATGGGCGCCTCTCAGCGAGTTCTACGGTCGCCAGATTCTCTTCTTCCTCACCTACATGGCCTTGACAGCATTCAATGCTGGCGCTGCTGGCGCTCAGAATATCCAGACCCTCGTCATCCTCCGATTCTTTGGCGGTACCTTTGGTGCTTCGCCCTTGACCAACTCGGGTGGTGTTATTGCTGACATGTTTAATGCCAAGGGTATGTCATCCATTCTATGCTTCACATTTTCTTTCGTCTAATACTGACGATTTACAGAGCGTGGTATTGCCTCTAGTGTCTTCGCCATGGCTCCCTTCTTGGGTCCCTCCATCGGCCCTATCGTTGGTGGCTTCTTGGGACAAGCCAAGGGCTGGCGCTGGGTCGAAGGTGTCATGGCCATCTTTACCGGCGTCCTCTGGATCGCCTGCTCCCTCACTGTCCCCGAGACATACGCTCCCGTTATCCTCCGTCGCCGTGCGAAGAACCTTAGCAAGGAAACCGGCAAGCTCTACGTCTCCCGCCTCGACCTGCAGACTCGCCACCAAACCGTTGGACAACAAATCAAGATCTCGCTCCTTCGCCCCTGGATCTTGCTCTTCACCGAGCCCATCGTTCTTCTCACCTCGCTCTACATGGCCATCGTCTATGGCACCCTCTACCTCATGTTCGCCGCCTTCCCTATCGTTTTCCAGCAGATCCGCGGTTGGAGCCCTGGCATTGGCGGCCTTGCCTTCGTCGGCGTTGCCGTCGGCATGATGCTCGCAGTTGGCTACTCCATGTATGACAACAAGCGCTACTCGCGTGTCGCCGACAAGCATGGCGGCATGGCGCCCCCCGAGGCCCGTTTGCCCCTCGCCATCGTCGGCTCCATCTTCCTTCCCGTCGGCCTCTTCTGGTTCGCGTGGACCAACGGCCCCGAAGTGCACTGGGTGGTGCCCATTATCGCGTCTGGCTTCTTCGCCGGCGGCCTGGTCATGGTCTTCCTCAGTCTCATGGGCTACCTGATCGACTCGTACACCATCTTTGCCGCCTCTGTGCTGGCCGCCAACTCGGTCCTCCGCTCACTTTTCGGCGCCGCTTTCCCCCTCTTCACCACCTACATGTATGCCGACCTTGGTATTCACTGGGCTTCGACCATCCCTGCCTTCCTCGCGCTCGCTTGCGTGCCGTTCCCCTTCTTCTTCTGGAAGTACGGCCACTTGGTCAGAATGAAGTGCAAGTATGCTGCTGAGGCGGCGCAGGCGCTCGCAAAGATGCTGGCAGCTGCCAAGGCGAGACAGGAGCAGCAGGAAGGCAGGAGCGGAGCTGCTATACATCAGCAGCCGCAGGTTGCTGTCCCTGCCGGTGTCGCGGAGGAGAACGAGGAGGTATTGGAGACAAAGGAGGCTTATTCCAACATGCCTACGGTTTCGGCCGTGAGTGATGATGAGAGGACAATGCACGGGTCGGGGAACACGACGGAGCTGGAGGAGGAGAAGGTTAGACGAGGGTATGAGTGAAGGGGTTTGACTTTTTGGTTATCTGGTCCTTACATCTTATCTTCATACATTCACTTTTTCGCATATTGTTTGCGTTTGGACATACCATTTGGGTCTTGGATGGATGACATGGTTCATTGCATGCATGGCGAAACATCGTTTGACGACACTTTTTATCTTGGGTTTTTGACACTTTCTTTTTGGTTCTTTTTCCTGGATACGATACCAAACCTGGCCAGACAGCCAGCGGAACATGAACACATAGATGGTCAGTGGGTTATAGATGGGGAAAGGTGGTTGATGAGCCCAAAATTGGCGATAGACATTAAAATCTGGTGAATATACCCACTTTACACAATCCATATTCTCGCCGATTTATCATCCTCACGGGATAAATCCCTACGTACGTACGGTGCTTATGTTCATGTCACGGATGCAGCCAGCACTGCCCTGAAGACAGCTGTTGACATCGAACCTTCCAGGGCGCAGCAAAAGGAGGCTCAAAGCGGCATACAGTATGAAGCATAAGGTAAGAGGCGAGGTACATGCGCAAGTATGCACCTGTTCTAGATGCATACCTACGTACCTGTCTGCTCCTGTCATGCATGCTTTGACTATTGATTGACAATGCCTCGCAATGCTCTGCATGGAATGGGCCACTTTACCTCCCGTTGCCACAGTCTACGATACATCGCTCGGACAATGATCATCGACGTCTGCAGATATTCAAGGGATTGATTTCTTTCGATGCTAAGTATGGCACACATTCGCTTTTGGCGACCTTTCCGGAATCCGGACTACTCAGTTCCGTAGAGAGGCGGAGGTGGGAAGGTGCTGCCGATAAATATATTCCCCAAGCATCCCAAAAGACGAGGCGGAAGGAACCATAACGGTCCGGCGAAGAGAAGAAACAAAGATCAAAACGAAAAAAAAAAAAAAAAAAAAAAAAAAAAAAAAAAAAAAAAAAAACCAAAGATTTAAATAAAAAATTATATATATTGCCACGTTATTTACCGGTCGTCACCACTCCGACTACTGGTCTGGGGGTCACTGACTTTTTTGTCTGAGAGAGCTGACGGGATGCCGAGTTCTTGCCCAGTGTCTACCTATGGTCATGGATATTTCGTGTTAGAATGGGGTTGGAGGTCATGAAATCTTCTTTATATCATCAGTACCCAAAAAAGTCGTTACAAGTACACCAAATTCACACAAAGTTCAAACAACCATCACAGGTAACCACTTGGCTCTCATCCAGCAACCCGCAGACCTAAAGCTTCGAACCCTTCTTCTTCTTCTTCCTCTCCTTCGCACTATCATACCTAGCCCCCTCATCATCTTGTTCCTCCACCGTCAAATCCGGCAACACTCTCGGCATGATCCGTCTCGGCCTACTACCCTGCACAACACTATACTTTTCAAAATCCTTCACCCCACACTGCTTTCTGAGGAAATCCTCATCCAGCAATAACTCCCCATTCACCTTTTCCGCGGGACTCTCCAAGACCCCCAAAATCGCATCCGAAAAGATCGTCGCATGTCTCAAATTCCCCCGCAACTCCTCCGGGTGGTGCTGATTATCTTCCTGCTGTTTGGCCGTAGTAGCAGCGCTCTCAATCGCCACAGCCGGCCAGATCCCACTCACCGCCATGCCTTTTCTTCTCGTCACGACACCATCGCCTTCCCCCGTCGCCGTCTTGGGAAGGACCACGCTCTCGCGCTCAAAATCCATGGCCAACCCCTTGACGAGCACGGACATGGCGACTTTGCCCATGGCGTAGGCCGTTTTGCCCCGGAAAAACCGAGAATAGATGGGCGGACAGACCACCACGATTCGCCCGCCATAGGTGGACTCGTGCAGATACGGCAAGGCGAACTGGATAGCTGCGTAGAGCCCGTCGGCGTTGACGCGCTGCATGAGCTGGTACCGCTTGAGCGGAGTCGAGGAGACGGAGGACCACCAGATGGCGCCCGAGTTGTAGATGAGGACGTCGAGGTGGCCGTAGGCTTTGATGGTGGAGGCGACGAGGGCCTTGAGGGATAAGCCGGTGGGGTCGCTGGTGTCGCAGGGGATGGCGAGGGCAGTGCCCGAGTGGAGAGTGGTGATCTCGTGGGCGACGGTGGTGATGGTGGAGAGGGCGGAGTTGGGGTCCGGCGGGAAAGGGGAGAGGGACGCGAGGGTGGAGGGATCGGTGGTGGATTTTGCGGAGACGACGACTGTATACCAGGCAGGGGGTTGGGACGTTTATAAGCGAGGTGTTGCTGTGTGATGTGATGTGGTACATAATGGGGAGGGAGTGAATAATCCTTACCCGCGTATCCTTTCTTGGCCAGGTCAATGGCTACTTGACGTCCTATTCCGCGAGAAGCACCGATCACGAGAGCCACTGGCTTGTCAATGGGGGAGGTCGCTACTGGTTTGTCTATTGAGGGGGCCATGGTGTTGAAACGTGCAATGGTATTTGGCTGAATGCAAATCTCCCGATATACACGAGCTGAGGTAACAAAGAGGACACAAAATGAGCAGAGGGAAGTTGATAGATACGCAAGCTATGACTGTTGCTCTTTGGGAAAGCATCGATTATATCATTCATGTCTTGACTGAAGCCAGATAGATTCGTAAAGTCCGCATCAGTGAGGTCATTCTCGGTATTTCGCCCGCGGGACGTTGTGATTACTGATCAGCGTTGAGCTAGAGATGCCGTGTGGGAGCGTGGGACGTCAGAGTTGGAGATCAATGCCGCGGTCCGAACGGTGCGGGGGCCCCACATCTACGGAACATGGAACCGCAGCCGATGCTGCCATAGAGCCGGTTGGTGTAGCCGGGGATTAACGGGCCATGGAGCGGGGACCATTAGTTTCTATTTCAGTGTCATTTCCAGTCTTCTTCGTCATTTATTCTCCATCGGAACAAGTTTCAAGTTCCCTCGTCATGGAATTTCTTTCGGCCGGAGACGGCATGTAATAGCCCCAAACGCTGGACGAGGAAAACTGAGACCGACAGTGACGGGCAAGATATGATGATGCTTATAGCCAAAAAGCAGTTCATATTTCTCGAGAATACAAAAAGGTTGAGGAGTGTACCCAACAAGACAAATGGAAGAAGTCGTACGACTGCTTTGCTGGTACGCTTGGGGTTACGTTCGCTACACACTGTGCATCCATCTGTGTCTGGATATAACTGGAGGTTAATATCACACACTGTGAACGCTGCAGGCCAAAGTCGCAATAGTTTTGGACGCCATAGGATACTATCACCGTGTGACAACCATTTCGGTGGACTAACCTTCGCAAGGTTTTCGAACGGCTTACCTTCCTGCCTGAGTTTAGGTTCTCAAAACCCCTCGCGTGGCCCTGCAGCCAAAGGCTGGGATTTCTTGGGTTCAAAAGGAGAGTAGGCGCCGGCGACTCGGTACCTTCCGTTTCCCACAATCTCAATCGACTCTTGATTCCTCTGACTACTCAACATCTCTCTCTATCTTGCCTGCGAGCCAATTTCCAGTCATGAGTACCCCAGCGAAGAGAAAGGCAGTGTCGCCAGCTCCTGGATCTTCACCTCCGTCGAGGCCGGTGCCTGCTGGCCCGGCATCTCCCGGCGCCGGATCGCCGGAGGCTGCTGGCGTATCATCGCCGGCCGCACCAGCCAACACAGACGAAGCACTCACTGGTGCGCATTGGCTTCAACAGGGAATGCCAGAAGAGGATGCCCGAGACGTGGACTCTAGCCTGGAAAGCGATGTCGAAAGCTCAACTGCTTCTATCTCCTCGACCATTTTCAACTACCGTATGATCAATGGTCGTACCTATCATAGTGACGCCGTAACGGATATAGAATATTGGGCGCCCAACGACGAGAAGCATCTCGACAGCTTGGAGATTTACTATCATGGTGTCGAGTTGCTCAACGATCATCAGCTGCACATGTCGCCGCTCAAAGACAATATCGAACGTGTTATTGACATCGGTACAGGCGCGGGCTTCTGGGCGATTGATTTCGCTGACAAGTATCCCAACTGTGAGGTGATTGGCACCGATATCTCGCCCGTGCAACCCAGCTGGGTGCCGCCCAATCTAAACTTCGAGATTAGTGATGCCTCGAAAGAGTGGACTTACAAGCCGAACTATTTCGATCTTGTTCATGTTCGATTTTTTGTGGGCGCAATCGAGGATTGGAAGGCGTTCTATAGAGAGGCATTCAAAGTCTGCAAGCCGGGTGGCTGGATTGAACACTACGACCATTCGCCCGTTGTAACTTCTGACGACGGAAGCGTGGTCCCGGGGTCTGCTATGGATACGTATGGCAAGGTGCTCGCGGAGGCTGCTCGGAGAATCGGAAGATCAGCTACCCTTGCCGACGACGATACCATGGAGGAAGGATTGAAGGCGGCTGGGTTTGTTAACATCCAGACGAAAAGGATGAAAGTAAGTCGAACATCCTATCCACACAAGTGATTGGCAGACAGGACCAAACACTCTTCTTTCGCGCAAAGGCAGCAATTATGCTGGATCTTTCTTGTCAATCACAATATCTGTTTAAGCAGTCGGGATTCAGCTGACCTGTGGACACAGATGCCGTTATCTCCCTGGTCGGATGACAAGAAGTTAAAGGAGGTCGGGCTGTGCGCTTATTCCACACTCTCGGCAGATGTCGAAGGCGTCGTCCAGTACCTGTTCGGTAACGTCATGGGCTGGACGCCAGAGGAGATCAGCGTGTTTGCTGCTCATATGCGCCGCGAGCTGAAGGACAAGAACATCCATGGATACTACCATTGGAAGTATGTATGGGCGCAGAAACCAGAGGACGCTCAGTAATTCCAGGTGTTCGACCCAGGAGTGTCATGGGAGCCGAGTATACGGGGGTTGGCAGTTGTGCATACTTTGGGATGAAGATCGTGTTGATGTCGACTTGCAACGACTTTGAGCAAAGACGAAGACGATGGAAAGCCCCGCGTGGGAAGGGATAGCGAGAGGGGCCCTGATAGTCGATAAGAAAGGAAAAGTGATGTCGCCAGGAGAAAACGTGATCTTATAGCTCGGGCTGTCACACAGGATAGCATTTGCTGTCCAACATGTGTTTGTTGAAAGTTTCCAAGCTTGGCTTTGGGGAGGAAGAGGGGGGACCTAGCTCCCACTGCCGCGGTCACTTTATTGACGACCTGTGATTGGTCAACTGTGTTCGTGCCTAGAACGGTACGTCGGTACCTCCCAGCCACCACCAACGGCGACCCTTCACGCTTCAGCTGGTCCGGGAGCATGGTCCCCCAACCCCCTGAACACATACATCCGCGCGCATAACCAGTCACGGTATGATGGCCCCTGTACCCTACCAACTAAGTCTGTACACTTCGAACTAGTGATTCTTGCTTTATGTTGTAGTTTTTTCATCCGGCTTGAATCGTTTTTTTTTGTTGGTTTTTGCTACTTGAGATACCCTTTTCGTTCCGTCGAGCGCATTGTGAGGAGCCTACCTACATAGGTAGTATCTGCTTGGGGACCACGGATCGATCGTTCGTTATACAGAAACCGTCTGAGTATTGCTTCCAGACGGTGCTTGTGGTCTACATCTACCTGTCAAGTTAAGCAAAGTCAAATTTGACTCTGAGCAAGACGGCCTTAACCAAGATGGCGATTCCTATGGAAAGGTTAGGCGATAGAGGTATGTGCCACATTCATTGTGATTGAGTGGAAGGGAAGAACATGAGCTCACCGAGATTTTCACAGCCTTCAACCATAGGACGAGTGTGGAAATTGAGAGTGAATATGACCGCTTGCGCGCAGAGGCCCGGGCGGAGGGTGATAAGATGAAGAGGTACTTCGACGAGGTATGTTTCGTCGAACCTTTCATCCGTTTTCTTTCATCTCATCCCATCCCATCTCACCTACTGGTTCATCCGATCTCACACATTACCAAGACCACACCTCACCCCCACCTACTTGTACAGTAGAGTACCTAGGTAACTAACACCTCCCCTCCTCCCTCCAGGCCCACCAAGCGTACGAACGCGGCGACGGCGCCGAAGCCAAAAACCTGTCCAACCTCGGCAAAAAGCACAAAGCCAAGCGGGACGCAATCAACAAACAAGCAGCCGAGTTCATCTTCCGGGAGAACAACCACCCGGAGCGCGTGGCCGCCGACACCATCGACCTGCACGGTCTCTATGTCGAAGAAGCCGAAGACATTTTGGAGGCACGCATCCGCGACGCCCAAGCCCGCGGGCAAACGCACCTGCACGTCATCGTCGGCAAAGGTAACCACTCGGCGGGCGGCGTACGCAAAATCGCCCCGCGTGTGGAGCAGGTGTGTCGCGAGATGGGACTCAACTTTGCCGCGGAGGAGAATGAGGGGCGGATTTACGTTGATTTGACGGGCGGTAGGGTCGATGGTCTGCCGGGCTTGCCGCAGCAGCCACCGGGGTATCAGCCTGGAGGGGGGTATCAGTCAGAGGGAAGGCCGAACCAGCACCACGGAGGAGGTGGGGGAGGGTATCCGGGACAGCAGCAGCAACAACACGGACAGCAAAATCACCAGCAAGGGCAGCAACAGAACCAGCAGGAGGACGATATTTGGGCGGATTTGTTGGGGGCTTGTTTCAAAAAGTGCTGTGTTGTTATGTGAGGGGGGCTATGGCGGACGGTGGATGGTATTGGAGGTTACGAGTTATACGGTTTTGGGTTTTATGCTGGGTAACGACGACATCGGCCATTTTGGATTTGATGGTAATGATTTTGAGATGAGCGAGCGATTCCAAAAAAACGATTCTGCGCAGTTGAATTGGCTAGATCTAGATATCTGTTTTGAGAGGGTTTTCAAGAGATACCATGTTTGCGAGCGAATGCTTTTCGAACAGAGGATGAGATGATTTTGATTTGTAGAGACGATAAAGCATCTACAGATAGGATCCAACATGTCGTCTCAGCATTTCCTATGAACATACCGTGGCGACCTATGGTTAAGCTGGATTGCCATCTTGGGTTCGTGTGTAAAGGGCACCGCAAGTGAACATAGACTTTGACACAATCATGGCCCGGACAAATGTACAAATTGAGGAGCCGGAAGCTAAACGGCCTTGATTGACCTAACAGTCTGTAATCTATGCAGTTGTGTAAACAATCCACGCAGTCAAGAATCTTTTCCAGTCACTCGTCGATGTGCCGTTTCCCTCCTCTTCTTGCTCACTCCACACCTCAAATGCCTATTGCTTGTCTTTCCCATTTCCCTACTCTTCTGCTTTCTTTGCTTATCATTGGCCTACCCTCTATTCATAATTTCCATCCCCAATCGGAAACATGACGAGGAATAACGTGTTTTTGAAATAACTGCCGGGAAATCAACCAGAACCCGACTAGAGCACGCCACAAATGACGCTTGCCAGAAAGAAAATCGCATAACCCAAAAGAAATACTATCAAGAGCTCGTCATCTGTGCATTAAACAACACGGCCAAGAAATAAGAGATTAAGCTATGATAAAGAGGGCCATGGGAGAGAAAAGAAAGCAAAAAGGCAAAGACCAAGATTAGGCTGGAGGCATTGTCAAATTGCTTCCTGCCTTGAAGAGGAGGGTTTGGGGCGGGACTTGGGTATCGCTGGTAGATTTGCATCCGTGCCACTATCGACATACGAGTCTGAAGAAAAAATATCAAAGTATCTGTCCCGGCTAAGATTTGTCTTTTCCCCCATTCCATCCAATCAGCCTAATGATAAATTCTCTAGGAAGCCCCCAAACGAAGAAACGAAAAGGTGTTGGTAGTGGTTCTATGTGGATAAGGCTCTTCATGACCCTTGATCCTTCGAAAGGAATCAAATTTCTGCTGTGATATGTCGAAAGGTTAAATATGGGGTGATGATACCTTCACATGCGAATCGGGTAGCAACAGTATATCCACGCAACTGCGTGGTTGTGCGGACAGTCATGACCCATGCTGGGTCCTGGATTGATGGTCGAGTTGCAGGACGGGAAGACTTTTGCGTCGTGAAAAGAGCCGCACGATCAGGATGAAGCCGACGGGGCCATATGTATGCCCATAAAGTCCTCTAAGTCTGGAACGAGTGAGAAGTTCTCCATTTGTAAATCAGGAGCGTTTTCTTCCTATGCACCCGCATCTTCACCCAAGCCCTGCTGGCCAGGTCCTCCGGCGTTCCCTGACTGCTCCTGGGAGCTAATAAGCTCCTCATAATCGACCATCTTCAACGCCAGTTTTTTGGCAGCGCATTCCATGAGAATCAGTTGCCGGGTAGCCTTGTCAGCGCTCCGTACCTCGGACAGGGCCCGATTCAACATGTGCTGAAGCATTGGGTTGCTCATCGAGGGAGCTGCTGGAGCGATAGCACTCACGGGAGCAGGAGCAGCAAGGGCAGCATGAGTACCAAGCGGGTGAGGAGTGCCAAACCTAAAGGCATTGGGGTCAGCTGAAATATTAATTCCACCGTTCGCCCCGTTCGGCAGGATCGCCGCATTGTGCTGCTGCTGTTGAGAATTTTGGGGGTTGCGCGTTTCTGAGACCGTGATGTTAGCATTGTAGCTCATCGTCGCATTTGCAAGCATCTGAGGAAAGCTTACCGTGAAAACTGCATCTGGCACCACTGGCATTAAACCAGCAATTGGCACAGCTGCCGCACATCTGGCCGTCCACCACAATACAGCTGGTCCATGGACCGTGGCCCTTGTGGCAATTCTTACAAGGGACGCGAGCCGGCTCACCAGCAATGTGAGCGAACAGAGCTTCAACATTGCTTCTACGTGCCAAGTTCAGCACTTGCTCAGGGCGCCTCTGCTGGGCAAGACGATGACCCGGCTCACGAGCCAATCTCTTGGCAAGAGCACTCTCGACGTTTAGCTGGCCATAACCGGATTCATGAGCCATATCCTCCGTGCTCTTGGATAGCTGAGGGTCCATTGGGTGCTGATGAGGGGACGGCTGCATCTGCTGGGGCTGGCCCATGGGGGCAACAGGGGGTTGGTGCTGATGTTGATGAGGATGGGCCTGGGGCTGTCCAAGGCCCTGAAGCATATCGGCCTGCTGCTGTTGCTGTTGATGCTGCTGTTGCTGTTGATGCTGCTGCTGCTGTTGTTGCTGATGGTGTTGATGTTGCTGCTGCTGGTGCTGGTGTTGTTGATGTTGAGAGTGGTCCTGGGGAGAGGGTTGAGGCACACCACCAGGGGCACCTGGGTTACCTAGCATGCCGGCACCACTAAGGTCAACATGGCCGCCGAGTCCCGAGTTCGCAGCGGCAGAGGCATCTTGGTCCTCCATCTCGGCGTCAACATCCGGCTCGCCAGTGCCATCATTCAGGGAGCCGGGTTGACCAAGACCCGTCTCCATGACGGCAGCAGCAGCTGCGGCCGCATACTCTTCAGTGCCCATCCTGGCCGTAGGGTCGTCGTAGGCGGACGGGTCTGGTTTAAGGGAATCCTGGTCAATATCAGGCTCCTGATGTTGCTCCTGTTGATGCTGAAGATGATCCTGGGTTTGATCTGGCTGATGCTGTTGCAGGTGATGGCTGTGGAGGTCGTGCTCCTGAGCCTGCTGATGCTGGAGCTGAAGCTGGGCCTGAAGTTGGGGATGGATCTGGTTAACGTGGTTAGGGTCCTGGTCGGGGCTCAAGTTGGTAGCCAGATTTTGTTGTTGTTGTTGGTGCTGTTGGTGTTGTTGTTGTTGTTGCTGTTGTTGCAGCTGCTGTTGCTGTTGGAACTGCTGGAGCTGAGCTTCGTGAGCAGCCAGCTGCTGGACAAGTTGGCTGTTTCGAACCAGCGAGTGAGGACTGGCGCCAGTGCGAGAACGTGCCGGGGTGGTCGGCTTGGTCACTTTGGTTGGGCCGGGGCCCGGAGTCAGTCGCGAGGCTGGGACTTGGCCTTGGCCGGGGGCAGAGCCGGCCTGAAGTCCCACGGAGCCGACCTGGACCTGGCCGACAGCTCCGGGAACCTGACCGACAGCACCGCGCTGGACACCGGATCCGGGGCCAGCGACAGGGCGGATTGGCGATGGTTTCATACTCGTCCGCTGGGGACCGGGTTGCTGGTACCAGTTGGCAGCAATGACAGGCGGTTACCAGGTGTCGCGAGCTGGTCGTCGCTGTATGGGCTGGTAATGGCGCTTGGTAGGGTGAGTTGGTGTTGAGCAGCTGTCATCAGCTGGTGTTCCAAAGGTCGGGCGACAAGTTTGGGGAGGAGAGGATAGAAGTGTGCGGGTGTCCAAGGAACGGCTGGATCGGCGGGACACCGCTCGACGGACGCGACATTTTAGCTGGCGGACAGTCACCGGCAGGCAACCAGCAGCCAAGAGGTGGCGGCAACTGCGAGCCAGTGTCCATCACTCGACTTTGTGCAACTGTGCACAGACGCCCACCTGCTATGTCAGGGCGCACAAGCCACAAAACACTGACAACGAAGAAAATGGTCCAATCCTGAAATGTTATCCGTGCCTTCTGCCCCTCCCGCCGCGATCCTCGTAGATGGTCAACGGAAGTGCCATCAAAAAAAGTGGAGTAAATCGCCCGGTGTAGGAAATATCAATGTTTCCCCCAAAGTCTAGAAATGGAGCGTATTAGAGAGTCCAGATGGGGTGGGAATGATGACTATAGTATTGATATGATGCATGTCTGTTCACGGTGCTGGCCCGATAATCGTAGAAACGGGACGTGGGGAATGGATGGAGTTCCGAGCTAATGTAGTTCACCGACTGATACCTATCCACATGTATACTGGCGAAGGTCAAAAGCTCTGAACCGAAGCTCACACATTCCATCGATACAATCCGTAAGTCTAGTATACAGTAAGAGCAGGTTCTGCCAGAAGATTCATACAGTCTGCAACAGGGGCATACCATGGGTTTAGCAGGTAGTCATCTTTCTGTCTCCGCACTCACCAAGTGGTGCTCCAAACATCTTGACGTCGGAATATACACTTATTGCTGGACAACACAAGCAGGGTATAAAGTCGTTGTCACCCAACTAAGCATGGATTGCTCATTCTTGGTGTCAAAACGCATCCGGATCGCGGTGAAGACGTAGTGCTTTGACTTCAAGGTGAGTGTCTCACAAAGGAGACGGGGGACTTGTCCAGGTTGTCTTGAGGCTGATATCGGTCTATTACAACAACAAAGTTATTACAGTATTTTTATGTTCATAGATATCATATACACATCCATACAAAAGAACAGATCCAACCATCGCATCACTTCTTCTTGGGATGCGTAAAAGGATGCCCCTTTTCCCTCGCCCACTTCACAATCGTTGAGTTCATCCCCCTCAACACGAAGAAGTAGATGATCGGTATGAGCCACCCCATCAACGTGTCCAGCACCCAGTTGTTCCTCGGCGACCCGCCCATGATCCCGCACTGCATCAGCCTTCCCAGGAATGACACATCGACAAAATACTTGCCAGCCTCCAGCCCGGCAATCGCCCTCCTTGCTACCGTATCCGGGCTTTCCGCTGGCTCGTCCTTTTCCAGCTCCACCGTGATGTCCGGCTTCGTCTGATTTTCCCTCTCGTAGCCCGGTGATACAATCGTGCCGGGATACACAATGTGCACCTTGACCGGGTTATCTGGGTAGTAATTGACCTCCATCGCCAGGGTATCCGCCAGTCCTCTCAGCGCCCATTTGGTTGGGGTGTACGGGCCATAGCCCAAAATCGCAAAAAGCGCCAACATTGACGCGGTAAATACCAAGTGCTTCGGCTCTCCGTTGGGTCCCGTGCTGTTTTCGGGTGCCAGCCACTCCCTCAAAATCGCCCGCGACATCTCCGCCGACCCAAAGTAGTTGACGTCCATGTTGCGGCGTGCGGCCGCCATGCTGCCATCGTCGGTCCACAGCAGAGGCGTCGACATGCCGGCCACGCACCAGACGATGTCCGGGGAGCGCCCGCCATTCCAGGCGATAGCTTCGGCGAGGACCGCGGCGGCGTAGTCGTGCTCGGAAACGTCGGCTGAGATGTAAGTGAAGCGTTGTGTGGACGGGTTCTTGGCGGCGGCGCGGACGTCGACGAGGGCTTCTTCAAGGCGCCCGACGTTGCGCGAGACGAGGATGACATTGGCGCCCTTTTGCGAAAGTTGGATGGCCGCTGAGCGGCCCATGCCTTCGGAGGCGCCGGTTAGGAGGACGGTCTGGTAACAGGGGTTGAGTTAGTGTTGTTTGGAGGTCGGGTCAGGTCGGGTGAGGCTTCGGGGCGCATACCCGGCCCTCGACTGGCATGTGGTTTTTGGAGCTGAAGAGACCCATTGTAGCAAATATGCCAATGGCCGCGACGACGGCTGCAACTGGGAGAGACCAGGAGGTGCTGAGGGTTTTCAATTGTTCCATCAGCGACTCTGAGAAGAGATAATGGTTCATCCTTCCTTGGATCGTGAAAGAAGATCGGGCTCGAGGAAAGTGGAATTGTTGACGCGGCGGCGCCTAAGCTATTCTGTATACGTCTAGAGTACGAACGAGTACCTCTACGGCGTAAATTTAGTGGATGCTGTCAGCAGTTCCCGTCGTACTGGAGCTTACACCCCTGTCTGTAAGTGACTTGTTGATGGGTGATGATTCGACCGATTTCTTCGCACTCCGTAGGAAAATGAGGTTTCTGGAACCATTTGCTGGAGTTTGCGTTTTCGAGTCTTCAGAAGCGGTTTTCTCTACTGTCATAACTGAACCCATTGAGGTCATGTCAACGTAAATCTGGCAGGCCTGGGGGGCATCTTGGAGCTTCCCGTCGACCCTGAGGACGGGATGGAAGCTTTGACCATTTCAGATGTAACTGTGGAGCATCTTCAATTGTGGGGTTAGGCAGCCTGCATGAGAGTGGAGCTGGGCGGTCGAGGTTCCGCTGAGAATGGATCGCAAATTGACAAGAGCAAAAAAATTCTGCCGCTTCAACATTTGTTGCCCGCCTAGCGAACGAACCCACCAGCCCATTCAACGAGCATCTCCAAGTGCCTTTTGGCAGCGTCTTCACGTCAACGTTTCTCAGTCGCGCCAAACTCCATCCAACACGCCTGAATAGATAACCGCGACACAAACGCAAAAATGGCGAAGAAGAGAAAAGCCCCGAGACCGACCGGTCCCGCCGAGCCTCGCGAGGTCGATGCCAAGGACGCCCGCCTTACCGTTAAGACTTACAAAGATGTCGCCAACTCCGAAGACGAATACTGGGAGAACCAGGATCGCATCGACTTTGACGACAGCGATGATGGCAGACAATCCAAGCGCAGGCGCCAAGACAAGGAGGAGGAGTTCCTAGAGGCTTCTGACGAGGAGGTTTTCGAGGAGGACGAATCCGATGAGGAGAGCGAACACGAAGACGCCGCGCCCGCGAAGGGCAAGAAGGTCAAGACAACAGTACTTTCCGACGAAGAGATGGGTGGTGAAGAGGAGGAAGAAGGTGACGAAGGATGGTGGGGTTCCTCCAGAAAGGACTACTACAATGCCGACCAGATCGAGACCGAGGCCGATGCCTTGGAGGAAGAGGCTGAGGCAAAGAGGCTCCAGGCCAAGAAGTTGGCCAAAATGTCCGAGGCCGATTTCGCGTTTGACGAGAGCGAATGGCTAGGAACCAAGGAGGAGGCCGAGGGAGAGGAGGATGTCATTACCGAGAAACTCAACGAGATCGAAGTCACAGAGGACATGGGGCCGGAAGAAAGATACAAGCTTCTACAGAGCCGATATCCCGAGTTTGACTACCTGGCGCAGGAGTTTAGGGAGCTGCAGCCGATTCTCACAACTCTTCAAAAAGAGGCCGAGGGCAAGCCTGCCAAGTCTCTGGAGATGGTCAAGTTCTGGACTCTTGGGTGTTACATCGCTTCACTCGCCAGTTATTTCGCTATCCTGACTTCGCCAGCAAGAGACAGCCAAGGTGTGTCCAAGACGATCAGCCCTACGGAACTCAGGGACCACGAGGTTATGGGCACGTTAATGAGCTGTCGCGAGGCCTGGCTTAAGGTCAAGGAACTCAAGCCGCTCAAGAGCGTCTCCTCGACCAGCGGCATGCTTTCGCCACCCGAAGATGAGGGCGAGTATGATGACCTGTCTGACGACGATATGGAGGACTTCAAGAAGATGCTCAAGAAGAGCAAGCGCGAATCCAAGGCTGAGCTCAAGGCCAAGGCGAAGAAGGAGGCCGAGAAGGCCAAGAAGGCCAGGGCTGTCGAGCAGTCTCTTGCCGATCTCTCCAGTTTGCTTGAAACCACCAAGACGGCAACCAAGGCCAGCAAGAAGTCTGTCAAGGTCGACAAGCGCGATGACGATGAGCGCTCCGACTTTGGTGACGAGGAGATCCTTGAAGCTCACGTGGCCAAGGAGAAGGCTGCTCGCAAGAAGAGTCTCAAATTCTACACCTCCCAGATTGTGTCCAAGTCCGCCAAGCGTGCGGATGCGGGTCGCAACGCCGGTGGTGATGACGATCTTCCCTACCGTGAGAGATTTGTAAGTCGGCCATTGCCTAAAAAACATGCCGTGTTGTCATATACTGACTTTTGCGCAGAGAGACAGGCAAGCACGGCTCAACGCCGAGGCCGAGAAGCGCGGCAAGAAAGACAGCAAGCACGGCGCCGTGCTGGGCGAGGGCGACAGCGACGACGAGGACAAGGCCGTTGCCAAGCAGGTGCGCGGAGAGGAGGACGAGTACTACGACATGGTGGCGCACAACGCGGCCAAGAAGAAGGAGGACAAGGCGGCCAAGTACGAGGCTTTGGCGGCTGCCAAGGGCGCCCGGGTCGTGGAGGAGACGACGATCGGCCCCGACGGCAAGCGCCAAATCAACTACCAGATCCAGAAGAACAAGGGCCTCACGCCGCATCGCAAGAAGGAGAACCGCAACCCGCGTGTCAAGAAGAGGATGAAGTACGCGGAGAAGCAGAAGAAGCTCAAGAGCGTCAAGGCCGTGTACAAGGGCGGCGAGGGCAAGGGCGGGTACCAGGGAGAACTGTCGGGTATCAAGACCGGCTTGGTCAAGAGTATCAAGCTTTCTTGATAGGGCTCTGGTTGTCGTGGTTGTTGGACTGGTTTGTAGTACTCTGGGTATATCATGCATGTATAGATTTTTGGGTTGTTGATAATCATGGCCTCAACGGAAATGGAAAAAAGCAGGCTTGCACACACAATGGCATTGTATTTCTTGAACACACTTGATACCTCTTCAAGATCTACAATATCTACAATGTCCAGTATTCTCAACACCGGAGGTCGCCGGTACTCGCACCCTGTTCAATCGTGTTAGTACAGGTTCATGGTAAACCCCGGGTCTGAGAATAGGGCTATATAAGAATCCCTCTCATTTTTTTTCTTTTTCTTTTCCATCCCAATTTTTAGTTCCTCTTCGTTTCTGTGCCCTTCCCTGGCATTTCTTGTGTGCCAGATTCCGAAAGAGCGAAGGCGATGTTGACTTGGAAAGGATACAAGGCCTGCGAGGGAGCCAATAGGAGCTCTGAGACGAATCAATGCAAATGCCCAAATCTCAACTTTGGATAAATGTAACACCACCACATGATAAATTATTAGATTGGGCAGTTTCTGAACAAACACAACATCCTAAACCGAACACTTCAATTTCGTTATCTTCAGTACAGGTATCTTCAACACGGATCGTTCAAGAAGTAGAGGTAATTTTTGGGATGAAACACTGGAATGTTAGAGCAATGATTAGGACATGCCACATTATTTTTTTCCAGTCCACCATGACTTCTTAAACCCACCAGGCAAAAGGAAGAGTTCCAAACCAACAGTCTGTTTTCGGTCTATCCAGAAACCCAGGTTTCCCTCGAAGGGTTCTCATGCTGTTGTTGGATGTTGTTGTACTAGGGTTTCACCTAGCGGTTGACGTACCCCACAAGATCCACCTACAGCCCGGGACGCTTGAGCCGCCTGAGACGTGCATGCTTTTAAGGGCTCTTTTGCCGCCGCCGAGGATGCATTACACGTATCTTGCAGCCAGGCGGGTCAACCTTGGGTCTTGGGGGAACCGGTTTGCGGATGAAGAGGCAAAGGATTTAAAACTAGTCATGCGACCATCAGACTTTTCACCATGTATGACTCGAATCGGATTGTAATCAGGTCGACTCTTTCCTTTGTTCAGCCTTTTTTGTTGACTTTGCATTTTGCATCGTTATCTTGAGCCTCACTTCAGTGTGTACTCTGTAACTCTTTGACCGACCGCTCATGAATCCTCAGGGCGGCTCTCAATTGAAGTGACGTATCTCCTGTCTACCAAACCCACAAAACAAGGACACAACAACAAAGAGCGAGGTGAACTGGGCATCCAAGTTCCAACGAATCTTGGGGGCAAACAACTCAATCGATAAGGCGGGAGAGTAAAGCGCATCAACAAAAACGCTTTCATTCAACCATCGCATCCTTCCTCACGCTTAAACCCACAAGTATTCTCAACCTGTACCTATCAAGAGACGGTTGCACAAAACAGTGAGACAGCATTACACGCGGTCCTACGGACAACAGCAGCCACCATGGCGCCCCCGACCGAACTCCTCAACCTCGACGTCGAGGCCATATCGGGGATCCTCGGGTAGGTCTCATTCCACTCCCAATTAACTTCACCTTCTCCATCTTACTAAACCCTCTCAACAGCTCCGTATCAATAGCATGCTGGGTCGTCGTCTTCTCCCCGCAAATCATCGAAAACTTCCGCCGCTCATCCGCCGACGGGCTCTCCATCCAATTCATCATCATCTGGCTAACGGGCGATGTCTTCAACATCTTGGGGGCCGTATTGCAAGGGGTCCTGCCGACCATGCTCATCTTGGCCATTTATTACACCATTGCCGACGTGGTGCTTTTGGCGCAATGTTTCTATTACCGGGGATTTACCTGGCGGGATGAAGTGGTCCCCACCATTGCCATTGACTCCGACGACAGTGAAGCTGCTTCAGAGCGTGATATGGGGAGTAGACGCGGAAAGAACAAGGGTAAGGGGAGGGTTGATGGTAGTCGGGGGACGTCGAGCGATGAAGGAAGAAGAAGGGTAGGAGAAGATTTGGAATCGGGACCGGATGAACGTACCGCTTTGCTGGGAGGAGCAAGAGAAAGAGGAAATGCAGCAGGCGTGTCATCCTCATCCGCGAGCACTATCACCAGCACTACCTTGACTCCCCACCACCACAACAACGGACATACCGGTCACGGCCACCACCTCAGAGTCAGCGGCGGCGGCGGCGGCGGCGATCTCTACCCCTACGACGGTACCGGCGAAGGCCGCAGGTCCAGCTGGTCGCATCTCTCGCCCGCGGTCCCCCTTGTTGACGACGCCGACCTTGAAGCCGAAATACTGCAGCAACCGCGCGGGCGCAACGGCAACAACCGTGCACGACCTGCTGCTGCCGGTCCCACAAAGCTGCAATCCTTCCTGTTCAACCTCATGGCCATCCTCATGGTTTGCGCAGCCGGCGTCATGGGTTGGTTTCTGTCTCGGGAGTATTACCCACAACAACCATCATATGAACTTCCTCCTCCATCTTCCGATCCCCAGGACGGCGGCCTCCCCAAAACAGGAGTCGAGTTCTCCTTTTGGGGTCAAATCTACGGCTACCTCTCCGCCATCCTCTACCTCGGGTCTCGACTTCCCCAGCTACTTCTCAACTTCCGGCGCAAGTCCACCGAGGGTGTCTCCATGCTCTTCTTCTTGTTTGCCTGCCTGGGCAACTTGACCTATGTCTTGTCCATCTTGGCCTACGACGGATCGTCGGAATGCGCTGCCGGCCCGGGCGATTGCGAGGATGGAGAGCCAGGACAGATTTACTGGCGCTATGTGCTGATCAACATGAGTTGGTTGGCGGGCAGCGCGGGAACATTGTTGTTGGATGCGGCGATTTTTATACAATTCTTTCTGTATAGTAACGAGGAGGTTTGGAGTGATGATGAGGATGATAGTGAGTGGGATAGTGAAAGTGGGAGTGGGAGTGATGGGTGTAGTGTGATTAGTGAGAGGAGTGGAACGGTCAGTGAGGATGGGCAGGCAGGGGTTGAGCAGGGCCAAGAAAGTGATGGGAGGGGGTGGGATAGTGATGATGAGAGAAGCAAATTGGATGAGGCTGAGATGAGAGGTAGGAGGAGGAGGGCGGAGAGGGATGCCGGGGTGAGGGGAGGTGCGTCTGTGGGTGCGGGTGGAAGTGAGAGTGGGAAGCTATGAGCGAGGTAAGTGCTTCACATGTATGGGTTTCAAAAAATGGTTGACGGATGTATGGCGAAAGGCAAAACGGGAAATGGGCGGGCATATATGGGCGTTTAGGATGACGTTCTGGATCATACAACTTGGATCAAGGCTCTTACATTGTTGCAAAATGAGATATACAACCAATTCCCTCATCATCCTCTTTTCCACTCACGAGCCTACACAATCCCCCCCTTTTAAAGCTTATGCCTCTTCTTCCCGCTCGCAATTTTCTCAAACTCCCCCTGCGGCACTCCACTAACAAACCTGTCCAACCCCGCCATCACCTCCGCCACATTCTGCGCATCATACACATCCCTCTCGGGCCTTCTAATCAGGCTCTTGATCCCTAACAAACTATCTCCGACCAAATGATCGCCCAACCTTTCCTCAATTTCCTTTAACACCAACCCCTTAAACTTTTCCGTCTCTCCCTTTCCGACCTCCTCAAAGCACTTGGTCACAAACCCGGTCTGCACCAGCTCCTCCTTTGTAATTTTCTTACTCATAATCAGCGCCTCGTTAGCCTTGGGTAGACCCAATCGCTGGACAAGACCGCGGGAGGCGCCTCCTTCGGTTACTAGACCGAGCGAGGAGAAGGGGGTGAGCAGGAAAGTGGAGGGGACGCAGTAGATGAAGTCGGCGAAGGAAACCAAAGCGGCGGAGAGGCCGATGACGGGCCCATTGAGACCGACGATCAGAATCTTGGGGTGCGTATAAAAGGCCTGGGTGATGTTGAGGTTGTTGGCGACGAAGTTGCGGAGCCAGTGGTTGTGGATGGCGTCTTGAGAGGAGAGGCCTTCGGAGGGGGCGACGTTCGATCTGGAGATGGAGACGTCGGCACCACTATGTATGGGGACATGCATATTAGTTGGTTGTTAGATTATGAAAAGTGACAAAATGGATGATACTTGGGGGGGACTTGATGCTGTGTTACATAGTGCCGGTTGTGGCGGTCAGGGGAAAGAGGTTAATGGGAAGTAAACTAAAGCTTGGCTTACGCAGAAAAGTAACGGCCGGTGCCAATGATCAGGGTAATGTAGACCTCGTCGTGGGTCGCGACCTCGCGTAGCCGTTGAGCCAGATCGTAGTATTGCATCTGGGTGAGGGCATTGAGTTTCTTTTCGTTGTTGATGGTGATGATGGCCAGTCGGCCCTTGTACTCGACATTGATGACTGACGGTTCCGCCATGGCTCCGTATTGGTGGGACTACCTATTCTGAATTTTCTGGACTGAAGCTGTGTTGAAAGCAAAAGAGAGGAAGAAGTGAGAGAGATCTTGATATGCAAGATTCCAAAAGATGGAATTCCTTCCCCGGATGCCGAGAATGAGACGAACCCCTGTTTACGCGGGGCCAGCGGGCTTGGAAACTGTCAAGATATTCCCCACAATGCGGGGGTGGAGACGGTCATGCCTCGGCTATCCACTTTTGCCCTATGAAAGGTTGTTACCTATGATATTGACATGGTCTTTTTCCTTTGGCAAGTCAACAGCCACATGCTGGGGGGGGTTGAGGACGTGTTTGGAAGATGGTGGTCAGAATGAGGTTACCTAGAGGTAGGTTTTGAGGTTGAAGGATTGCACTGTCCTTCTAGAACAAGTGATTCCCCGCCTCGAGTTTTCGTTATCGGGATATTTACCTAGCAGAAAACTGTCTTCTCAGACCAATCAATCCATTAGAATCACCACATTGATTTACATTCCTCCCAGTATTCAAAGTCATTGCAATGCCTAAGTTTCATACCTCGGATTACGCTTTTATACGATTAGTGATCAGGTGGGTCAACCCATGCGCACTACAGCAGTCCTTATCTTGACCTACCTGGTCACCCATTCTACCCATCTATCTGAACCGTCAGGGATCAGGGACGGTAATAACCGTCAGAGTACTGAAATAATGCTGAACCTGATGATGGCGGCGGAAACTGCTGACCGTTTGTAACCTTTGTAATTTACGGCGTAATGAAAAGAAATAATCGGGTAGTTGATGAAAACAATGGATCTCCATCTCACAATGGACGGAGCTCCAACTCGATGTACACTTATGTACGGGTCTCTTCCGCGACCTATAGAAGCGTCTCCACGGCTGTCTATCTCTCCTCGTATCCTCCTTATCCTCAGCAAGGGCGGGCAGCCATCAAGGGCCTGATCGTTCCATATTCGAAAGAAAGAAAATTGTCCTTAGTAACCTGTTCCCTGTCATCCAAGGCGGCGGGAATCCTTCCCACAAAAGAAATAGCTTCCAAGTTGACCGCAGCGCAGAGTGGCACTGAACTGTCAACGAAGGGCGCACGCTTGTCATTCTGCTGTGGGCCTGTGGAGCCTATGGAGAACAGCAAGTGTTAGTTAGTATCTCGTCTTGAAACTTGGGTCCTTGAAGGCACAGATATAAAAGATGGAAGTGTCCCTTTCGATGTTGGCACTTCCAATAATTTATATTACTTCAGATTGAGTGCCTCAAATAGGAAAAGAAATTGGTTCGGGTCTACCAGAAAGTGGAAGACAAACACGTTCAACCAAAGCTCGGCAGGTGACCAGAAACCTCAAGATGGCTTCCCAATCAACCTTTGATATACCACTGGACTCACTGCCTCCATCCTATCGAACCACCGAACGCAATGCGGACTTTGACCCAATCCGCCGAGCTGAGACCGGCACTCCTGAGCCTCAAGATACCTCTGTTCAAGAACCTGTGAGACATGAGTTCTCCCAGCTACCGCCAGTCGACGGCGGCAAGGACGCCTGGCTCTTTTTGGCCGCTTGTTTCGTTGTCGAAGCATTAGTTTGGGGTACGTTCAGCAACATTTATCATGCACCTCTAACTCAGGTAACATCAGCTAAAAAGGCCAAATGCTGACCGTGACCCTCTACACCAGGCTTCCCCTACTCCTTCGGCGTCTTCCAAGACTACTACAGCACCCACCCGCCCTTTTCTTCCTCCAGCAACCTCGCCGTTATCGGCACCTGCGCCATGGGTATCATGTACATCGACACTCCCTTAATCATGTCCTTCTTCCGGCGTTTTCCACGGTTCGCGCGATGGGCTCCCATTGTTGGGTTGCTAGTCATGTGTTTCGCCCTGGCCATGTCGTCCTTTTCCACAACCGTCACGCATTTGATCGTCACCCAGGGAATTCTTTACGGCATCGGGGGCTCGATCGCTTACTCTCCTTGCATTCTCTACCTGGATGAGTGGTTTGTCAAGAAGAAGGGATTGGCTTACGGGATTATGTGGTCCGGCACTGGTTTGGCGGGCGTGGTTCTGCCGCCGTTGCTGGAACATCTTTTGTCCAAGTACGGGTATCAGACGACACTACGCATCTGGGCCGTGGCGGTGTTCGTCTTGACGGCGCCGTTGGCGTGGTTTTTGAAGCCTAGGGTTTCTGTTGGGGGCAAGTTTGCGGCAAGTGAAGCAGTCTCGAACTCTTCTACGTCTGGGACAACAACCCCAACCAGCAGCAACAACAACAACAATACTGACTTCCACGCTGCACCCCCAACCCCCTACACCCCTTCTTTCTCCTTCGTCCTCACCCGGCCCTTCCTCTTCTACCAACTCTTCAACATAGTCGAAGCCCTCGGCTTCTTCCTCCCGGGTATCTACCTCCCCTCCTACGCGCGCTCCGTCCTGCAAGCCCAGGGGTTTCTCACGTCTCTAACTCTTTTGTTGCTCAACGTTGCCTCCGTCTTCGGCTGCGTCGCCATGGGCTGGTTCATCGACCGGCTAGACGTCACTACCTGCATCATGCTGTCGACAGCCGGCACCGTGCTGGGGACTTTCTTCCTCTGGGGGTTCGGCACCAACCTGGCGGTTTTGTATGTGTTTTGTGTGGTGTATGGGTTCTTTGCGGGCAGCTTCACGAGTGCGTGGCCGGGGATTATGAAGGAGGTTGCCAAGTTGGGTCATGGCGGCTCTGCTGAGACTGGAAGTGAACACGGGAGTAAGCCGGTTGATCCGACTATGGTGTTTGCCTTTTTGGCGCTGGGGAGGGGAGTGGGAAATGTGGTCAGTGGGCCGTTGAGTGAGACGCTGGTTAAGGAGCTGCCGTGGCAGGGTAGAGCGTTGGCTGGATATGGGAGCGGATATGGAGGGCTGATTGCGTTTACAGGGGTGACGGCGTTGGTGGGAGGGGGAAGCTTTCTGTGGAAGAGGTTGGGGTGGTTGTGAACTCATGGGTTGAGTATTGTGATAGGGGATTGAGTTCTCGATGCGAATGTGTGCAAGAGAGACTACAGTCTCCTTAGACCTGTGTTTTGGCGTTGCAGGTAGAAAGGAAAGGCCATCATGTTCAGCTACAGCATGAATTGGGGGTGTAGACGACCAAGCAACCATAACAAACGAAACGAGTGGTGCGTGAAAACACTCGTCTTTCATTTATGATCCCTCATCGCTTGATGGTAATGTTGAGAGAGGTGAATAGCTAACCCTGCCCTCTAATATTCCTTAAACCGTGCTAATATGGATTGTGGCTGGACATGACGCAAGGCAGTCGCCATTTCACACTGATCAATTGATGAAGGTATCACCAGATCTCGGCGCGTCGGCAGCATCGAGACCGACTTGATGGTACCAAAACCCTGCAGAGGTCCTCAAAGTAGAACAAAACTTGAGGCTGAGGTTCTTGAGCTGACGGTGTAATGGATGATGAGCATATCGTATTTCTTCCCACTTGAGCCATGGCGAGCACGGACGAGATGTGATGCTGCTTGAATGTTGAGGTCACCGCAATATTGTGTTTTGTGACTCCCCCGTCTTCCATCAGATGGCAGGAAACGTTGTGCATACCTCGTTCCTCGGTCTCTGCCCGTGACACCAAACATCAACATCCGAGGAGATTTTGCCTGTGCTATGTTCAGGTACAAGGAACATGGTGCGGTATGGTACGATGCTGCTCACTTTATTCCTTCAAAGTTGCCGGAACACCGTGTATGAAGTCGGAGAAGGTCAGCACCACGGACTACGCACGCATGTTCATTAAATGTGCCGCATGGAGTTACCAAAAACCAAAAGCACGGGTCTTGATACCAGACGCTCTGCCAATCGCTTCTTCTGCGGCGATTTCACTTAGCGATCAGCATGAACATGAAGGTAGACGTGTTCCACAGAGAAGTCGGGCAAAAAGAAGCTGTGCTAGGGGGAGTTGAGATGTTTGTCCTTTTTAGTCCCGCTACAGCACACGAGTGATCATAGGACAGAACACTCAGCTGCAGCGGGGTGGATTAGACCGGCTGTCTAGGCCTTGGGATTTTTCTTCCACGCGAACGATAAAATTAAGTTAACCTAGAGCGCAAGGAGAGATAGCGCAGAGGCAGGCAAGTTGTGGGTTTTGTGTATGTGTATGTGATTGTGTTTGTAATCTTATAACGCGATGCTGTCAAGGGGGATTGAATTAGGTCAGGCAGGAGATAGATAGTGTCGCCGCCGTCAAATCGTTGTATGGCTGCCGGAGCAACTGCATCGGGGAGCAGGAGAACACGAATAACAGCTCTGGCGTAACACCCGGGGCATGTTGAACATGACAGCCAAACATAGTTGAGGTCGGTCGACGGGGATCTCTTGCGACGTTGCGCAGAGTTTGGATGAGTTGGGAAAATGTTGTCGTTTTGTTGGTTGTCAGCTTGTTGTGCTTGTGCTGTGAAAAGGAGGAAAGGGATCAGAAATTTCAAATTCTCGGCGCAGTTTTGTCTTCGCATCTGCATATGGCCCGTGCGTCACTCACCCCACCCTGAATTGCGCCCGCTCCTGTCCAGGTTTGGGCGGAGGGGCGGCAGCGGTCGGTCCGAGACTGACGGCAGTGGAGATGGCCTGTGCGCTGCCTGCCTGCAACCGCAATGCGAGGTACAAAACCAAATCGTCGCAACCGCCAGTTTTCCACTTTTTCTTCTTTTCTTTATTAAACACTTATAAACGCACCTTAAATCAACCGAGACTGACTGACTCCTCCACTCGCTGTCGGTCAATAAGAGTGCAAGAGTAACTTGAGTCTCCTTCCCGCTATCAACACGGCATCAGCGTGTTCATTTCCCAATGGCTCTGAGACCGGTCGGCGGGGGGTTCTCTACATCTCCAATCCCATCAAGCGACAGCATGTGAACGGCAATGAACTACTTGTCCACAATATGATGACAGCCGCCGTGCCAGGGTGATCCGGGTGACCTAGGGTGACCTAGGGTGACCTAGGGTGACATGGAACGAAGCGTTCTCTACCAAATCGAAAGAGCCACTCCCTTCGGTTTCGTTGAACCAACATGTCAAATACGGATGGCCACAGAGGCGCAATAACTGTAAGGCATCTCCCCCTAGAACCTCGCTGTGTGCTTCCCCGTGTGTAGGTGATAGTTTCCGTACCACGTAACAGAGCAAGACGGGTCTAGGATGCCTCGTGGATCAGTACCGTGCTCGTATTTGGCTACAGCTTGACGAACCGTTGCCGTTCACCATCGTCTGCCGTCCTCGCCGTCCGTCCGAGCCTCCAAGCTGCTGCACACCTAAATCGAGATACGCCCCGTGGAAGGAGTTGCCGGCATCGTCCTACCTGAGAAGCTCCACTGTGTGTCTGGGAAGTGCCCCTCTGGGTCTTGTCTTCCTAACTTGACGGACAGCTACAGCCGATGGGGGTCAACTGGACACGCTGGTCGGCTGCGGAGGGGCGAGGGGTTCCACGCCACTGTCGGAATTAATGACCAAATGGGTCATTCATGGGTATGGGTAAACGGGGGGTATGCAAGTTTGTGTCAACCGTGGTTGGCGATAGCCTCACCTACCTGCTTCGGACCCCTCTCGCAACTGAAACATCCAGCAACCAAAGTCGCAAATCTCGAGTTGCAGATATGCAAAGGTTCGAATCTGGTGGTCTTGGGTACCTGGATTCACATCTTCGAAGCCGAGAGACAGGACCACGGTGCGTTTATCCGTCAATCAAACCTTGCTTCGTCATGCCATGTCAGGCACAAGAACACTACAGCATCCTAGGCTGACGCACAAGTCGTTCCTACATCCGTGGTCCGACTCGACAACCGCCAGACTCAGCAATCATGTTGGGTTGCTCTGTGGCCTGTACCATGGTCAAGTATAGACTTGAAGCCCCTGGACTCGCTGAACACGGGAGTAACTACCAGCTCAGGCGTTTCCCACCGGGGATCAAGGAAGTTTCACCCGACTGTCGAGATATTTCCTTCTCTTTTCCATTACTTAGTCCGAAGCTGGCCGGTTTGGGCTCGGTTCCAGCAGCCACTTCCCAAGACCAGATATGGCCGTTGTTCCGTTGAATGCGGCTCTGCCCGCTTCATACCTATCTTTCACTGCGAGTTGTGAACCACTTTCGGAACTGGCGGTCAGACATCATCATGCTCAAGAAGTAGTGTACCGTATCCTCTTGCCTTCACGGCATCACGAAACACCGGCAGTTTCCCCTTCTTGGCCTCCATGGTGACTATTACCAAGACAGCCTGCCATATGCCGCCGGGATGGATGATGTACCAGTGTCAATCTACCGAGGAATAGGAAGACTTCCCCGGTCTGACTCCTCCGTCTTTCTCAGCTTACCCTCTTACTATGAGAATTAACGTACGGAAGGTCGCAGCAAACTATCAACTTGTGACGCAGGAGGGCAAAGTCGTACGGCTCCTCTTTCTCAACCGTGTATTGTAAGTCTGTATTGCCTTCGGGCTGATTGAAGCCTGCGGAGGTGGAAGTGCGATCTTGACTTAAGCTGTGAGCCTTGGCATTAGTGTTGACAACCAAGGTCATGGTGGCTTTGATGCTGAGAGAGCTTGATGTGATCAGGACTGTGAGCTCAGCCCAAGAGAATAGCCCTCGATAAGCGCTGTGTGTATCATGAGATGATGTCCTGACATGGCAGTCACGATGTTGGGTCAAAGCGTTGTCCGTTCGGACGGCTGAAGTATATAAGCCTCCTTGGTCAGCAGAGACGGTGAGATATATCGGACACTCGACAATGAGAATCCAACAGAAGCCTCATCTCTTCTCTTCATTTGCTGGACAGTACTTACATATCCATTCAAGATACATGTTATTTTCCGCCTCGACCGACTATCGATACGTCAACATGATCAGATCCACCAGTAACTGTGGCTCATGCCTTTTCTTCACCGAAAACGTGGTCAGCAACTACATGTCATTCATTGGGTTAACCCAGTATGACTGGGAAAATCCGACGATGATGGACGGTCCAGATGATCCGGACCCAAAAACTGCCAAGCAGGCCAGAGGCACCATTCAGTATGGGCCAGATGAGGAGGACCCTCACCAAGCCGAAGAACCCTACAGACGCTTCATAGGCATCATTCTTTACGGCGATAGTGAAATCGGAGGTTCGAAAAAGCCTTCTTCCAAGAAATAATCCAGTGAGTTTGCACTTTTCTTTCCCATCTAAGGACTCATTGTGATGACAGGATGATTCCTGACATCTCACACCGACAAGATACGTCTGGCTACAAGAGACATGTCAACATGCTTTTGACAAGCCACGGGAACCCTGTCCCAAAGTCCCGGTCAAAGTCATATTGAGACATTTACGTCTCAGTGACCCCAGGTCTGCTGCTTCAGTTATATAACGGATCACGACTGGGTGACGGAATGTCATCTGCTTTGCCCCGTGTCTCTATTTTTCCTGCACCTATATTCTGGTTAAATTTTTATATTTTTACTCCAATTTTTTTTTCTCGCGGCTTACATACTATACCACTACACCTCCCAAAGAATTCCCATCTTGATAAGCTTGTTACCCTGCGGGGGGTTCATCTAATATTGATGTTTGTTCAAATTTGGAAGAAGGCAATTATCACGGGAAACGATCATGGTGTGCTGCACGGTACCTTCTAGATGAGGATGGGAATGGCGGAAGACAAAATCGGGCGGCTCTTGTAATTTTCAACCAGCGTTTCTCTTTCTCTGGCTCAATTTCCCTTATCTTGCTTCTAGAATTCTTCCCTAATACAGTACTGGACCGTCCTTCACCCATCGATGCGTGTCCCCAGTTCCTTTTGTACCGTACATGTCCATGTCAATGCATATATGTCTTAAATTCACCCGCCTTATCACGTTTTCCGCTTCCTCGCATACGCGCGCCAGATATCACGGCTCTCGTGTGTCTCAGCTTGCGACATACTTCGTGCCGCCACCAGGCTACCGAAGGCAGCCCGCATGCAGACCCGACTGACTGTTCCTGTCTCGGACTTTCCCTAAAGGACTGAACTGGACGCGGTGAGGGTGAGTAACACTCTCCAATTTGTCTGTACTCTAGACTGACATTCTAGCCCTCGCAATTGATACATAATTGTCAGCTGCAGTACAGCGTTGACTGATTGACTGACTGACTGACAGGCTGTCAGTGAGACTTTTAGGCGGTCTACCGACAATGGACATGCGAGTTCAGGTTCAACCAGACCACTATATGCAAGACAAAGATCCCGAGGTCTATTTTTGACTGAATCTGGGGATCATTGCTTCCATTCTACATTATCATCATTTATCCATGGACAGCTGGAGGGACAATTTGAACTGTTGAAAAGCTCGGTAGCAAAGAGAAAGAAATATTCTTCTTCCCTAACAGTACAATCCAGAAGCATCACCCTAGATACTTCCGGTTTCGTAGTTAGCCCTATGAAAATCCCACCTTTGGGTTGAGACAACATGTTTCAAATATCCTTGGCTGCGAGGTATAAGTACTGAAAAGCCTCATGACAAGGAAGCGTGCCACGAGCCAAGCAAACAGAAAACGAAACAGGAAGTCGAAAGTACACCGCACATTACGCTAGAGGTGAGTTAGCTTTAAGGCAGGTGAGACATCTACATAATGCGAGGATTATTTCCGTCGTCGCTTTGAAGCGGGACATTGAAAGGATAGATTAGAGGAAAGTACTGAGCCTTAGTGAGCTTCGGGGCAGCCAGATAAGAAGGTAATGAGGTTTGGAGGCAGGGAGAAAGGGTACTTCTGTTTCAGTACTTTCATGGAAGTTATTCTTGAGGATTTTTGATGTTAAAGAAAGTTTGAGTCTGAAGAGAGTACCAATCTCGACACAAACAAGGGTTGAGGAAAGGGGTGCAAACAAATTGTCCCAAACACAATAAAGAATTCAATAAATAACTCAAACGTCAATGCGACTCGCAATCTCTGCTACTGCTGGGGCCGCTTGGAGTTTTGTTTTATCCGTACCAAAATGTGAAAGACTTTGGTTGATATCTCGGGGAAAAGTCGGGAAAAGAAATGGAATACAACACTGGTTAGAGTTGCCCTTATGACCTAAAACTCTATGTCTACCTAGAGATCTGCCTTGGACAAGAGCATTCGACTTTGCTTTTACTGGCATAGCGTTGGCGAATGGATCCTCGAAAGTGGGAGTGTGGCGTTGATTCGAGCCGCCTTTATAAGAACATCGTGTGCAGGGCATATTAACTTGACTATGCTCGTTGTGCGATGGAAGTTCATCTTTGGCCTTGCACAACCAAATGCTTCACTCTATCAAGAAACTATGTGGTGTTGATAGTTTCGTAGGAGAATGATATTTGCCAATTTGGGAAGCTCGGCGCCTTTCAAGCCGCCGTACCCAGATAAATCTTCTTTGTCGTCAGGGCCAACCTGATTGACGGGTTGGGGCAAGACCCCAGATTGTTGGGATGACATTGAATGGAAGGCAAGCTGTTCAAACCTCTTTTGGGCAACATTGATGGCAAACACGAGTAATGGCTTTTTGATAGCTAGAAGGGGGGTTTTGTTCCTACTATGCTTCGTTTGCATTCACGACTTACCATGAAAGCATGAAGTTCTCCGGGCTGCTGCTGGTTGGAGCTGCACTGATTGTGTTGGCGCACGAGAAAGAACACATCATTGTCGACGAGGCTAATAACCATGCCTATGATCACAAAGCGTGCGGACCAGAGGGGCTAGGAGACGACCCCCTCCGATCCTCTGCTGCCGACATTCTCGCGACTGGCGAGACCGATGCGTTGACTTACTACGCCGGGAACAGTGCCAACTCGCATCCCCAAGAAGATCCCAACACCTCCCCAGGGCACAACTGGAGCAGTACCAATCCCTGCTTCAACAGCATCGTTTCCAACGATGCATTCTGTGTCTTCACAGACACTTCCTACGCCAATGACGAAGGAATCTCTTTCATCACCACCGCTCAACGAGCCGCTTACCTTATTTCCCTTTTATCCTTCACTCCGCATTCGAATATTACATCCAGCCCTGCAAAATACACCATCAGCTCCATTCCCGGTAAAGGCCTGGGTCTCATAGCCAGCACCCGCATCCCTCGCGGTTCTGTGATACTCTCCTCACACCCGACTCTCATGATCGACTACCGCGTCTTCGACGAACTGCTGCGCACCGATCACATCTCACTCCAAGCGGCCGCCATCTCCTCTCTCCCACCGGCCCACCGCTCGGCCTTTTTCAACCTCTCCACGCAATCGAAGAATGCCAGCGTCACCGGTGGTCTTTCGCGAATAGCCCTGACGGATACCATTATAACCACTAACGCTTTTGACATCCCCGCACCTCCACCTCGGCCTCGGCCTCCTTCTCCTCACTCCTCTCCTCTCCACAACCAAATCGACCCTAACGATGCCCCCTGGCACACAGTCTTCGCCTCCTCCATCTCCCGCCTCAACCACGACTGTCGCCCCAATGCCGATTACCGATGGGACTGGAACAGCAACAAAGGAGGGCCAGGCCTGGTTCAAGTGATAACAGCCGTGAAAGACATCCTCCCCGGGGAGGAAATCACCATCTCTTACATCAACCCACTTGGATCCCGTAAGGCGCGGCAGAAACTCCTGAGTACGGCGTGGGGGTTTGAGTGCTCTTGTGAGCTTTGCTCACGGTCGGGGGGAAGGGTGGAGGAGGCGGATTGGAGGGTGAGATTGATCAGGAAAGTTTGGAGACTGTTGAAGGAAGGGCAAGATGGTGGTAGTGAAGTAGAAAGGGGAGAGGAGGAGGGAGGGTGGAAGATGGGGAGTAGAGAGCGAGGGGAAGGGAAAGGGGAAGGGGATGGAACAAAAGCGGCAGAGTTGATGGTGAGTTTGTATGAAATGGAAGGGCTATGGGGGACGATTCACGAGGCGTATGCAATGGCGGCGAGGGAGCATAGTAAAGCGGGAGAGACGTGGATGGTGATGAAGTGGGCGGCATTGGCGGTAGAATTTGGGACGATGGTGTTGGGAGAAGGGGATGAGGCGCTTAGGGAGATGAAAGGGTTGGCGAGGAATCCCTGCGGCCATGGGGCTTGGAGTAGTCGAAACAAGAGCGAAGGTTATGGGGAGGGAGATGAAGAAGGTTGGTGAACCTTTTTCATTTTCACATGTTTCAAGATCTGTTGATATAGGTATGAAACCAAAGTCGTTGGAAAGGCTCTAGAATATGTGTTTGATGATGCCCTGGTTGGTTGGCTCTTCTGTTGAATGGTGCCTCTGATGGTTCAGTTGTCTTCGGCACTCAAGGTTCTGGGCCCCAATGTCCTGTTCAGGTACCTGAACACAGCAGGGAAGGCGGTACTAACAGGACGTCATCAGTGGATCGTTTCAGGCCATACGCGAGGTATCCATAGCCACCCGGTCATCCGGCTCTTGACGGAAGGAAAAAATATGTCAAATAAAATCTGCCTCCATGCCATCGAGTCGCTGATCAGGAACACCATCTCAAAGTCTTCTCAGAGTGCTCCAGACCGTTGAGAAAAAGCAACAGCTTCCACTTCCATCAACCTCAAGCTCCAGACCCACCCATCCCCAGTATAGGGCAGTTAGCGACATAGTGTGCATAGCAAAAAACAGGCGCCCAGAGCTACTAGTCGCCGTCCGCAGCTTGGCGACAGGGCGGAGTGCGGGGTAACATCGAGCTTGTTCGCTTGTGGTGCTGCACCTTGATGTCAATCCTCCTTTCCTCCATTCTGCCAAACAAGGAACCGCTAGAGGTAGAACTACTAGACTTTCAGCACAGCCTCACAAGAACCACCATCGACGATTGAAACACAACAATTTGGATCACGCAAGACCTCCCACCCGTCATTGCCCAACAACGAAATCTCAACATTCTTTCGCGCGCCCTGCCCACCACTCGTTTGCGACACGACATCACTGACTGGTACCCAACACCGATTCCATACCATCACCACAACAACATCCCACAACTACGACAATACCCCCCCTTAGGCAGCAATAATGGATTCCGAAAAGGCCATCGCGGCCATCAAAGAGGCTAGACCCCCTGCCACTGACCGCTTCACATATCTTACCATTGTCGAGACGAACCTCTCTCCGGCCGTCCTGCCAACCCTCAATGAAGTCCTCCAAGATGCAGAGCTCACTCAGGAAATCGGTTGGGATCTGGTTTATAACCTAGTCAACCTTCCCGGCTCCGACGAGTGCTTGGAGACGATTGCGCGACTGGGCAACCCCCGTGAAGTTATTCTCAAGGTCCTCGAGACCCTCGAACTCCTCAGCCAGGATGACGGCTATCAGAGCGACGACGAAAGTGAGGCAGGGGAGACCAACGGCGAGAAGTCGGTGCCGTTCAAGCAAAAGTTCATCACCCTAGTCAACATGCTGTCCATCCTACATAAGCGCATCAAGACGAAATATCCAAGCCGATTCCTCGCTACATCCCTACAGACCATCTACAACACCTACCGGCCCAACCATGAGATGACCGCGGCCGTCATCAACCTCGTTCGTAGCTTAGCCGGTAACAAGAGGCCACCTCTTCCCACCCGCAAGTCGAGCGTCAACGTCGCAAATCCAGATCAGCATGGGGATGCCACTAAGAATGCCCCCGATCCCGAGGCAGACAAGGACACTGAGCATCCCACAGAGACTGCGATACAGGAAAGGTTGCTCTTGAGCTTCGCGACATGCATTCTTGAGTCCTTTGTCAACAAGAACGATGTGGCGTGGGCACCAAGGCTGTTGGAGTTCCACAACCCGGAGAAGATCGTCCCTGGGCGCAAGACCCTCATGGCGAGATTCCGTGAAGAGAAGGAGCTGTCGGAGAAGGATGGCGCTGTTGGACAGTTGGTGGTATGTTGACTTTGTCCTTGTGAATGAAATGTCGCCGAGTGCGCTGACCCAATAACACCACAGGCATTGATCGCTGATCTCGGTCTGTCGTCTTGCGACAAAACCTTCCTTAGCCAAGTCACCGAGGGCACTCTCCAAACCGATCCCCTATCCAAAACAGAAGACATAGCCAAGCCGGAAGACATTGGCTTGTCGACGGGTGGATGCGTCATTCTTTTGGCATACTGGGTGTTCTCTACAACCGTGTTCGACTCCGACCACCCGGTACCCGATATGCACATCTTCCCCGACCACTTGGCCATGCTCGAGAAGTTCCTTCAAGATGACGCTGAGGATCAGATTCGAAAAGCGCCGGGAACGGTGCAAGCCCTGGTCACCATCGGCCTTTGGCTTCACGACAAGGGTCTTATTTCAGCGATTCCCAAGGCGCCGCTCGCCAACCAAACGACGAACCCTGACGAAGCAACCTCGGACTACATGCGCTACATTCTTTTTGTAACACTCATTGCGGTCTTCCACCCGCAACTACACGTGCGCAATGCCGCGAGCTGTCTTGCCGGGCTGGTTCTTCACGCCGACCCAGCCGACGACGACCGTCTGAAGATTCTGTACGATCTTCTCGAAAACTGCGACTACGCATCGCTCAAGGCGTGCGCAGTCACATGGCTCCGCGAAGAACTTATCGCTGCCGCTCCCAATGCGCAAGCAGCCCCTCAAAATCTTGCGGCTCTAAACAATCAGGCTCCCCTCCCATCACCATCCCTGCAGCCGGGTACCGCGACACCTGGCACAAGATCGAGGGCTGGAACAAACATGAACGTATTCGCTGGTCCTCAGGCGCTCGAGACGGTCCAGTACGTAGTATTTCCCAACATGGGCTTCCTCAAAGAACTGGATCTCCAGAAGCTGGTGAATGAGTTGGGCACCAATGCCCCCTTTTTCCTCCAGGCTGTGAACTTTGGGTTGTTCTTGTGGAGTTCGGCGGACAAGTGGAGGAGGGTACTGCCTCCGAACTTGGATGCGACGGTCAAGGAGCGCTGGTTCGCGCCGCTTCATGATGCGGTAGCGAAGGTGAAGAAGGCCGTGGACAGCGGAGAGATTGAGGGCCAAGAGTTGGGGTCATTGCAGTTCGACTTGGATGTGTTGAGCGAGCGTCTGAGTCGGTTGGAGGCGGCCGAGGGCTTTGCTGTTGAGAAGTAGATGATGTATAGGGATGAATTTAATGCAATATGCCCTACTGAAAAAGCATGGCTTCAGCAAGAGAAGGGATGGGTTTATATGGACGCTTTCAATGGGTATGGTTGGGAGGACACGATGTATCAAGGGGTGGAGTTTGTCGGTTCTACGAAAGTCAAGCGAAGTAAGTGTCTACTTGTACTGTTAATGAGTATGTGCTCGTGTAGCTAGCTGTTACGCGCCGAATGGTCGCAAGTGACCAAGCAAGAGAGTTATCGTATAACCTGCTACCCATCTATGCTTTCGTGAACCCGTTCCGCCGTGCAACTTGGTGATGATATGACAGTGAATTCAGGGGCCACAGATGGGGTAACGGCATGGACGATGGCAAAGTGCACAGACCACCTACTTTGCCGGCCAGCCAGTGAGACAAATTAGGCTTAGCGCAGATTACTGGCAGCTGACTCCGCACAAGACACAAAAATCCACCATCCACTGGCAACAAAATCCTTTCCTGATCCCTACTTCGCTCAAGTCGACAGACGCAACATAGCATACCTATAGAAGAAATTCTACAGGAAGACGGCCAAGATGTCCAAGATTTCCGTCGGTACGTTTTCGCAATCGCCGGGAATCGTCTTTTTTCAAGATGACGACACCAAAATGACAATTCCGCTGATTATTTTGACTCTGGACAGCCGCTGTGCGTCAGCACGTTACTGACCTTCTTGAGTACTCTAACGAGACCAAGAAGCGCAACTTCCTCGAGACCGTCGAGCTCCAGATCGGCCTCAAGAACTATGACCCCCAGCGTGACAAGCGTTTCTCTGGCACCATTCGCCTGCCCAGCATTCCCCGCCCCAACATGAGCATCTGCATTCTCGGTGACCAGCACGATATCGACCGTGCCAAGCACGGCGGTGTTGACGCCATGTCCGTCGACGATCTCAAGAAGCTCAACAAGAACAAGAAGCTCATCAAGAAGCTTGCTCGCAAGTACGATGCCTTCGTCGCCTCCGAGGCCCTTATCAAGCAGATCCCCCGTCTGCTCGGTCCCGGTCTTTCCAAGGGTATGTTTTTGTCGGCTCCTCCTTTCAGCCAAGTCAGAAACACAGAATGCTAACGAAATGACCCCTACTACAGCTGGCAAGTTCCCCACCCCCGTCTCCCACTCCGACGACCTTACCGGCAAGCTCAACGAGGTCAAGTCTACCATCAAGTTCCAGCTCAAGAAGGTTCTCTGCATGGGTGTCGCCGTCGGCAACGTTGGCATGACCCAGGAGCAGCTTGTTGGTAACATCATGTTGGCCATCAACTACCTCGTCTCCCTCCTCAAGAAGGGCTGGCAGAACGTTGGTAGCCTTACCATCAAGGCTACCATGTCTCCCCCCAAGCGCCTCTACTAAATGTAGTCATGGTCTGCTAAGGCAGCGATTACTTCCTTGCTCTCGTTTGTTGGGGTACAGTCACTAGTCAGCCTTTGATTAGGTCATACCGGTTTCTGTTATTGGGCAGCCGCGAGGGATGATGGGTGTCGCTGTTGGACGGTCTACATGAGGAGCTCCGTAGTTCTGAAGGGTTCAAATCTAAAGGAATTGCGGTCCATATCTGGTTTCCTTTCTTGCTCATGCCATGTGAATTTCTAATGACCTGTATGACTGCGTTGGACGGGAACGTCAGCCGCGCATTTGTGGCAGCGTTCGAGTCAAGAGACAGCAAGTTCCACGATATCCCGGGAACTGATTCGGAGCCATTCATGCTGGAGGAAATGATGTTGTCAAGGATCGCATGTTGGTACATAGCGATGACAAAGGATGAATTACTCATCAACAGGACCACGTCCACAACACCAGCTCCCGATCGCTGTTTCGGCTG